>NC_088630.1:2532720-2832720 GCF_036013475.1 Columba livia | reverse complement strand
TCCCTTGTGAAGGGTTAATAGCAGAGCACAATAAACTTGATTCATTTGAGTCTCAAAACAGTAAGAAGGCAGATAATGTGAGCTCTCCTGAGCTGCATGCTCAAGCTCTAAATGTGCATATAGCTTGTGGACGTGGATCAGCTTATGCTGCACACACATGGGACACTGGTCACAATCAAACCCCTTTGCTGTTATATACTTGTAGAACATGCTCACATCATTGTGCTGCTTGTACACAACTGCATTTAAGAGCATGAGGAAAGGTAAAACAGAGTCAGTGGGACTTGAATACCTGTCAGGTTGATTATATTGGCCGCGTACCCCCATCTAGGGGGTGGCAATATGTATACACTTCTGTGGATACAGTGTCAGCACCAACTACAGGGGAAATGAAATTATTCACACCAATGGATTGTGAAGTGGGACTGCAGCCTATTGATCTAGATGTAAAAATTCATACGACTCCAGAGAATGCTGTGTGGTTCTGTACCCTGACCTCCTCTTATGTTACATCCTTTGTTAATATCAGATTCTCGAGTTCTTGTATGTCAGGTATCTTCAGTGAACACCTGTGTTTTATCTAGAAGAGACAGCTCTGGAACAATGTTATTGGTGTCACAGACTCAACATCCAACTGAAGTCCAGTCTGAAAGAGTGCAGACCACGACTTTCCAGTCTGTGTGGGCAATTAACCCACAGCAGGTTGTTAAACCCAGAGTGATACCAGCTGACGGAGCTGGAGCAGCAGCGTATGTATTACTGGAAGGTGGAACATCTCACGTCTTTGGAACTAATGCAGCAAGTGAAACCATCTACTGATAATGCCTGGCTGAATAACTCGTGTAACTCTTTGACAAGATGAATGGGACACCTGATTATTGCAGAAATATGTTTTTTCCTTTTCCTTTTTCTGTATGTGTTTATTGTGCGCCCCTGCAAATTGCTCTGTGCAACACCTCACAAGCACAAATGAACAACTCTGGCTTCGTTGGCCCCAGCAGAAGCAAGTCACCTGAGCTAGGGGGTGGAACAAATGGGGATATAGCGAAAGATTTGGCGAGGTGATTAGTTAAATGTAAATACACTCCAGTGACTCGCACCTGCCTGTAGAAAGGGATCGCACAGACACATTTACAGGCAGCGTGTGACACTGGCTAATTTGAAACATCTCCATCTACAGACACACTCACCCGTCCTGCGCGGCACTCAGAACCTCCTCATCCACCACAGCTCAGGCGGGAACAGAACGAATCCTCCTGCTTTCCCACACCGAGAGCAGCCAGTTTTCCCTGCAAGCACAACAGCAGCTCCTGCGCTGCATCTCCCAACCACGCTCGTTACCGCAGAAGCTTCGGCAGCGCTAACCAGGACAGCCTGTACTTGTGCAAGTGATGAGCTCGGTCTCAGCACAAGGCCCGGGACGGCTGCGGCACACACGGAGAGCGTTGTAGCTGTTTCTCCTGGAAGGCAGGGCTGCAGGAAAGGAAATAAATTAGTTTTTCAGGAAAAAGAAGAACACATTCAAATCATCAGGGAAAATCTGGAACGAAACACTAAAACCCCAGGTTTTGCAGGGAGCTGGAAAAAACACCTAAAACCTGTCCCCGGACCCTTCCCTTTTCCGTCTCGCAGGCAATTTCCTCACTCATCGACAAGGGCACATGAACGCTCCAGGGGTCTGTCTGTCTACTGCGGGTAAACACAAACACCACCTTTTCAGCTGGTCCATATAGCCCCAGATAGAAGCAAATGAACTCAAACGCTGTCGCCTGCCAAGAGCTTTGTCACCTCAAACATTATCTGCAGGGCCCGCTGGACAACTGCAGAGCGGGCGACTCACACACCCTGGGCCACAACCTCGGCTGCCTGGAACATTCATGGCTCTCTCAGAAATCTGGGCAGGAGTCAAAACCATTCTGGTTCGAGAGCAAGACCGGCTCGACCTCAAGATTCCTTTTGCATTCTCACACCTGGAAGCTCAATCATAAAGGCTCCACGGGTCCACACCAACGGAGTCTCCCAACAGGCACTTCCAGTCATTCACGCCCAAGCCAACCGTCACTGGAACCTGGCCACGCATTTTCAAACAATGTCCTTCTGGGGTCCAACCCATGCTGGGGTCGATTTTCTCCTTCAAAAACCCACAGAAATCCAAGCAATACAAGACATGCTCCTCTCTGCTCCAACAGCTCTCAACCTCCTGCACTTCAGCTTTCATGGCATTGCAGAAATAACAGAACAAACTCCAACGCGAAAGATTCAAGCAGAGCACCCTCCTTAAAAAGCAAATCCCAACACGAGTGCTCATTGCAATCAAAGGAAGCTGGGACACCGCCCTTCAAACGCTCTGGCTGTGCAGCCTGGACGAGACGGTGTCTGCGGTTCAGCAACATCCACGCTCATCACAACCGGCTGGTGCCGTCACCGCCAAATCTCAGCAGCAGCGTTTGTTAACACCGGTTAACAGCTTTGGGTACCCAGAGCTGCCTTCAGCTCACGTGAAAGCGTCTCCTCGTAAGGCCCAGCATGAGCCCAAGAACAACGCCTCCCTAACGCACACACTGAGGAACCTCAAACAGTGCCCCCTTCTCCATGGACTGCATTACAACCTGTGACAGAAAGGGGATTCTACAGCCTGGATAAGCTCCACAAGGAACTGGAGATTACTGGGTCTCAGAGTAATTCTAGAGCTCAAGTGGTGACAGACATCAGCTCCAGCTCAGATAATACATGCCAACACCCATCACTGACCCAAGAAGGCAGCTCCTCCCGTCCTGCCCAGCGGCTTCAAATCCAACACACTTTGTCCCTCCAACAGGACGCAGCTTATTGATTTCTAACACCATTCATCTCTGTCTTCCTCGAGATTAACTAGACATACATTACACAAGCAACCAAGTCCCCGCCTGGAAGCAGCGGAGCCTTTTGCCTTCTCTTTTCCACCCCACTTTGCAGGAGAAGGAAAACAAACGGCAGCAGAGATGCTGAGAAATTCAACCACCAAATGGAGAGGGAACTTTTGAGAGCGGGAAAACTTACCCGTACAATGGAGAGAGCTACGATGAATGAAGAACACTGAAAATGAATCCTTCTTGTCAGGGTAAAAGTGCACAGCAATTAATGACCTGATGAACAGAGCCCTGTCATTCTCAGGAATAACCAACCCCCAAGGCTCAGCCAGCCAGGGTTACTGCTCTAAATCCAAGTGCAGCTGCACCGACCGGAGTCAACACGGACACAGTCGCCTCCCTTGTCCCACACGAAGCTGCACAGGACACGTGCTGCTCCAACAGGAACGTGCTGGGGACAACCGGGTTTCCATGTCGGCCTCTGCGCTGCCACCTGCACAAAGCACCAACAGGCCGTCAGTTGTGGGCTCAGCTACGGGGGTTCCCGGGACCGGGGGTCACTCGGGACACTCGGCAGCACCAACTGGCTGAAAACTCTCCTGGGCCACGCTGAGGGTCTCCCTTTGTGTCCTGCAGAAATCCAGGGGGAAATGGTGATTGCAAAACATCAACAAACTTCGACAAGCTCTGGGCCATGATAATGGGTCTCAACTTTTTCCCCTTGTTTGCCAAGCTGGGCATATCAGGAGATGGGGCTCTGTGCCCTCCAGCACATCCTCCATCTCCTGACGGTCAGCCAGCCTGATCTGTGGCTCGTTAGCTCGTCGGTGATGTGCAGATCACAGTGCCTCCTGCTCTGAATGTGTCTTCTTCTGGCTGAACTAGTCACAATGTTTTCAGCCATGATCCTTATCAATCCTCAACAAGGGAGAGTAAGATATCACCACTCCACAGGTACATCAGTCCAGCGACAACCTCTGGAGGGGGGGACGCGTTGAAGATTTACACGCCGCCAACCTGTACCATACGTGAGGTTGTTTTATAACCCAGTTCATTTACATGTGAGATAGGAGAAGGCGGTTCGTCTCCTCCTCTGCTTGCTCTTCATGCTAATTAGGAAGACTCTTCTGAAAATGGGTCTGGGGTCTTCAAACTAGGGGAAAGTTCATGGTATTGACCAGAAGTGAGTTGCCTTGCCCATCAGGGGTAGCTGTTGGTTTGTGGTTTCTTCTGGTAGTTGGTTGTCTGACAGGTGGTTCATCTCTATCATCCCAATCAGGCCATGAGACCTTTCACAGCAACACTGTGGCAATTTACCATAATCACAGTGAGGTCTGGTCTTTGCAATATAACCAGCTCCCTTCGCCTGCTGGGCTCAGCGCCTGTACCGGGTGAACAACCACCCCTGCCTGGAATATTGTGTCCGGTTGTGGCCTCTCAGTTCCAGAAGGACAGGGAACTGCTGGAGAGGGTCCAGCGTAGGGCAACCAAGATGATGAAGGGAGTGGATCATCTCCCTTATGAAAAAAGGCTGAGGGAGCTGGGGCTCTTTAGTTTGGAGAAGAGGAGACTAAGGGGGGACCTCATTAATGTTTATAAATATATAAAGGGTGAGTGCCATGAGGATGGAGCCAGGCTCTTCTGGGTGGCAAACAACGATAGGACAAGGGGTAATGGGATCAAGCTGGAACACAAGAGGTTCCGCTTAAATTTGAGAAAAAACTTCTTCTCAGTGAGGGTGACAGACACTGGAACAGGCTGCCCAGGGGGTTGTGGAGTCTCCTTCTCTGGAGACATTCCAACCCGCCTGGACATGTTCCTGTGCGACCTCACTTAGGCGTTCCTGTTCCAGCAGGGGGATTGGACTAGATGATCTTTTGAGGTCCCTTCCAATCTCAAACATACTGTGATACTGTGATACTGTGCCTGGCCTGTAGCCAGGCCCAGACCCCAGCTGACACTCTATCATGATTGCCTGCAAACCCTCATGTGGGATATGGCTGAGACAGGAACAGGCTGGGAGCTGAGGCTGCCAAAGCCAGGAGGCTGGAGGGGAACAGGGCACTGAGGGCTGCTGCAGGGGACTGTGCTGGGGGTTGTTTCCCCACCCCTGAGCACACCCTGCCCCAAGCACGGCCTACATGGTGGGTTGTGGGGCTGGTCCGGTGCAGGGTTGGGTCTACCAGCAGGAGCCACGATCTCTGGAAAGCTCCCACCCTGCTGGGACCCTGCAGTGTTAACTGCAGGGACAAAAGATGTACTCTGGAGTGGGAGGTACAGGTATGCCGTGCCAGCCCCAGCTCTGCCAGAAGCCCTTCTGCGGTCAGAATGCTCCACAAGTTTGGGAAGGAACTCACTGCTGCTCACAGGACTGGGGGATCTCTAGTGGTCTATATATGCCAACACCAAGCAACTGTACCCCCTCCTCTCTCAGAAGCACTTCTGGGTGCATGACACCCCGAGGACAGAGATTTCCTGCAGCCTTCTTTGTCCTGAGGTGGAGCAGGAACAGAGGAGCACAGGGGGAAAACTTGTCATTTTTTTTTAATTGGCTTTATTGATTTTGAAAACAATCGAAGGCCGAGCAGAGGCTGGCAGCACCATGTCCTCAGGGCAGGTGAAAGCCGCGGTCGCGGCTCTACTCCTCTTGCTGTCCCGCGGTGCAGCTGCAGCGGAAAGCCCTGCGCAGAGCCCGGAGCGCCCTCCTGAACCGGGAAGGCCGTCGCCGTGGAGCCGGGCCCTGCACTGGGCAGGCGATGTCTGCGCTGGTCTCTCCCCCATGCTCTGCAGACATTGGAGAAACCGTGTTCTCTTCTTCCTCCTTTGCAGCTGGGACGAGAGGGGCTGTGCTGGCCTGTCCCTCATCCTCTCCTGCCAAATGAGCCTCAATGGCTTCAACTCCTGCAGGTGCTGGTGCTGCCACTGGAACATCCGTGCATTGGGCCAGGTCCTGCTGTTCCAGCGGTTGCTGGCCAGGTGCCTGGATCTCAGCCTCAGCCCTGCGCACCGCCTCACTGACGATGTACTCCACAATGTCTGACAGAGCCACATCGTCCTCTGTGGGGCTGTGCTGGGCAGGTGCCGGGCGCTCTGCCTCTGCTGCCGCCTCCGTGTCTGTGCTGGTCAAGCCAGACCCCTCCTGGGGACCTGCAGGGGCGTCCTGCAGGTGCTCCTGGACCGAGGGGTTGATCCAGGTGCTGTGGATGGTGTCTCCGCCTTGGCACCCCTCTTTGCTGTTCTCATCTTGCAAGTCCATGTGCTGGGCCAGGTCCTGCTGTTCCTCTGGTTCCTGGCCAGCTGCCATGATCTGAGCCACAGCCCTGCGCACGGCCTCACTGACGATGCGCTGGGCTGTGTCCCACAGAGCCGCGTCGTCGGCTGTGGCGCCCTGTGGGGCAGGTGCCGGGCACTCTGCCTCTGCTGCTGCCTCGCTGTTGGTGCTGCGAGGCCAGCCAGACCCCTCCTGGGGACCTTTATGGTGGTCCTGCAAGCGCTCCTGGACTGAGGGGGTGACCCAGGTGCTCTGGAGGGTGTGCTGGCCCAGGCTCTGGCCGATCTGCGGGCAGGAGGAGGAGCAAGACACCTCCTTGTCAGTTGGCATCTTGGGTCTCCTCTATCAAAGAGCCGCAACGGGCACCCAGGGGAGATGCTGCCTCGTGAGAAGCTGCTGCTCCTGAGAAGCTGCTGCTCCTGAGAAGCTGCTCTCCTGGGAGTGAGCACCCCAGGGCTCTCGCTCCTTAAATACCCCCACGGTCAGGGCGGGGACCCCCGTGTCACAATGGCCTCTGGTGATGTCGACCCCGTGTCACAATGGCCTCTGGTTATGACGTCACAGAGCCCGGGCGGTTGTCATGGAGACACCCACCTCTGGGCCCGGCTGGGACTGGCTGTGCGCGGCGTGGGGCAGCCTCTGCTTGGAGGAGGAGGGAGCAGAGAATGGCGAGGGAAGCTGTCCCCAGCACACAGGACCCCGTCCCCCATCAGCCATCAGCAGTCCTACAACAGAAGGGTCATCTGAAAGACCAGGCAAATCAGACAGCTGTTCAATTCTCTCGTGTCCACAGATGCTGTACCAAATGCCCACCTATACCCTTTTGGGTCCTTAAAATACCCTCTCTTAAGGTAGTCTATGCCAAGGATGCACGGAGCATCTGGGCCAGTCACAATGGGATGCTTTTGCCAGGTTTTTCCAGTTAGGCTCATTTCAGCCTCTACAACAGTCAGCTCTTGGGATCCCCCAGTCACTCCAAAAATACTGATGAGTTGTGTCCCCTTACAGCCTGAAGGAATTACTGTGCACTGAGCAGCAGTGTCCACCAAAGCCTTGTACTCCTGGGGGTGTGTTGTACCAGGCCATCCTATCTGTACCGTCCAGTAAACTCTGTTATCCCTTTCCTCTGCCTGGCTGGAGGCAGGGCACCTCTAATCTCGGTCTTCCATGGTCACTCGCTGTGAATTAGAGGTTCCTTCACGAGCACCAGAATCTCTTTTGTAAACCGGGGCAGCCCTTTTCCTAGAAGCCTGCCCTGTTAACTCATGCACTCGTTCTTGAAGTTCCCCAGTAGGTTTACTGTGCCACTTACTCATATCTTCTCCCTGCTCACATAGGAAGGACCACAGCAAACCTCTGCTGGTGGCCTGCCTGTGTTCTCTCTCTGGAGATTGGGAACGACTTCTCTCTCTCTCTGGGGACTGGAAACGCTTTCTCTCTCTCTCTGGATATTGGAAATGCTTTCTCCTAATAGCTGAAGCATTGGTTCGTACAAATCGAGAGCCATGTGTGTGTTCCCTGAGTGCTTTCATTTCTCTCAACAGCTTTTCAAAACAGTCAAAAGTCGTTTCACTCAGTTTCTCCACCCTAGAGACATAAGCCCCTATGGGATCAGAAAGGTTTTCCTCAAATTCCCGGAGCCGCTCAGTCATGTCATTAACACTTTGTCTACCGCCAGTTGACACGAACGTTCCTGCCAATATCTTAGCATATGGAGCTGGTGCACTCTGTGAGAATCTGCGCCACATAGACCGTGTACACTCAACTCTATCTGGATTCACCCCCTCCTGGCTATCTGGCCCAAAACAGATAATCTCTCGCACAGCTAACTCTCTCAGGAACTGGATACCTCGCTCCATAGCATTCCATTTCCTTGATGTGCATTGACAGTCATCCTTGTTACGAAATCTTGTTTTCATGGCTGTCAAGAGTCGGGTCCAGAGGGCCGTGGGGTTGGGCTCAGTGGCAATTGCCCCATCAAGGGTGGAATCCCTTGACAGAGATCCCAACTGCTTGGCTTCTCTGCCCTCCAGTTCTCTTGGGTCAGCCCCGTTATCCCAGCATCGGAGCATCCAGGTTAACATATTCTCACCATCTTTACGAGTATAGTCTTTTCGCAACTCTCTCAGATCACTTGGAGAAAAAGACCGGGTAACGGTCACTTCCTCCCCTGATGATGCCCCTGGGGATGAATGCAGCCTCTTGCCATCATCTGCAGCCCGATCAGTCTTCTTAGCCGCTTCTTACAACCAGCTACTGATGCCAATATGGGCTAAAGATTATCGCTGGGCTTGTTTTTGCTACAACAGGAACAATGCCCCTTTGCAGCAGAGGATCTGCCCATGGGCATGTCTTTACTCTTCTGCAGTTAATGAAGCGCTTCCAACACGGCACCACCTTGCATTACCCCGAGTGCTTGAATTAGGGATAATTACCATGTCTGAGCTGTCAGGCAGCCATTTGCCAGCCCACAGAACCTGGTGCCTGAGCCCAGAGGCTATGCCTATGCTTTCACACCTATGCTTTCCATAGCAGGTGCTCTGGGGTTTAGCTGAGACCTGCTCCCCCACCTGTTTTCCTACCTGGACATCTAGGAGGTGAGAGAGGCCACATGCCAAACACATGGAGCCGGCACCAAAATGTTGAGATTCTTTAATGGAATAGACATAGGCTGGCAGGTTCCTGCACCCATGGCAGCACTTTCGCAGAGCAATTCATTACCATCATGTACTAGAGGATTGTTTTTCATAGTTTCTTTTAGTAACTTTAAAGGCAAAGAGAAGAAGTTCCTTTGTATGTGAATAACCTCCTCAGTAATTTCATGCCACCGCCATTCCCAGGTGGTTTCAGCCATGCCCAGTGCGTGACCACCAAGAGCAGGGACAGCGCCCTGGGCCTCCTGGGCACAAGGACAGCCTCGGGGCCAGCAGCACCCTGAAGTCCTTCCTCCACAGAGTGCTGGGTGCATGGGCAGCAGACAGGGTGGGACACTGGGGGCCCATGTCACCTCCGTGTCACAGTGTGACCAGCCAGCAATGCTGATGTCACAATGCCCCGGGGCAGTATAAAAGGGAGCAGCGTCCCGTGTCTGCTGCCAGAGCTGGCCTGGAGGCAGCCTGAAGACATCGGAGAGGAAGTCCTTGAGGAGCCGGTGGAATCACTTGACAGGGGCTGAAGGAGGAAGAGCTGGACGAGGCAGCTGGAGTTTCTCCGCTGCAAGGCCATCTCCCAGCAGGGCAACCTTCCAGGTTCATCTGATGGATGAACATCCTTTTCAGCTGGATAGCAGTAGCCAAATGAAGGGAATGCCTTCTTGAGGAGCACTGCAGAGCTCACCGTCCTGATGGAGTGGGGAGCTAGGGTCAGCAGCTGTAGGAAGTGGAATGCAGAGTGGTTTGAAGGGGGCCCGGTGCTCTCATGGGCACCAGAAGGTCCATGCATCTTTGGCACAAGGGGTTGGAGCAAATGGCTAAGCTGAGCAAGGTTCCAAGTGTTTGTCATGGATTTCCCCAGCATGTACTGATAGTGAAAGGAGGGGGAAGGAAAAGAGGGAGAGAGAAGAAGAGGGAGAGGGAGAGAGAGAGGGAAGAGGTGAAGCAAGAGGAGAAGAGAGAGAAGAAAGAAGAGAGAAGAGAAGGAGGAGGAGGAACAGGAAGAGGAGGAACAGGAAGAGGAGGAGGAGGAACAGGAGGAGGAACAGGAGGAGGAGGAGGAACAGGAAGAGGAGGAGGAACAGGAAGAGGAGGAGGAACAGGAGGAGGGACAGGAGGAGGAGGAACAGGAGGAGGAACAGGAAGAGGAGGAACAGGAGGAGGAGGAGGAACAGGCGGAACAGGAGGTACAAGAGGAGGAGGAACAGGAGGAGGAGGAACAGGAGGAACAGGAGGAGGAGGAGGAGGAACAGGAGGAGGAGGAGGAGGAGGAACAGGAGGAACAGGAACAGGAGGAACAGGAGGAACAGGAGGAACAGGAGGAACAGGAGGAGGAACAGGAGGAACAGGAGGAGGAGGAACAGGAGGAACAGGAGGAACAGGAGGAACAGGAGGAACAGGAGGAGGAACAGGAGGAGGAGGAACAGGAGGAACAGGAGGAACAGGAGGAGGAACAGGAGGAACAGGAGGAGGAACAGGTGGAACAGGAGGAGAAGGAACAGGAGGAAGAGGGGGGGGAGGGGAGGGGAGGGGAGGGGAGGGGAGGGGAGGGGAGGGGAGGGGAGGGGAGGGGAGGGGAGGGGAGGGGAGGGGAGGGGAGGGGAGGGGAGGGGAGGGGAGGGGAGGGGAGGGGAGGGGAGGGGAGGGGAGGGGAGAGAGGAGAGAGGAGAGAGGAGAGAGGAGAGATCATCATCCTATCATTCTATCATTCTATTATTCTGTGGTCTTCTGGGAGGCATGACCAGCCTGTGGGCCGAGGAGCCAGGTCTTGCTCAAATGCTCAGGGAACAGCCGATCGCCAGTGTTGGGGTCAGGAAGGAATTTTCCCCCGGGGCAGACTGGCCCTGGTCCCCGGGGTTTTTTTGCCTTCCTCTGCAGCATTGAGCATGACCACCTGTCAGAGCTCCTCTGGGCTCTTTTGGCTCGGTTCATGCCCACTGCTCTTGCCCTCCAAGGCACCACTTGTGCCCTGGCTTTCTCGGGTTCTTTCTCCCAGGGCAAGTTTGCAGCAGGAGCCAGCTCTCCTCCTTCTCCTTCTTCTATTAACATTTGTAATTTTAATAAAATAAATATAAATAAAAAATAAAATAAAATTATGTTTCCAGTTGTATCTGTATCTATGGCAGTTGTATCTGTCTCTGAGACCTACCAGGATAAACTCTATTTTGAGGCTCTGGACCTTGATCCTCGTTGCCCCTTTTTGGGGAAGCCAGGAGGGGTTGTACAGTTTCCTACACTTGGCCTTGCTCAAACTCACTCCCCACTGCTCCAGGAAGAGCCCTGAGCCACACATGAGGGATCTGCCTTCCCAGGGCCTGGGGTCAGGGTTTGGCCTTTAGCTGGTAAAACAAACCAAGGATTTTCTCCGTAGCAGAACGACCTGTACAGTGCATTTTCCTACCTGCAATTACAACCTTCAATTATCTTCTCTAACGAGTCCATGGAGAGGCTTTGTCAATAATGACCCTCAGTGGGGTCAATCAATGTTTCAAGGTACTTTGAATTGCGCTTCTGACTTCCACCTCTTGAGCGATTTGTTCAGTCTCCTCTCAGTATCTGTAGTTCATGGACTAAGGGCCAAATACACCATGGGGCTCATTAAAATACAGAAAGTATTAATGAACTATTTCCCTTCCTGTAATTTTCTTCAAGTCTTCAAGACACTACAACTAATTTGAGCTGTTTCATAATGTAGCTAAGAAGGAAGATTTCAAAATGCACCTAGCAGAAATTATTCTGTATTTTGAAGGGCATATTATGTTCCTTTTCAGTTCAGTGAAGATGTGATAGTAGCGTTCTCTGTTTGATAATGATCCAGAATGTCTCCTCAGTAGGTCTGGACAGGTAGGAAAAGCAGTCCCTTGAGGTCCAACATGGTATGGACAACGCTCCTCCTCACCTGCCCAACCTTACCCTTTCTCCTGTTGCCCCCTGGGACTTGTTCTCACTTTTCCTTACATCAGATTTGTTCACGCATGTTCAGCTGGATGTTACAGCTCCTTTGCACCATATCCCACCTGCTCTTCATAGAGAACTGGCTGCACACAGGCACTGAAGGATTTCTGCTAATGACAAACAAAGAAAAGTGAAGCACAATTAAGCTTCATAAATAATAAATGCACTCCTCCACCATAAGTTAAGTACAAGCTGTCTCTAATAAGGTTGTCTTTCAACAAGGGATAATCTTATGAGAAATGTTTTAGGTAAGCAGATAAAAGAATAAAGATACGAACATAATTAAAGAGTTGACTAAGGAGACAATTAGACTACTGCAAAACAGGCAAACATTTAACTACCTGAAGTTCAAAACAGCAGCTGGCAAGTTGAGAGCAATCTGAATGAATAAAGAGTAAGAGAAAAAGAAAACTGGAGAATGATGAAAAGGGTCTTTGTCTAGAGAGTCTGCAACTGAAAACGGGACTTTAGAAACAGTCATTATATCAGGACAGGTGAAAATAGGTGAAAGATCACAGAAATTAAATACACCATATAACAGGGAGAATAGTGTCAAGGATGTTGCAGGAGATCAACACATCTTTGGAATATCCCCTTTGAAAGGTCACAGGATTGGTAGAGGTCTCTTGTGAATGAAAACAAACCAATGTTGCAGCCAAAAGTGCCAGCCAGGGAACCGCAAGCTGCACAAGAACACTTTGGTGAGGAGTGACCTGTCCAATGAGTCCTCTTGGGTGACATTTATGGGCACCTAATAGAGCAAAACGTGTCTGGAAAACATCAGCATGGACTTAGCAAGGGTAATTAATGTCTCACAAAGTTGATTGCCTTCATGATGAAGTAACTGCATTTCTGCATGAGGGCAGAACAGTGGATGTCATTTACCTCAGCTTCAGCAAGGCTCTTGGCATTGTGTCCCTCAATGTTCTTGAACCCGAGATAGGCCATTACAGTTGGATGGGCTGACAAACAGATGGGTGAAAAACAGTTGGATATCAGGCTGACAGAGCAGTGGTGAAGGGCTCTCATGCCCAACCTCGAGACCACTGGGACTTACTGGGGGCTTGTGGGGCAGCACAGGGGACTCTGCTGAGACCTGGGCAGTTTAATACTTCAATAATCTGTGACCTTGAGGAGACAACTCCCACCACATTTGTTGATGATGCAAAGTTGAGAAACCTCATAGGCAGAAGGGCTGTCCTGTTGGGAACATCATGACAGGGAAGGACATATGGCAGGTCCTGCACCTGGCATAGACTAACCCCTGAAGATGTTGATAACTGGGAGGGAGTTCAGTGGAGGGTTGCTAAGATGCTCAGGGACTGGGACACTTGTTGGGAGGAGAAACTGAGGGAAAGGGCCTTGTTCAGCCTGGAGAAGAGAAGGCTTTGGGCATCTTGTAACAGCCTCTCTGTCCCTGCGGGGAGGTTTTTCCAGAAGGTGGAGCCAGTCTTGCTTGGCAGGAGGATAATAGACAATAGTCAGATGTTGAAATAAGGAAGGTTCAGGATGCAGATAAGGAAAACATTCTTCTCAGTGAAGGCATCAAAGCATTGGAGCAGCTTCCCCAGCTTTGTTGTGCTGTCTCTGTCCTTGGATGTTTTCCAGCCCCCACATGGTAAAGCCTTGAGCAACGTGGTCTCACTCCACAGCTGAACGTGCTGTGAGGAGAGGTCAGACCTGAGACCTCCTGAACTCCCATTCAGGAGAGTGGAAACCCGAATGGTGTTGTGGTGTTTTCCCCTCTGAGTCTTCCCCTGATGGCAGCAGGGAATGTTCTCAGGTTCCCCATGACCATGGAAGTCAGTCAGTATAGTCAGACCAGCTGGAGCTTGATTGTCCTCTTGTGATGCTCAGCAATAAAAGCCATGAGAAGGGCCGAGGTGTGCAGGGGGGATTAATAATTAAGGCATTTGCTGTGTTCTGACGTATTTACTGTGTTGTGGTAGGTATGCTATCTTGTGGAGAGGATAATGGAACATATCTCCCTCTTCCCTTAGAATCACAGAATGGTTTGGGTTGGAAGAGACCTTAAAGATCATGTAGTTCCAGCCCCCCTGACCCACATCTTCCTCAAAAAAAGGTTGTTCAAATCTCATTGCATTGATTTGACTGAAACTGAGTTAATTTTCTTCATGCAGTTAGAAAATTTTGCAGCTAGGATTAGGAACAACGCATACCAGGACACATACAGAAATTCACGCAGAGGCAGAGATCTTCTTCAGGAAGGAGTGCAGAGCCTGGCCAAGCAGAGAGCTGACCTAGGCCTGGGCTGCCTTCTTTATTCACCGTTGACAATTTATAGGATTTACAGGTACGGGCCTGGACTAAGATGTTTACAAAAGGTGTTTTTTCCACTAATTGTTATTAAAAACACACTAAACTCATGTGATGTTTGTCTCACTTGTTTTTCCGCTCATTCACAGCCCAGGCCCAAGGACATTCACACATCCCATGCACTTGGGGTCGGTTATCCGGCCCGAGATACCATTCTCACAAATCTGGGCTATAACTTTTTACAATTACGAGAAACGTACTTCAAAGTAATCTGTCTAAGGCCCTTTATATGTTATTATGTTAGTATTATGTCTTTGACCGTCCAGATGGTCATGTTAGTATTGATCTTCCTTTATCATCCGGGTGGCTGGAACCGCACATCTTGCTTTCCCACATTTTACTTTCCAATAGCTTCATCAGTACCACTAACGGCATTCGTTCCTGATCAGCCAGCCAACTTCCCACCAATCGCATCATCCAAGTCTTCAGTTCAGACATCAGAAACCTGCTCTAGGACTTTGGGACACCACATTCAAGAAGTTGCAAAAGTCCAGGTACACAACATGCCTTTCCTTCTCCTCTCACGCGGTTTCAGCCGTCCCTTTCTTGTCCTTCAATGGCCTCAGCCATCCCTTTCGTGTCCTTCAAGGACCTGGAGATGGTTGCAAGAGCATTTGCCTCATCACCTTCCCAAGGAATGAGGTGAAGCTGATCTACATGTAATAGTCCCAGTCTTCTTTCTTGTCCTTCTTGAAGCTGGGTTTGTTATTTGCCTTTTCTGGGGCTCTTGGAATCTCCCTGCTCTCTCTAGATTTTTCCAAGATTTTTCAGAGAGATCTCACAATGACTGCAGCCAGCTCTAATAGCACCTCTCTGGCCCTTCCCACACCAAAAGTTTTCTCCATATCTCACAGTTCCAGGAGAGTGCCAGGGGCACAGTAAACACCTGTCTAGCCCATCAGGCACTGTTTGGAAGAGAATCAGAAGTGAATTCTTCCTGAGTGCCCATGACTCCAATGGGGCCTCTGTGCCACTCACAGCTTTCCTGAGCATGTTTTAAGTGGCTCCCTCTCTGCAAACTTTCTGGTCCTCAGGCTGTAGATGGGGGGATTGAAAAGGAGCATGAGGATGGGCTTTGTTAAACTATTCAAAAGGGTTGTTCTGGGCATCACAGAGACAAGGATGAGGGTGTTGTAGAAAACAGCAGCATTGGTGAGGAGAAAGGAACAGGTGGAGAATGTTTTCTGCCTGCCCACAGAGATCTGATACACACAGAGGATAACCTTGTGAACAGGAAGAGGAGAATGGGAATGGAGAGAGCCTGAGTGTCACGGTGTCACTGCATGAGAGCTCCAGCAATGCGGTAAATCACAGAAGTGGTCAGCTCTGCTGGGACCACAGAACTGTACCCAGCACATGACTGAAACGATTCCTGTAGATGACAGAGGAGCCCCTAGTGTGTCTGCCCACTGGAGACAGATGTCCCAGGTCATGAGTCTTGTACAGGGCAGGGGATGACACACAGCCCAGTACTGATCGCAGGATGTGGTCACCAGTAGTGAGCGCTCTGTACAAGGACAAGATGCAGGAAACAGCACTAACACAATGATGAGCAGGGATGGTGCTGTCCCCAGCCACAAAGCTGCCCATCAGCTGCGATAGGGGAGTGGATATGCAGGAGGTCTCCAGGGAGAAAAAATGTCCCAAGAGGAAGTCCACGGGTTGTGCAAATGCTGTTTTGCCACCACCTGCACAATAATGAGGGATTTCCCAAACAAAAACACCATGCAGGTCATAAGGGAGAGAAGGATTTCCTAAGGGATGGGAACATTCCCCATTCCTGGTAGGAGGGCACCTCAAGGACTGCCCCATTGCATTTTCGCCGTGGAAGGTTTTAGGTCCCTCTTTTCCCCTTGCACTTGGTAGGGAACTTGTGAGGAAGGACTTTTGGTTCTTTTGTAGATGCCTGGGTATCAGTCAGAAAGACAAGTCATCGCAGGTACATTTTTGTTTTTTAAACTAAAAACAGAATAGAGCCCCATGTTCACATAGTCACAGGGTCACACTAGCGAAGTAGATAATGAAGTTGAAATGGGTTGTCCACATTCCTCTGTGGATAACATTATTAAAGTTAAAAAAAAAGAGGCAGAACAAAAGACAACACAAACACAAAACTAACGACAACAACAACAAACTAATGAGAAAGAATGGACCTGTAATGAGTTACATTATGAGTCATATACTGAAACAGATGGACAGTCTAGAGCTTCTGGAAGTCATGCAGGCATCAGTTTCCACACTGCATTCTGGAGCTCCTGGTTTCTCAGGCTGTAGATGAGAGGGTTCAATGTTGGAGGCACCAATGAGTACAGAACTGCCAGCACTAGATCCAGGGATGGCAAAGAGATAGAAGGGGATTTCAGGAAAGCAAACAAGCCAGTGCTGATAAACAGGGAGACCACGGCCAGGTGAGGGAGGCACATGGAAAAGGCTTTGTGCTGTCCCTGCTCAGAGGGGATCCTCAGCACGGCCCTGAAGATCTGCACATAGGACACCACAATGAACACAAAACATCCTAAAATGACAAAAGTACTGAAAACAAGAAGTTTAAATTCCATGAGATAGGCATCTGGGCAGGAGAGCTTAAGGATCTGGGGGATTTCACAGAAGAACTGGCCCAGGGCATTGCCCTTGCACAGGGGCAGTGAAAATGTATTGGCCGTGTGCAGCAGAGAATAGAGGAACCCAGTGGCCCAGGCAGCTGCTGCCTTGTGGACACAAGCTCTGCTGCCCAGGAGGGTCCCGTAGTGCAGGGGTTTGCAGATGGCAGCGTAGTGGTCATAGGACATGACTGTGAGAAGAAAAAACTCTGCTGAAATGAAGAACACAAAGAGAAAGAGCTGTACAGCACATCCTGCATAGGAGATGGCCCTGGTCTGCCAAAGGGAGTTGCCCATGGCTTTAGGGACAGTGGTAGAGATGGAGCCCAGGTCAATGACAGAGAGGTTGAGCAGGAAGAAGTACATGGGGGTGTGGAGGTGCTGGTCCCAGGCTATGGTGGTGATGATGAGGCCGTTGCCCAGGAGGGCAGCCAGGTAGATGCCCAGGAAGAGCCAGAAGTGCAAGAGCTGCAGCTCCCGTGTGTCTGTGAACGGCAGGAGGAGGAACTGGGTGATGGAGCTGCTGTTGGACATTGGCTGCCTGTGGGCATGAGGACCGTGCAAGGAGGAAAAGGCAGTGAGAAATTAGGGCAGAGTTCTCTGAGCAAAATGTGTTCAGTTCTCATGGAAATCCCCTAGGCTGACTTACCCTGTTCAGGTCCCTTTCACGAGCTGTGGTTGGTGCTGGCTGACAGTGTCATTGGCAAGAGGCACCTTTGTTGTGGACTATACTGAATTCAGTCCTGCCCTACAGCAACCGGAAAATAGAGAAATGGGGTGATCTCAGATTTTATCAACTCGTGATATCAAAGACCATTTAAGCACAGTCTCTCCCATTTCACCAAATGGCAGAGCAGAGCTGTAGAGATCTTGTTCTGTTATTTTATTCTAACTGCCCCACCACGGCTGAGGAGGTTTTGTTTGTTTGTTTGTTAAGGCAAAAATGCCTTAACGATGCTTTCACTGCAAGTGAAACCTTGTGGGCGCTGACAGACAAAGGGACTGTCCCTTAGTGGGGAGTGGGGACAGCTGGTCTGTCCATCAGTCCTGGTCTCAGCTGCCCTGTGCCAGCATCTCTTTGAGCTGGAGGATGATCAGCCCCAGATGTTCCCCTGAGCAGAAACTGGACACTGCTGAGCGCAGAGCAATACGGTTTCCAAGGGCTGATCTGCAAACCACTGACCGCTCTCATTGTACATGAACAGGATCTCAGCTCTGCCCTCCCGGACAGGAACACACAGGGCTCATTGCATCATACAGACGATGAGCCACATTGCCATGGCCTAGTGCCGAAGTGTCTTCTCCATGGGGCTCCTCTCTGGGCAGAGAGTATCCGTGGGAGATCTGTGCCCTGGTGGGGGGCAGCCTGCAGCCCAGCAGAGCCCCCAGGGATAAAGTAAAAATTCCTAAAGATGGGGTGTCCTGAGGCTCAGCTCAGCTCATTGCCAGCCCCACACATCGACATGCCCAGAGCCCCAGGTAATGTGGGGCCAAAGACAACCAGAACAAGACATGAAACACAGATAAATGCCCCAATCATCCAGCCAAGGGAGGAAGGACATGGACAACCGACAGGAACTTGGGGGTTTCTCCTCACTGGGAGCTGGGCTGTGTAGAAAGCTCAGCCTGAAGCCCCACAGCCCTGGGATCAAAGGCTGTGCTGGGCGGGAGGAACCAGGGGGTTGCTCTGGGAAAGCAACTGCACTGCAGGACATGTTGGGGAGGTGCCCAAATCCCCACTCTCTTGGCATTTCTGGGAGCAGCTCCCTCTGCCTCTCTGCCTATGTCTCTGCTGCCTGCAGCTGTCCCTGGAGCTGCTTTCCTGTGCCCAGGTCACCTCCCTGTCTGTGCTCACAGACCTCATCCCACCCGCTCTGTGCTCAGTTATGTTCTGCAGATCCCTCCTGGCAGCAGGGAACTGCCCAGGGGCAGCTCTGTGAGTGCAGGGTCAGGACTGCTTTAGCAGGGGCTTGGACTAGATGATCTCCAGTGGTCTGTTCCAAGCCCAATGATTCTGTGATTCCGTGAGAAGCTGCCACTGCCCACCCAGCCAATCAAGAGTGAGAAACTCAAGGCAAAGTCTCTGCACCTTTCAGGAAAATATTTCCTTTATATTATTGTTGAAAGTTCCCTTGGAAATACTCAAGGATAAAGTGGAGCTGGGAGCAAATCTGTCCCACTCAGTACCCCTTGGATCCTACCTGCCCTGCCTGGGGTCATTTCTTCCACCCACAGCTTCTCCCCACATCACTGTGGGGATCGGATCTCCCAGGCAGGCTGAGTGTTGTCCCTGGCAGGCAGCAGAGTCCCTGCCCCGGCACACAGCCCTGGGGTGCAGGTACCCTGCTCTGAATACATCCTGGGCACCCCTGGCTACATTCCTGGCTTTACACACCTGCAACCATGCCCAAGCAGAAGGCAGTTGTCATGCCATGTCCCTCTGATGGTGCAGCAGGCAAGCCCTGCTCTGGAGCATGTCCTCCTCGACATTAGAGAAATGAAGAGAGTCCTCCTGACAGGTCTCATAAGCTGTCAGATGAATCACTTCTAGGAGATCCCTCCAGGAACTGCAGCTGCATTGCCCTGCACCCAGAGACTTACCATGTAAACAGCTGTGAAACTTTCTCCCTCAGTAATCTCTCAGCATCCTCCCACCCCATGCTGTCTTTAACCTCTCTCTGCCTGTCTCCTGTGCCCTCGGTGCTGCAGGCAGAGCCCTCAGCCCTGCTGCATGTGCAGAGGAGCTGCTCCTGGGCAGAGCTGTCTCTCTGCAGCGCTGCCGCTGCCATGAGCTCCCTGTGTCCCAGGAGCCCAGCCCAGCTCAGCAGCACAGGAGTAACCCAAGGTAGCATTTTCTCTGTATCATCTGGGCTCCCTCAAGATGTCCCTGGGGCACTTGCTGTGAAACAGGCTGAAGTCACCACTGATGTTCTGTCCGTCAGCTGGGGAGAAACACTCATTTCCAGCAGAGACATTTCTCCTAATAAGAAAAGAGTTGGACATAAGCATCACCTTTCCTTTTCTCAGCATTAGACAGGACACCCAGGCGGGGACAGGCAGGGATCTGCTTTACCCTTGCCGAGGGAAGGGATTCATCTGAGTCAATTGGGGCAACTCGTCCTGGGTTTGTAGTCCTGGGGTTAGCAGTGGACTCAGCTCTCACCTATGGCTGCCACAAACCCACAGGAGGTGGATTCCTCTTGCCTCAGTTCAGATGGGTACAGAATAGGCACCTTCTGCCTGGGAGCTGCTTGTCTCAGCTGTTGTTCAGACAGCTGAGTTGCTCAGACCCAAACAACCAGTGACTTCTGGGGTGTCAGTGATGGTCCAAGGTACATGCAGGCAGATTCAAGGTCCAATGGTGCAGTACTGAAACAGGGCGGTTTCTGGGAGCAGCATTTTTGAGACCAGTGGGGAATTCCTTTGGCCAAATGAAAGGACTGCAGTTGATCATGTTTGGGACAAAGAAACCTGTCCTTCCTCAGTATGTTGTTGTCTAAAACCCGTATACAGCTGACCCAATGTAGCCATTGCCATAGAAAGAGCTCAGCCTTTCTCCTCCTCTTCTCCACCACCTGTATTTATTAGGCTTCCACTGAGAATAATGGCATTTGTCTCAGGGACTTCTCTCCATTACCCAACCTAATTCAGGGCAGCTGCTCAATGTCATGGCCAAGTCCAGGCCTGTGCTGCTACCTGAGGTGTGTACAGGGCTCTCCAGCACAACTGCATTTGTCTGGCAGGGACAGCACAGCACCTATACGAAAGCCATCCCCACTCAGAGCAGGTGTGGGACAGACCACCCAGGGCATCTTGGACAGACCCACTTTCTCTGGGTCAGTGACTGGTCACCATCACTGTGCTGAGAAGAGGGCTCTCCCACCTCCACCTGGTAGATACAGGCCAAGAAGGAATATGAAGCATGTCCCACCAGGGTCTGTACTCATGTCTCTCTGCTCCTGAACTCTGCTGGTTCTTCTCGCTCCTGTTCTTTACTCATCCCATTGATGGTGTTATTATCAAGGTGTTCCTGGAACACAGGATGTCCCCAGTGAATGGAAAAAAGGAAATCATATCCATCTAACACAAAATAAAAACAAACAAAAAAACCCCACACCACCACCAACAAAAAACTACAACAAACCAACCAACCAAACCCCAAGATGTAAAAAGAAGGACCCTGAGAACTACCACCCACTCAGCCTCTCTTCTGTGCCTGGAAAGGTCAAGGAGCAGATCCTCCTGGAAGCTCTGTTGAAACGTATGGAACACACAGAGGTGATTAGAGACAGTTCACAAGGCTGAACCAAGGGTGAATTGTGCCTGACTAAGGTAGTGGACTCCTCTGAAGGAGTGACTGCATCAGTAGACAAGGGAAGAGCTATGAATGTCATCTGTCTGGGTTACTATAAGACTTTCCATGCAGCCCCCACCAAAAAATTGCTGAGATATTGGTGTGATGGATAGATGGATAAGGAACTGACTGGATGGCTGTGTCAAAACAGTCAATAACTCATGTTCAAGTGAAAACAAGGAATGAGCAGTTTCTGTCAATTGTCCATTCTGGGATGAATACTGTTTAATATCTTAATAAATTATATACACAGTACACCCTCAGCAACTTTGCAGGTCACAGAGTCATAGAACATCACCAGCTGAAAGGGATCCATATATATCATTAAGTCCAACTCCCTGGTCCTTGCAGGATGACCTAAACCATATGACTAAGAGCATCCTCCAGATGCTCCCTGAACTCTGACAGGTTTGGTGACATGGAGACAGTGAGATGAGTTATGTTATGTGTCATATGTTGAAGAACATAGACACTTTGTAGCTTCTGGCAGGCATCCAGTCACCAGTTTCCACACTGCATCCTGGAGCTCCTTGTTCCTCATACTGTAGATGAGGGGGTTCACTGCTGGAGGCACCACTGAGTACAGAACAGACACCACCAGATCCAGGGATGGGGAGGAGAAAGAGAGGGGCTTCAGATAGGAAAATATGACAGTGATAAAAAACAGGGAGACCACGGCCAGGTGAGGGAGACACATGGAAAAGGCTTTGTGCCGTCCCTGCTCAGAGGGGATCCTCAGCACGGCCCTGAAGATCTGCACATAGGACACCACAATGAACACAAAACACCCCAAATAGACAATAGCAATAAACATGAGAAGTCTAAATTCCCTGAGGTAGGCATCTGAGCAGGAGAGCTTGAGGATCTGGGGGATTTCACAGAAGAACTGGTCCACAGCCTTGCCCTTGCACAGGGGCAGTGAAAATGTATTGGCCGTGTGCAGCAGAGCATTGAGAAACCCAGTGGCCCAGGCAGCTGCTGCCATGTGGACACAAGCGCTGCTGCCCAGGAGGGTCCCGTAGTGCAGGGGTTTGCAGATGGCAACATTGCGGTCATAGGCCATGACTGTGAGAAGAAAGTACTCTGCTGAAATGAAAAACACAAACAGAAAGAGCTGTGCAGCACATCCTATGTAGGAAATGGCCCTGGTGTTCCAGAGGGAACAGGCCATGGATTTGGGGACAATGGTGGAGATGCAGCCCAGGTCGAGGAGGGCGAGGTTGAGCAGGAAGAAGTACATGGGGGTGTGGAGGTGCTGGTCCCAGGCTATGGTGATGATGATGATGCTGTTGGCAAGGAAAGCAGCCAAGTAGGTTCCCAGGAAGAGCCAGAAGTGCAAGAGCTGCAGCTCCTTTGTATCTCCAAACTCCATGAGGAGGAACAGGGTGATGGAGCTGCTATTGGACATCTTCTGCCCCTGGTCATGATGACCTGTCCAAGTAGGAAAAGGCAGTGAGCAGTTAGGGCAGAGTTCTTTGAGGAAAATCTATTCAATTTCTCATGCAAATCCCCTAGACTGCCTTGGCCCTTTCATGAGCTCTGCTCTGTGCTGACTGACTGTGTCTCTGGGAGCAGGGAGCTCTGCTGTGAACACACAAGTATCCCAATGTTCCTGTCAAGGCAGGAAAGACAGGGACAGACAGACAGGTACTCAGGAATTTCTCTTCTTTGGGGTCACGCTTCCAAGAGGACTCAGCCTGAAACCTCACGACCCTGGGGGCAGATGCTATGCTGGGTGTGAGACCTGGAAATTGCTCCAGGAAAGTGTCTGCACTGTGGTGGATGGCAGGGACGTGCCTGAATTTTGTCTTCCAACAGCATTTCTGTCAGCAGCTCCTTCTCCGTTCCTACTCCCGTCCCTGATGTCTGGAGCTGTCCCTGCCAGGAGCTGCTTCTCTCTCCCCATGTTTCATCCCTGTTTGTGCTCATAGTCCCCATCTCACTTACTGTCTGCTCAGCTCTGCCCTGCAGACCCCTCTGGCAGTGGAGCCCTGACCAGAAGCATCTCTTTATGGGCAGTGAATCAGGGGCAAGTCAGAATATCCTAAAGAGAACTGGGATCTGAGTGCCTTCTCCAGAGGAGAAGAATAAAATATTAACTCCCATTGCACTCTGATCCAACCAAGAGCAGAAAATTCAGAGCACAGACTCCTTCCCTTTTAGATAATCTCCATTTTGACCTTCTTCTTGAAAAGTCCCCTTGGAAATACCCTGGGGGTAATTTGGAGCTGTCAGCAGTGCTGTCCCATGCAGCACCCTCTGAACAGCAGGACCCTGCGTGTCCTGCCAGGGGTTGCCTCTTCCACACACAGCTTCTCCTCACAGCACCGTGGGGATCTCCCTGGGCAGGTTCAGTACTGACCCTGGCAGGCGGCAGAGTCCCTGCCCAGCACACAGTCCTGGGGTGCAGGGACCCTGCTCTGCAGGACAGCCCTGGGCACCCATCCTGCACCCCCAGCTTCACACTGATGCAGCTATCTCTCAGAGAAGGCAGTTGCTATGCCTTTCTCCTCTCATGATGTAGCAGGGAAGCCCTGCTACAGAGTGTGTCCTCCTTCTCCACACAAGACCAGTCAGGACAGTCATCTAAACAGCTCTTATCAGCCATGGGATGTACCAGCTCTAGAAGATCCCTCCAGGATGCTCATCTGAATGTCCCCACTCCCACAGACTTACTGTGTCAGAAGTTGTGAACGTTTCTGCATGAACAAGAGATCACCTTTAAGCTCTTCCTTTCTCATTCCTCTCCCCTCGGTGCTGCAGGCAGTGCCCTCAGCCCTGCTGCGCTTTGCAGAGGAGCTGCTCCTGGCCAGAGCTATCTCTTTACAGTGCTACCTGGTTGCCATGAGCTCCCTCCATCTTAGAGCCCAGCCCAGCTCAGCAGCAGAGGAGCGGCCCAAGGTGGCGCTTTTTCTTGGCCTTCTGGGCTCCCTCCAGGTGTCCCTGGGGCTCCAGGAGAACCTGCTGTGAAACAGGCTGAAGTCACCACTGATGCTCCCTCCCTCAGCTGGGGAGAAACTCTTATTCCCAGCAGTGTCAGTTCTTCTCTCAGAGATAGAGTTACTTCTAAAAATTCCTTTTTTTGTGTTATTATCAGACTGGACACCCAGCCAATGACAGGCAGGGATCTGCTTTACCACTTCTGAGGGGAGTCAGCTCAGTCAGTTAAAGTATCTCATCCTGTGTTTCTACTGTTAGCGCTGGAAGTGGACTCAGCTCTCTGCCACAGCTGCCACAAAGCCCTGAGAGCTGGGATTCCGCTTGCTGCTGTTCAGGTGTGCATTAAATAGGCACCTGTATGTGAGCTCCTTGTCTCAGCTTCCATGGTAAGTAATGAAGATGTAGGTCAGGAGTGAGCTGTTCAGATGAAATACCTGGTGACTTCGGAGGTTCCAGAGGTTGTCCAAGCTTGTTCATCCCACTGGCACTGTCCTTATTTATGATTTGTTTGTCAGTCAGTGCTGCCATCTGACCAAAAGGTGTCCTGTATCATAAGGACAGCCAAGTTTCCCTCCATCTTTTCCATCAGCTGTGTTGACTAGATCTCCATTGACTATAATGATGGTTTTCATCTACACATTGCCTAATCAAATTCCAGGCAGTTATGCTATTCAATGCCCAACTAGAGGCCTGTAGTGCTAGGTGAGATGCCAAGGCTCTCACACGTATCTACATGGAGCTGGCAGGTACAGCACAGTAAAGCCATTCCCACTCAGAGCGAGTGTGTGACAGATACCCGGACAGCGTTGCACAGAGATTCGTTGCCTTTGTGTGAGCCACTGATTGCCACCACTGCAGTGTGGCATGTCTGTCCCTTCTCTAGGCAGTGGATGTAGGGTAGTCCAGGAACACAAGAGCCATCACACTGGGGTCTCCACTTGTTTACCTAAATTCTCAAACTGCTGTTTCTTCTCTCCACCACCTCATACTCACCCCCTTGCAAACACAGTCAAGCAACAGATAAACCGTTTTCACAGTGCGCCATTCAGCAGCATCTTGTCATCCCTGCAGATCAGGGACACTTTTGTCCTCTGCTCATGACACAGAAACTGTCCCTGCAGCTCAAAAAGGCCTTGGAGGAAGGATTTCAGAAAAGAAAATTTTCTAAAGATGCCTTTATTTCCTATAAAGACACAGAGAGCACAGGCCCTGTGTGCAGCCGAGAATAGAAGAACCTGCTGCCAATAGAAGCTGCTGCCATGTGGACACAAGCTCTGCTGCCCAGGAGGGTCCCGTAGTGCAGGGGTTTGCAGATGGCAACGTAGCGGTCATAGGACATGATGGTGAGGAGACAATACTCTGCTGAAAAGAAAAAGACAAAGAGAAAGACTTGGGCAGAACATCCTGTGTAGGAGATGGCCCTGATGTCCCAGAGGGAATTGGCCATGGATTTGGGGACAGTGATGGAGATGGAGCCCAGGTCGAGGAGGGCGAGGTTGAGCAGGAAGAAGTACATGGGGGTGTGGAGGTGCTGGTCCCAGGCTATGGTGGTGATGATGAGGCCGTTGCCCAGGAGGGCAGCCAGGTAGATGCCCAGGAAGAGCCAGAAGTGCAAGAGCTGCAGCTCCCGTGTGTCTGTGAACGGCTGGAGGAGGAACTGGGTGATGGAGCTGCTGTTGGACGTTTGCTGATTCCAAGCATAGAAGGAAAAAACAGTGAAACGTAAGGGGAGACTACTCTGAGCAAAGTTTAAGCCATTAGTAATACACCACTGTCCTGGTTTTGTTAAAAACAAGTTTCTCTTTCAGTGAATTTTGCCTGTCAGCTAAATCCTTCATATTAACTGCATTTTCCTGAAGAACCAGACACATGTTTTGGCAAACCTAGCAATGGAATGCAAACTTATTGATAAGCATGGATGGACATCTCGTGAGAGGGGCAACAAGAAACCGGTGACCAAGAAACTGACCAACTGTGTATAACATCCCATTCACGTGAATACGTCATATGAAAGTGGGAGATCATGAAGATCTTGTCCCTTTTGCCTGTGCTTTTTCCCTTCTGCTTATGGCCGACATTAGGAGAGGACCTTGCTAGTCGTCCCTGTGAACTGAGGCCAATGACAGACTGAATCCAGCTCCGGTTGGCTGCAGAGTCTAATCCAGGACTTTGGTTGCCGGCTCTGCAGTTGCTGAGACTTTCGAGATTGGTTTTGCATATTTTGTATTATTTTCTCTATTCTTATTAGTAGCATTAGTAAAACATTGTCAATTTTTCCAACTCTCTTCTCTCTGTCCTTCTTTCCCTCCTGATCACCTGTCCTGAGTGGGAAAAGGGGAGAGGAAGGGGCATAAGGGGGAAGTGGGGGGGGGAGTGGGGGTTAACAGTACATCTGCCAGGGTTTTATTGTCACGCCGCAATCTTAACCCTCGAAACAACTAAAGCACAACCAACCTACAAGTTTCTTGCAAGTATCGTACCAACACACACAGAGCATCTCCACTTCTTATTCATCATTTTAAATGGGCAGATGGATTTTTCCACAAGAAAATCCCCAATCTAAGCAAGACTCACTGTTCAGCACACCAGTCCTGCAATGACCTTGCCGGCAATAGGCATCCTGTAGAAGATGTTCCATACTACGATTCCTGCCACAATTTTATCCCTGTGGTAGAAAATGGCACCACCGCCATGCCCTTCTCTTTGCTTTGGAACTTGAGGCACTGGGGGAAAACTTGGAGGAATGTCAATTTCTGATGCTTCTGCTTCAGTCTCTTGATCGAAGGGACCTTGTCCCTCTAGCAAAGAGATGTCCAAACATCCCGTGCAGAAGAGAAGCAGCAGCTCTTTGCTGGTGATGTTGAGAGCGGACTAAAGAGCAGGGCCCTGGAAGAGATGGAGGTGTTGTTCTTTTAGTTGCATCCGGCAAACGATTCAATAATTTGAGAATGAAACCATCCTGACATGAAGCACAGCGCTGGCCATTCCCGACTTCCATCACCAAAAGCAAAAGGCAGACCAGCTGCTTCTTTAAGGCAGCATAGACAAAATAAAGACGCTTAGAACCACAGCAACTCTTCTGTGCAAAACCTGATCATTTGATTGCTATGGAGGAAATTCAGCCTCCCTGGGAAAAGAAGTTGGAATTTTGGGAAATGACTTACCCAAGGCCTTCTTGGAGGAACGTTACGTTTGAATCCCATTTGACTATCCAAACCAGCCTTTAAAGCTTGGTGTAGGAAAGAAGCAAACAGATTGATGTCTCCGGGAGCTCTGCGGTGCGATCAGACCAACTCTCTGGGCACTACCCAGCGAGACACATAAACCTTCCCGCACGGACACAGCTCCCGAGCACGACTCCAGCCCTCCCTCATTGCTCCCTTGCATTTTTCAGCATGGCTTTTGCTGTTAATTTAGCAAGAACTCCTCCTGTTGGCAAATTACTGTTGGTAATACATAATACATAATACATAATACATAATACATAATACATAATACATAATACAGATTAAAGTGAAGTACACATTGCTGAGTCAACACCTTGAACTGGGCACCTGCTGAATTGGAACTGGGAGGCTTACAGGAGTCAACGCAGCTGTGATTTAGGGCCCAGCAAGCCCCGTGTGTCAAAAGTGTTCCAAATCGTGCCGAGGAAACAGATGCTTCCCACAGAACGATGTGGGTATCTCTAGATGTACATCACTACCTTTCTGGCCACGGCCCCAACTGACTTGTTGCGGCACAGCCCCGCAGCACCAGAACATGTCGCCGGTCACCTCCCGCCTGAGGAGCGCAGGTTGGACAGCTGTGGCAAGTTACTTGCTTTGTTCCATGTCAGTTTTACTCCTTTGGCTTTTCGGGAAGTGAGGCTGCTTCACGTCCACTCCATCATGACCTTCCAATTTCCCTGAAAGTGCTGGCGTCACCTTATCCCAGAGAAGGACCGCGCTGTGAGCAGGAGGAATACACCAGTCCAAGCCAGGAAAAGAAGGGCTCTGCTCCGGGGACGTGGCGGTGCTGTGCTTTGTCCTGAGCCCCCGGCCGATCGCAATACAACTCTGCCCTTCCCAGGCAGAAATTCCCCGTAGGGCAACTGGGCAGCTGGAGGCTGGGGAGAGAGATGCTGCTGCTGCCCGGTGCTGCCCCAGCCATTGCAATCAGCTCTGGGTCTGTGCAGTGCACGGGGGTGCTGGGGAAGAGGAGGATGCTGCGAAGGCTGCAGCCCGGGCCATGCAGCAGCCACAGACAGCCATGGCTGGTTTGCAATGCGCCACACAGGGATCAGCAGCTGCTGCGGCTCTTGGCTGACTGGGTTTATACCTGAGCCTCCCTCCATTTCTGGGCCCCAGAAACCCAGGGCAGAGTAACTCGCATCTGAGACGAAGCTCTGAGCAGGGGGATTTCTTGTCAAGACCAGCACTGTTTGCGGCGCTTCTCCCCGGTGTCTCAGGCCTGAACGTGCTCTCGTGACGCTGGCAGCCTTGTGCATCAGAGCCTTGTGCAGAGATGGGTCATGGCTCAGATTTCCAGCAAGGGAGCGAGCAGCCGGCTCTTAATGACTTGGAAGACCCTCGGTGGAGGAGAGGGACCACATGCGGGTTTGGAGGGTCTCGCCTGTATCAGCTCATGCAGGTGCTCCAAAACACCCCCGCAATGGGGAGGTTCCTTGTGAGACGAAGGGGATGCCGTACGGTGCAGGTCAACCAGGCCAAGTCGGCAATAGATCTCAAATGTTCCAAGTCCTGGACTGGAACTGGAGACAGGCGGGTGGGAAGGGAGCTTGAGGGGGATCCAGCCAGACTGCCGGCTTGCGGCAGCACCAGCCCAGGGCTTCCGGCAACCAAGGCCGGGACACCCCGAGGACAGAGATTTCCTGCAGCCTTCTTTGTCCCGAGGTGGAGCAGGAACAGAGGAGCACAGGGGGAAAACTTGACATTTTTTTTTAATTGGCTTTATTGATTTTGAAAACAATGCAAGGCCGAGCAGAGGCTGGCAGCACCATGTCCTCAGGGCAGGTGAACGCCGCGGTCGCGGCTCTACTCCTCTTGCTGTCCCGCGGTGCAGCTGCAGCGGAAAGCCCTGCGCAGAGCCCGGAGCGCCCTCCTGAACCGGGAAGGCCGTCGCCGTGGAGCCGGGCCCTGCGCTGGGCAGGCGATGTCTGCGCTGGTCTCTCCCCCATGCTCTGCAGACATTGGAGAAACCGTGTTCTCTTCTTCCTCCTTTGCAGCTGGGACGAGAGGGGCTGTGCTGGCCTGTCCCTCATCCTCTCCTGCCAAATGAGCCTCAATGGCTTCAAGTCCTGCAGGTGCTGGTGCTGCCATTGGAACATCCGTGCATTGGGCCAGGTCCTGCTGTTCCAGCGGTTGCTGGCCAGGTCCCTGGATCTCAGCCTCAGCCCTGCGCACCGCCTCACTGACGATGTACTCCACAATGTCTGACAGGTCCACATCGTCCTCTGTGGGGCTGTGCTGGGCAGGTGCCGGGCGCTCTGCCTCTGCTGCCGCCTCCGTGTCTGTGCAGCTGGTCAAGCCAGACCCCTCCTGGGGACCTGCAGGGGCGTCCTGCAGGTGCTCCTGGACCGAGGGGTTGATCCAGGTGCTGTGGATGGTGTCTCCGCCCTGGCACCCCTCTTTGCTGTTCTCATCTTGCAAGTCCATGTGCTGGGCCAGGTCCTGCTGTTCCTCCGGTTCCTGGCCAGCTGCCACGATCTGAGCCACAGCCCTGCGCACGGCCTCACTGACGATGCGCTGGGCTGTGTCCCACAGAGCCGCGTCGTCGGCTGTGGCGCCCTGTGGGGCAGGTGCCGGGCACTCTGCCTCTGCTGCTGCCTCGCTGTTGGTGCTGCGAGGCCAGCCAGACCCCTCCTGGGGACCTTTATGGTGGTCCTGCAAGCGCTCCTGGACCGAGGGGGTGACCCAGGTGCTCTGGAGGGTGTGCTGGCCCAGGCTGTGGCCGATCTGCGGGCAGGAGGAGGAGCAGGACACCTCCTTGTCAGTTGGCATCTTGGGTCTCCTCTATCAAAGAGCCGCAACGGGCACCCAGGGGAGATGCTGCCTCGTGAGAAGCTGCTGCTCCTGAGAAGCTGCTGCTCCTGAGAAGCTGCTCTCCTGGGAGTGAGCACCCCAGGGCTCTCGCTCCTTAAATACCCCCACGGTCAGGGCGGGGACCCCCGTGTCACAATGGCCTCTGGTGATGTCGACCCCGTGTCACAATGGCCTCTGGTTATGACGTCACAGAGCCCGGGCGGTTGTCATGGAGACACCCACCTCCGGGCCCGGCTGGGACTGGCTGTGCGCGGCGTGGGGCAGCCCCTGCTTGGAGGAGGAGGGAGCAGAGAATGGCGAGGGAAGCTGTCCCCAGCACACAGGACCCCGTCCCCCAGAGCTTTGCTCAGATGCTGCTGCCTGCTCCGCTGCACCTGCAAGAATCCGCATTCAGAGGTTGTTTGCAGGACAAACCAAGGGCCACTCGACAGCCTCACCACGCTGATTCTTTGTTTTCAACATGATCGTCATGAGTTTTCTTAAGTAGGTATGAGCCTCCTTTGAAGAAATAGGCTGAAGCCACATTCACAAAACCACACAGTCCTTTTTCAGCAATAGAATCTACCGTTTCCCCCTTTAGTGACAACCAAGTTTCTCTCAAGGTGCGCTATTACAGTGCTTGTGAGCTGTTCAGTGACTCACTTGCTAAAGAAGGTGGCCTCATCCAACTCCCAGTTTTAGCCTGCCGGCTCTCCAATGCATTGCCTCTGCCACCTTCCTTCTACCGGGCCCAAAGTGCATTCTACTGCCTGGTTAGGGAGATGCACGTGCCACCGGTCTCAAAGCATCCATCCCTCTGGGGACCCATCCTAGCTGGCCATTACCTCTCAGCTGCTGCACCAGCCAAACCTTTCTGGAACAGCAAACTCTCAGAATCTGCTCCAGCTCTGTAAGAGTCGGTCCAAAACCAGAATCTGCCTGAACATCGTCACCAAGAACAGACTGACAGTGACTTAGAGAGAGGCCTGAGGAGAAGCATTGTGGTGCACAGGTGTCTCCAGCCTGGAAGGCTACTGCTAACAATGGCTGCTGTGTGGAGTTCGCCTGCTGCTTCAGCCAAGCCAGCCCCCATCTCCTAAAAGGGATTGTTAGACGGGTCTCTCTGACCCAGGGACAACCGCTGCCGTCCAGAAGATGGATTCTTGCCTGCAGCCTCAGTCACACCTTGTTCCCCACCCGCTACCTCGAACAAAGGACAACAAAAAAGAGCATGCCCAGAAGCTCGCCAAGGGTCCTGAGGCCACCCGATGGACCAGAGAGATACCCCTGAATGAGGCCACGCAGGTGCAGACAAGCGCTGGCAAGAGAGGCGAAGACTTTTCGAGCCTGCGCAGTTAAGCCCGGATTGAGAAACAAAGGCGGAGATTGGCCTGAAACAATGGGAGCCGGGGGGGGGGTGAAGAAGTATAAAGATGGTTCCTGACTGGACGTCATTGAGATCTCCCCACCAGAGGATCCCAAACCACCATGGAGGACCAGCAGGACTCCACGGGACTGGACACCAGAGGGACGCCTTTGGAACTCACCTGCTGGTAAAACAGTCCTCATTCCCATCTTTTCCTTCTTCTTTCCCCGTTTCTTTTTCCTTTCCCGTTTTCTTCCTCTCTCGCTATCGCGTGCCGCTTTACGGGCAAAATAATAAAGTAGCACTGTTTGATTGCATTCTAAGCCCTTGGCATTTCAGATGCCTTAGTTTTGTTCTTTGAGAAGAACGTAAATGAACCATCACGAGTCCATCACTGAGTGGACCCTAACAAGGTCCTTGCAAGCTCTCAATCTCCTTTTGCTCCCCTAGCACACTTCTTCCCCCCTCCATGCAGTTTGGTTTCGGCCTAGGGAGCAGAAAAATCCTTGGAAAATGTAGGCATTCTTTTCATGTCCTATGTCAGCACGGGAAAAGAAGAAAATCCCAAAGTCTCCACATCTACACCGCCCTAAGTGGAAGGCCAACGTGTCCCCACCATCCACCAGCATGATGTGCCACTAGTTCATATACGACTCAGTGATTTTGAGAGAGGTGCAAGAAAACAGGCACCAAAAATTAGAAAAAAAGTCTGAAAGCTTAAGACAAAACAGCACTTCTTTAGAAGGATATGATTGGAAGCTGCTCTGACCTGCACTGCTAACAACTTGTCCCGGTTTTGTTAAAAACAAGTTTCTCTTTTAGTGAATTTGCCTGTCAGCTAAAGCTTTCATATTAGCTGCATTTTCCTGGAGAACCAGACACATGTTTTGGTAAACCTAGCAATGGAATGCAAACTTATTGATAAGCATGGATGGACATCTCGTGAGAGGGGCAACAAGAAACAAGTGACCAAGAAACTGACCAACTGTGTATAACATTCCATTCATGTGAATACTTCATATAAAAGTGGGAGATCACGAGGATCTCGTCCCTTTTTTTGCCTTTTCCCTTCTGCTTATGGCCGACATTAGGAGAGGACCTTGCTAGTTGTCCCTGCGAACTGAGGCCAGTGACAGACTGAATCCAGCTCCGGTTGGCTGCAGAGTCCAGTCCAGGACTTTGGTTGCCGGCTCTGCAGTTGCTGAGACTTTCAAGATTGGTTTTGTATATTTTGTATTATTTTCTCTATTCTTATTAGTAGCATTAGTAAAACATTGTTAATTTTTCCAACTCTCTTCTCTCTGTCTTTCTTTCCCTCCTGATCGCCTGTCCTGAGTGGGAAAAGGGGAGAGAGAGGGGCAAAAAGGGGGAAGTGGGGGGGGGAGAGGAGGTTAACAATACATCTGCCAGGGTTTTATTGTCACCCCGCAATCTTAACCATCAACAGATGCTCTATCTGGAATACTGTATTTGGGATGCATTATCTGGGATGCAGTATCTAGCATAATGTATCTGGGATGCTGTATCCGGGATGCTGCAAATGGCATCCTGTATCTAGGTTGTTGTATATGAGATGCTGTATCTCAAATGCTGTATCTGGGATACTGTATCTAGGATGCTGTATATAGGATGCTGTACCTGGTATGCTGTATTTGGGATACTGTATCTAGGGTACCGTATCTGGGATGCTGTATCTTGGATGCTGTATTTAGGATGCTGTATCTAGTATAATGAATCTGGGATGCTGTATCCGCGATGCAGTATCCGAGATGCTGTATCTGGGATGCTGTATCTAGAATGCTGTATCTGGGATGCTATAACTAGGATGCTGTATCTGGGATTCTCTACCTAGGATGCTGCATATGGGATCCTGTATCTGGGATACTGTATCTAAAATGCTGTATCTGGGATGCTGTTTCTGGGGTACTGTATCTGGGATGCTGTATCTATGAAGTTGTATCAAGGATGCTGTATCTAGGATGCTGTATCTGGGATGGTTTATCTAGAATGCTTTATATAGGATGCTGTATTTGGGATGCTGTATCTAGGATGCTGTATCTGGGATGGTTTATCTAGAATGCTTTATATAGGATGCTGTATTTGGGATGCTGTATCTAGGATGCTGTATCTAGTATGCTGTATCTGGGATGGTGAATCTGGGATGCTGTATCTAGGATGCTGTATCGGGGATGCTGTATCTGGGATGGTATATGTAGGATACTGTATCTAGGATGCTGTATCTGAGATGCTGTATATAGGATTCTGTATCTGTGATACTGTATCTGGGATGCTGTATCTAAGATGATGTATCTAGGATGCTGTATCGGGGATGCTGTATCTAGGATGGTGTATCTGGGAGGCTGTATCTGGGATGCTGTATCTGGGATGCTGTATCGGGGATGCTGTATCTGGGATGGTATATGTAGGATATTGTATCTAGGATGCTGTATCTGGGATGCTGTATCTAGGATTCTGTATCTGGAATGCTGTATCTAGGTTGCTGTATCTGGGATTCTGTATCTAGCATGCTGTATCTGGGCTGCTGTATCCAGGATGCTATATCTGGGATGCTGTATCTAGGATGGTGTATCTGGGATGCTGTATCGAGGATGCTGTATCTGTATGCTGTATCAAGGATGCTGTATCTGGGATGATGTATCTACAGCTCTGTATCTGGGATGCTGTATCTGGGATGCTGTATCTTGGATGCTGTATCCGGGATGCTGTATCTGGTATGCTGTATCAAGGACGCTGTATCTAGCATGCTGTATCTGGGATGGTGAATCTGGGATGCTGTATCTAGGATACTGTATCTAGGATGCTGTATCTGGGATGCTGTGTCAAGTATGCTGTATCTGGGATTCTGTATCTAGGATGCTGTATCTCGGATTCTGTATCTAAGATGATGTATCTAGAATGCTGTATCGGGGATGCTGTATCTGGGATGGTATATGTAGGATACTGTATCAGGGATGCTGTATCTGGGTATGGTGTATTTGGGATGCTGTATCTAGGATGCTGTATTTGGGATACTGTATCTGTTGTGCTGTATCTAGGATGCTGTATCTGGGATGCTGTATCTGGGATGCTCTATATAGGATGCTGTATATGGGATGCTGTAGAAGAGAAGAAGAGAGAAGAGAAGAGAAGAGAAGAGAAGAGAAGAGAAGAGAAGAGAAGAGAAGAGAAGAGAAGAGAAGAGAAGAGAAGAGAAGAGAAGAGAAGAGAAGAGAAGAGAAGAGAAGAGAAGAGAAGAGAAGAGAAGAGAAGAGAAGAGAAGAGAAGAGAAGAGAAGAGAAGAGAAGAGAAGAGAAGAGAAGAGAAGAGAAGAGAAGAGAAGAGAAGAGAAGAGAAGAGAAGAGAAGAGAAGAGAAGAGAGAGAAGAGATCATCATCCTATCATTCTATTATTCTGTAGTCTTCTGGGAGGCATGACCAGCCTGTGGGCCGAGGAGCCAGGTCTCGCTCAAATGCTCAGGGAACAGCCGATCGCCAGTGTTGGGGTCAGGAAGGAATTTTCCCCCGGGGCAGACTGGCCCTGGTCCCCGGGGTTTTTTTGCCTTCCTCTGCAGCATTGAGCATGACCACCTGTCAGAGCTCCTCTGGGCCCTTTTGGCTCGGTTCATGCCCACTGCTCTTGCCCTCCAAGGCACCACTCGTGCCCTGGCTTTCTCGGGTTCTTTCTCCCAGGGCAAGTTTGCAGCAGGAGCCAGCTCTCCTCCTTCTCCTTCTCCTATTAAAATTTGTAATTTTAATAAAATAAATATATTAAAAAAAAAAAATCTGTTTCCAGTTGTATCCTTTGTGTATGTGTCCCTGAAACTGTTTTTGGATCTAAAACCTCTCAGGATTTCAGTCGAACAGTCACATCTTTATTGGACTCCTTGTGAGTGTACAGAATAGAGCAGCACAGCACAGCACAGCACAGCATGGTTGTGCTCAGTAGTTGTGCCTGGAGCACGATGAGCTCTGAGCCAGGCCTGAGGACTCCATCCAGGAGAGCCGCTCTCTGCAGGGCAGGGCCCAGGCCCGTCCAGGAGATGGGGCAGAGACAGGCACACACACCTACAACACGGCTCAGGCAGGCACCAGAGGTCCCAGGCTGAGCTGAGACACGGCCCCTGGGCCCCTGCAGGAGATGGTCCCCAGGGAGGCCGGTCCCAGCCACTGAGGCCTTTGAGCACCCCAAGACCCTGTAGACACGGATGGCTGGCAGCTTTGGAGACTGAGTCTTGGCCCAGATGGACCTTCTCTCTGATCAGGACTTTTGTTCTCAGATTCTTTTGTTTAGGTACGTTTTTTCCAAAGCAAAGATCTCAGGCATTACTAAAAAGGAGAGCAAGGAGAAAAAGAAATCCATGTCACACAACATACACTATGCCATGTGTGTATGAGTTTTGACGCAAATGTCCAAAATGGCAGCAGCTTCCTTACTCTTTCAGTACTCAAAAGAGTATCTCTTAAAGGCTTTCCAGAAGTTCTGAACCTCTTCCCACCAATCAAGGTAGGCAAATAACTCTGAGAAAGGTGCAAGTCACACAGGAGGTGTGGAAGGTTTACCCTGCAGCTGAAGTGCATTTTGCATCCCCTGTACAGATGGCCAACTGTGGATCTTGGTTTGGGTAGAAAAGGAAACATGACTGCAGTAGCAGCAATGGACTCTTTTTGCTCATTTGGGAAGAGTCATCATTTGCCTGGCTGTGCTTTGGGAATGGATTCAAAGCGAGTCTTATTTCCATGGCGGTCTGTTGGCACTGTCCAGTGCAGCCTATGGCTCTGGTCACACTTGGGATTTTCTCCACGCTGCAGTGGTTGAAACCATCCTGTTATCCCCTCAGAAAAGGCTTTGTGAGCCTGGTCCTCCTCGCTGTGGGGCCTCATGGACATCAGCTCTGGTGCAGAGAGGGGACAGCTACCAGGGCTCTTCTCTTGGTTGCAGGGCTGGTTTCTGCCGTGACTGGAGAGAAGAGCAGGAGCTTTGTCCTGGAGAGCCAAAGGGCAGAGAAGGCATCAGGGACAGCCAGCAGCTGTGCCCAGCACGTGGCCACCAAGGGCAGGGACAGCCCCCTGGAACTCCTGGGCACCGGGACTGCCTTGGGGCCAGCACCTCAAAGGCTTCCTGCAAAGGGTGCTGGGTGGGGCTGTGGTGGGGGGGCTTTGCAGCTTCCCCCTGCTAGGGAAAGGAGGAGAAAGGAAAGAAGGGAAGTGAGGTATAGTTCAGCTGTAAGGGACCTAGAATGATCATCTAGTCCCACTGCATGACCAATTCAAGGCTGATCTAAAGTTAAAACAGGGTAGTAAGTGCATTGGCCAAATGCTTCTTGAATGCTGAGGCTTGGGGCATCAACCAGCTGTCACAGAATCACAATATGGTTGGGCTTGAAAGGGACCTCTGGAGATCATCTAGCCCAACCCACCTGCTAAAGCAGGTTCGCCCAGAGCAGATGGCACAGGAAGGTGTCCAGGCGGGTTTTGAATGTCTCCAGAGGAGGACACTCCACAACCTCTCTGGACAGCCTGTTCCAGTGCTCAGGCACCCTCACAGTAAAGAAGTTTTTCCTAATATTCAGATGGGACCTCCTATGCTGTGCCCGTTGCCCCTCATCCTATCGTTCAGACGTCTGTTCCAGTATTTGACCACACTCACAGTAGAGGGTCAAGTCTGAACTTCCTCTGACCCAGGTTTGCACCATTCACACATGTCCTGTCACTGGATACCAGGGACAAGAGACCAGCACTTCCCTATACACTTCCCTCCTCAAGAACTTTTAGAGGGCAATGAGCTTGCTCATCAGCTTCCTTCTCTCCAAACCTGAGAAATCCAGATTGCTCGGCCACTCCTCAGAGGACATGCCTTCCGGTCGGTCACCAGCTTTGTTGCTCTCTGGACACATTGGAATACTTCAACATCCTTGTCAAATCGTGGGCCCAGAACTGCACACAGCACTCAAGGTGAGGCCACAGCAACTCTGAATACAGCAGGATAATCACCTCCTTTGAGCGGTTGGTTCTGCTCTGTCTGATGTACCCCAGGATGGGATTTGCAGTGTTGGCTGCCAGGGCACACACTGCTGACTCTTGTTGAGCCTCCTGTCAACCAGCGCCCCAAGGCTCCTTTCTGCAGGGCTGCTCTCCAGCCAATCCTCTCCCCATTTAGACTTGTGCTTGGCATTACTTTATCCCAGGTGCAGAATCCGGCATGTGGACTTGTTACATTTTATGCCATTGATCATTGCCTAATGCTCCAATCTATCTAGATCGTTCTGAAAGGCTCCTTGTCCCTCGGGATAGTCATCAGCACCTCCGAGGACGGTATTATCAGAAAATTTGCTCCTGGTGCATTAAATTCCTGCATCCAGATTATTGATAAAAATATTGGACAGACCTGGTCCTAGGACTGAGTCCTAAGGAACATCACTGGTGGCTTCCGTGAAGAATTTTTTACTCATATCCAATCTAAACCTCCCCGTGTGTAACTTGAGGCCATTTCCTCTTGTCCTATCACTTGCTACTTGGGACAAGAGACCAACACCCTCCATGACAAAACCTCCTTTCAGGCAGCTGTAGAGAGTAATAAGGTCTCCCCTCACCCTCCTGTTCTCAAGGCTGAACAGCCCCAGCTCCCTCAACCGCTCCTCGTCAGACTGGTGCTCCAGACCCTTCACCAGCCTTGTCACCCTCCTCTGAACTCTCTCCAGCACCTCAATGTCTTCCTTGCCATGAGGGGCCTAAAACTGACCCCAGGATTCAAGGTGCAGCCTCACCAGTGCCCAGTACAAAGGGATGATCACTTCTCTAGTCCTGCTAAAGCTCTGATTGAATCAAGGCTTGAACACCTTGGTGTGACCCAGTTGGTGACAGGTTGGACTGCAGACTCCTTAGGTCCCTTCAACCTCAGTTCTCTAACGATCCCATTGTGATGTTGGGCTCTGTTTCTAACTGGAGCAGAGCAGGTGATGATGGGGCAGGATCCACCTGTGCTGTAGGTGACCATCTAAACCAACATCTCAGCCAGTGAACCAGCCAACCCCTCAGTGTGACTCGCTCTGGGCAACGTGTGAGGAGTCCTGGGCAGGGAAGGTTCAGAGGGCATGGGGCGCTGTGCAAGACACAACATGATCTTGGCTTCATGCCTGCAGGCCCATCAGATGTCAGTTGATGTCAATGGATATTAAAATAAGAAGAAATGAAGACAAAGATCCAAAGCAAAGGAAGGTGTCAACATACTTTCTTTCTTCCTTTCTTTCTTTCTTTTTCTTTCTTTCTTTCTTTCTTTCTTTCTTTCTTTCTTTCTTTCTTTCTTTCTTTCTTTCTTTCCTATTTTCTTTTTATGTATGTATTTATGTATGTATGTATTTATTTATTTATGTATTTATTTACTTATTTACTTGCTTATATTTATTTATTTATTCACGTATTTACTTATTTTTTTATTTACTTATTTATTTACTTATTTACTTGCTTACTTACTTACTTACTTACTTACTTACTTATTTATTTAAAAGTCTTTGTAGGGGAGTCTCTTTTCTTTGGAAAGGAAAGAGTTCTCCAGAACTGCACATGGGTTTAGGACACAAATGTCTTCAGCTCCAGGGACACAAACACCTGGTGCCAGTGTAGATGCCCCGGGAACCCCTGCCCAGGCTCCACCTGCACTGCAAGGTGCTCTGGTCTCCCCAGGTCCTGTGTGAGAGATGCCAATCCCAGGCCAGCACCTCAGGTACACTGGGCCCCTCAAATGGCCCTGGCTGTTTATGGTGAGACAGCTGATGACTGATGTCTGTCTGGAAACGTCAACTATTTTGCTGTTGCTTTTTTGTTCTGGGATTTTTGTTTGTTTGGTTCATTGGTTGGTTTGGGGTTTGGGTTTTGGTTTTGGTTGTTGTTCTTGGTTGGTTGGTTTGGTTTTTGTTTTGCTTTGGTTTTGTGGGTGGTTTTGTTTATTTTGTTTGGTTTGTTATTTTCTTTGTTTGAAGATTTTTGTTTAGTTGTTTTTTTAACATATTAAAATTTAAAAGAATAAAGCCAAAAAGGGAATTATGGGGAAGTTTAATAAGGGAAGGAGAAGAAATATTGGTCTTCCCCTGTACTTCTATTACCAACACTCTATGTTTTCATCTCCCTCGTCAATCAGGAGTTCCCACCTCTCCTGATTAAATGTCCCTGTCCAAGGACAACTTTCCAGCACTGTCTGGACATTTGCCCTTCCCAGTGCTCTCAGGTTTCTCCTCCACTTGCTCTTTGGTCATTCAGTGGCCTCTCAGCTGTCTGGTTTCTGCTTTGAGCTTCAGGGAGTTACAAACTTGCCCCATTCTTCAGAGCTCTAATTAACATGGCAGTCAACACGTTCATTGTGTTTATTTCTGCCCTCTCCTATCTCTCTGTCTAAACCAGTTCTTGTGTGGGTGTCCCTTGTGGATGCTGGACCTCACCAGATCCAGCTTACACACTCAGCTGAGGAAAGTGTTTTGCTGTTTATTAAACTGATGTAGGAAAAGTGATGCAATCTCTGGTGGCCAATGAGGGAACCAGCAGACTGGGGGTGGGGGTGAGGAGCCAGGTTGTCCATACAGTGTTCCTTCCCTTTCTCCTGTCCCTTCGCTTTCTCCCTCTGTCCCATATCTTTCTTCCCGACTTGTCTCTTGGAGACTTTGTTCCACTTTGGCCCCAAGTCTGGCCATGGTTTGACCAGTTTTCAGAGGCCTGGCTGGTGTCAGCAGGGACACCAGGCAGTGACATGCCCGGGGCTGACAGGCTCCCCCTCCCCTAGGGGGCGCTCGGCTGCCACACCCAGCTGACATTGACCCTTTGTCACAATGCCGCTACCGTGGCGAGGATGCGGTGACTCTGCAGGTGACAGGGACACTGCAGGACTTGGTGTCAGCTCAGCAATTTCTCAGTTCCCCAAAGAAGCGGAATTCTGCAAATTGCTGCCTTTGCTCCTGAAAGGATGTCATCAGGTGGGTGTTTTGGTGTAATACACGGAAAACCAGAGCAGAAATGGGGAAATATTCCCATGAGATGCATGATCCCTGCACCAAACCACCATGACGAATGTATTGCACATACAACGCCTATCCCAAATTCTGATTACTGCCTCACAGTCATGAATAAACAAACTCTCGCAATTACTCTCAGCTAATGTTACCCTGACAACAGTATATATAACAAAATTCAGTAACCTCTGCCAACAAAATCCCCAATACAGATAATGCTTCTGTTTGCCAGGATGAAATGCTTTCGTTGAGTATTAAATCAACTCCAAATCATAAGTTCTGCTTTAATATTAGGATCAAAACTAATTGGTAAATTGTAATTATTCTTTCCAGTATCTGGAGAGAAGTTTGCTTTGAGTTCCCTATTTATAAAAGAGTGATATGTGAAACAAGAAACTGGATCTTTTTACCAGTATATAGTGGTGGGTATATCCCTTGGCATTGTTCTGGCAAGCACAGCAAACACAGTTCCCTGATGATTTTTGGTGCAAGTTTCTGCTCTCTCAGTTTTGCCGGTTGTGTGCGTGCTGCTGATCTGGATGTCGGAGGGTTGAGGGACAAGCAGCTCCTGGGGGAGCAGGAAAGCAAATTGGAGATATTTTTTGATTTAACTTACTAAGAGGTAAAAATTGTGCAATCCAGTACTTAGAAACAGCAGGTTACAGCGTGGTGCGAACAGGGTTCTGCTCTGAAATGGTGATACATTAAGTGTCAATTTAAACAAATTATTGGTTTCTTGCTTCCCCTGTGCGATGATCTGCTGCGTAGCCTCTGTGATAGTCTCTGTGATGATGAGCTTCTGTGGATATTAGTTTTTATCTTCAAATTTTGTTTACTTTTAAGGAATCTTTTAATGTCACAAACCCCATTGGACAGTGTGTGTGTCAAAAACTTATGGGATAGTGTGTGTGTCACAAACCCCCCTGGACAGTGTGTGCTTATCACAAACCCCATTGGACAGCCTGTGTGTCTCAAACCCCATGGGACAGTGTGTGTCACAAACCGCCCTGGACTGCGTGTTTTTCACAAACCCCATTGGACAGTGTGTGTGTCACAAACCCCTCTGGACAGTGTGTGTGTCACAAACCCCATTGTACAGCTTGAGTGTCCAAACCCCATTTGACAGTGTGTGTGTCACAAACCCCATTGGACAGTGTGTGTGTCACAAACCCCCTCGACTGCGTGTGTGTCAGAAACCCCGTTGGACAGTTTGTATGTCACAAACCCCCTGAACAGTGTGAGTGTCACAATCCCCATTGGACAGCATGTGTGTCACAAACACCATTAGACATGTGTGTGTCACAAACCCCTCTGGACAGCGTGTGTGTCCAAACCCCATTGGACGGTGTGTGTGTCACAAACCCAATGGAATCAGGTGTTCACTTAAAGCAGTAACAGCCACAAAAGAAATGACATGCTTGAAGAGAATTGTTACTGAACGCCAGGTCCACCCGTGAGCTCTGCAAGAGACTCATCGTGTCACCAGCGCTGTGGCTCATTTACCCGCAGCCTGTCTGAACTCACACGCTGCCCGCGCTGCCTCAGCTTCCCTCTGACAAACCGGAGGCGCCAGCCCCGCCGCTCCCCTTCCCGCACTCCCTGCCCGCACAGCCGCTCTCTGCTCGGCAGGGCGACCCTCGTCCGGCCCGCCCGCACCCCGAAACCGTTGTGTCTCCTCGCCAACGCCCCCGCACAACAACGCACTCGAACCCCTCACTGCGCCCGGCAGCCAATCAGCGCTGAGCTCCCGCCCCGCCCGCCAGGCGGGCGGCGTGGCTGGCCAATGAGAAGCGGCGTAAGCGCGGCGGGGCGGGCGGCAGGCGGGTGGGGGCGGGGCCGTCCGCAGCGGGGACCAATGGGCGGGCGGCGCGTGCCCCCCGAGGGGCGGGTTTGAAGGCGGCGGCGGGGATCGGGGACAGCGGGTCCGGGGAGCAGGGGCCCCTTGGTGGGGGCGCGGGTGTTACTTGGGGGTCCCTGGACGCCTGTGTCCCACGGGAGGGTCCTCGGGGGCCCCCAGGGTGTGTGTGGGGGTTCCCGCAGCTGAGCCTGCCCCACCAGGGGCTGCGCCCCTGCAGCCCATTGCCCTGCAGGCCTCTCCCCCGCCCAGTGAGTGACGGTGGGGGCGGAACTGGGGGGCCTGGGGGTAACAGGGACCCCTGGGGGGATGTGGGACCCTGGAGACCCTAGGGGGATGGGGGAGGGGGTGCCAGGGACCCACTGGGTGGCACTGGGGGATGCCAGTTACCCCCTGGTGACAGCGGGGGGCTCCTGGGGATCTTCCGGGGACCACAGTGTGGGGTCCCAGAGACTCCGTGGGTGTTGGGGGGAAGGGAGCCCTGGGGCCCCCTGGGGTGATGGTGGGTGGCACTGAGGGGACCCTGGGGTAATGAGCATGGCTCCTGGGATCCGTGGGGTGACAGTGGGGAGGTCCTGAGGTCCTGTGGTCCGTGGGGGCGTCCTGGGAACCCAAGTATCATAAGTGGGGGTGTCACAGAGACCCCCTGGGTGATGGTGGACGGCACTGTGGGGTGTCCTGAGGACCCTGAGGTGATCGTGTGGGGTCCAACGACACTTTGAGTGGCACTGGGGGGCCCAGTTACCCCCAGTATGACAGTGGGGGCCATCCCTGAGACCCCATGGGTGACAGTGCGGTGGTCCTGTGACCCCTGGGCATTGGTGGGTGACACCGCGGTTGGTGTTGACTATGTGTGTGCGCAGGTGCTGGGTGTCCCCCTATGATGGGGTGTCCCCCTATGATGGGGTGTCCCCCTATTATGGGGTGTCCCCCTATGATGGGGTGTCCCCCCTATGATTGGGTGTCCCCCTATGATGGGGTGTCCCCGCCATCGTGTGTCTCTGCCCCCCGCCCTGCAGACGGACCTTCACGCTGGATGACTTTGAGACTGGGTGGCCGCTGGGGAAGGGCAAGTTTGGGAGTGTCTACCTGGCATAGGAAGCATGAAGCAAAGAGTATATTAAAAATCCTACAGCCTTATATCTCTAAAGAATTCATTATATTTAGCGCTCATCTACTTAAGTTAAATGGTTAATATTAGACTGAAATTGGGCTCATCCGCTGAGCTGTGAGTAGTAAAAGCATTGCCACACAGCTCACTGATTTAGCAGGGAGAGCTCACAGTGGCTCACCCAGACTGTCGTGTTTATAGAATAAAGTGCTTGGCTCGCAGTCAAGTTGCACACAGCAGGAAAAGTCTGCACAGAACCCCCTGCGCCAACAAACACCCTGCGCCAGGGGGTTTGTGACACACACGCTGTCCAATGGGGTTTGTGACACACACGCTGTCCAATGGGGTTTGTGACACACACACTGTCCAGGGGGGTTTGTGACACACACGCTGTCCAAAGGGGTTTGTGACACACACACTGTCCAGGGAGGTTTGTGACACACACACTGTCCAATGGGGTTTGTGACACACACGCTGTCCAATGGGGTTTGTGACACACACACACTGTCCAGGGGGGTTTGTGACACACACACTGTCCAATGGGGTTTGTGACAAACACGCTGTCCAGGGGGGTTTGTGACACACACACTGTCCGGGGGGGTTTGTGACACACACACTGTCCAATGGGGTTTGTGACACACATGCTGTTCAGAGGGGTTTGTGACACACAGACTATCAAGGGGGGTTTGTGACACACACACTGTCCAATGGGGTTTGTGACACACAGACTATCAAGGGGGGTTTGTGACACACACACTGTCCAATGGGGTTTGTGACACACACGCTGTCCAATGGGGTTTGTGACACACACGCTGTCCAATGGGGTTTGTGACACACACACTGTCCGGGGGGGTTTGTGACACACACACTGTCCAATGGGGTTTGTGACACACATGCTGTTCAGAGGGGTTTGTGACACACAGACTATCAAGGGGGGTTTGTGACACACACGCTGTCCAATGGGGTTTGTGACACACACATGTCCAATGGGGTTTGTGACACACACGCTGTTCAGAGGGGTTTGTGACACACACACTGTTCAGAGGGGTTTGTGACACACACACTGTCCAATGGGGTTTGTGACACACACGCTGTTCAATGGGGTTTCTGACACACACATGTCCAATGGGGTTTCTGACACACACATGTCCAATGGGGTTTGTGACACACACGCTGTCCAATGGGGTTTGTGACACACACACATGTCCAATGGGGTTTGTGACACACACACATGTCCAATGGGGTTTGTGACACACACACTGTTCAGAGGGGTTTGTGACACACACACATGTCCAATGGGGTTTGTGACACACACACATGTCCAATGGGGTTTGTGACACACACGCTCTCCAGGGGGTTTTGTGTCGCGGTTGAGACGGACAAACGACATGGAACAAGTTCTTTCAAGATGAAAGTAATAGACGCCATTTATTGCTACAAGTGCATTTTTATACAATTCTACCAGTTCATATGTCTTTTCACCATTGGTTATGAGTTACAGCACTAACATCTCATTAGTTAATTTTTCTATAGTCCATGTTATTCTTCTATCCCCTTCTCTCTCACGGGTACATCTCTCCTCTCTCCGGATACTCCTTTTCTCCCATCCTTCTCAAGGGTAAATCTTAATATCTCAAGGATGATCTCTACTCTCACATTTTCTGTCAAGGATTCCACAGATCCACTGCAATTTCCCACAATTCCCCCTTTTTTTTCATTTGTGCTAAAAATGCTGCCCTCATTGTCCGCTGCAGGGCCCTTTGCAGCAGAGAAATCATGATGGCAGCAACTGCAGTCATGGCAGAAACCAGCCCTGCAACCAAGAGAAGAGCCCTGGTAGCTGTCCCCTCTCTGCACCAGAGCTGATGTCCATGAGGCCCCACAGCGAGGAGGACCAGGCTCACAAAGCCTTTTCTGAGGGGATAACAGGATGGTTTCAACCACTGCAGCGTGGAGAAAATCCCAAGTGTGACCAGAGCCATAGGCTGCGCTGGACAGTGCCAACAGACCGCCATGGAAATAAGACTCGCTTTGAATCCATTCCCAAAGCACAGCCAGGCAAATGATGACTCTTCCCAAATGAGCAAAAAGAGTCCATTGCTGCTACTGCAGTCATGTTTCCTTTTCTGCCCAAACCAAGATCCACAGTTGGCCATCTGTACAGGGGATGCAAAATGCACTTCAGCCGCAGGGTAAACCTTCCACACCTCCTGTGTGACTTGCACCTTTCTCGGAGTTATTTGCCTACCTTGATTGGTGGGAAGAGGTTCAGAACTTCTGGAAAGCCTTTAAGAGATACTCTTTGGAGTACTGAAAGAGTAAGGAAGCTACTGCCATTTTGGACATTTGCGTCAAAACTCATACACACATGGGATAGTGTGTGGTGTGTGACATGGATTTCTTTTTCTCCTTGTTCTCCTTTTTAGTAATGCCTGAGATCTTTGCTTTGGAAAAAACGTACCTAAACAAAAGAATCTGAGAACAAAAGTCCTGATCAGAGAGAAGGTCCATCTGGGCCAAGACTCAGTCTCCAAAGCTGCCAGCCATCCGTGTCTACAGGGTCTTGGGGTGCTCAAAGGCCTCAGTGGCTGGGACCGGCCTCCCTGGGGACCATCTCCTGCAGGGGCCCAGGGGCCGTGTCTCAGCTCAGCCTGGGACCTCTGGTGCCTGCCTGAGCCATGTTGTAGGTGTGTGTGCCTGTCTCTGCCCCATCTCCTGGACGGGCCTGGGCCCTGCCCTGCAGAGAGCGGCTCTCCTGGATGGAGTCCTCAGGCCTGGCTCAGAGCTCATCGTGCTCCAGGCACAGCTACTGAGCACAACCATGCTGTGCTGTGCTCTGCTGTGCTGCTCTATTCTGTACGCTCACAAGGGGTCCAATAAAGATGTAACTGTTCGACAGAAATGCCAGACAGGTTTTAGATCCAAAAACAGTTTCAGGGACACGTACACAAAGGATACAACTGGAAACAGATTTTTTTTTTTTTAATATTTATATTTATTTTATTAAAATTACAAATGTTAATAGAAGAAGGAGAAGGAGGAGAGCTGGCTCCTGCTGCAAACTTGCCCTGAGAGAAAGAACCCGAGAAAGCCAGGGCACGAGTGGTGCCTTGGAGGGCAAGAGCAGTGGGCATGAACCGAGCCAAAAGGGCCCAGAGGAGCTCTGACAGGTGGTCATGCTCAATGCTGCAGAGGAAGGCAAAAAAACCCCGGGGACCAGGGCCAGTCTGCCCCGGGGGAAAATTCCTTCCTGACCCCAACACTGGCGATCGGCTGTTCCCTGAGCATTTGAGCAAGACCTGGCTCCTCGGCCCACAGGCTGGTCATGCCTCCCAGAAGACCACAGAATAATAGAAGGATAGAATGATAGGATGATGATTTCTCTTCTCTTCTCTTCTCTTCTCTTCTCTTCTCTCTCTTCTCTTCTCTTCTCTTCTCTTCTCTTCTCTTCTCTTCTCTTCTCTTCTCTTCTCTTCTCTTCTCTTCTCTTCTCTTCTCTTCTCTTCTCTTCTCTTCTCTTCTCTTCTTCTCTTCTCTTCTCTTCTCTTCTCTTCTCTTCTCTTCTCTTCTCTTCTCTTCTCTTCTCTTCTCTTCTCTTCTCTTCTCTTCTCTTCTCTTCTCTTCTCTTCTCTTCTTTCCCCCTCTCCTCTTCCTCTTCCTCTTCCTCTTCCTCTTCCTCTTCCTCTTCCTCTTCCTCTTCCTCTTCCTCTCCCTCTCCCTCTTCCTCCTGCTCTTCCTCCTCCTCCTCCTCCTCCTCCTCCTCCTCTTCCTCTCTTCTGTCTTCTCTCTCTTCTCCTCTTGCTTCACCTCTTCCCTCTCTCTCTCTCCCTCTCCCTCTTCTTCTTCTCTCTCCCTCTTCTCTTTCCCCCTCCTTTCACTACCAGTACATCCTGAGGAAATTCCTGACAAACACTTGTAACCTTGCCCAGTTTAGCCATTCGCTCCATCACCTTGTGCCAACGACGCATCTACCTTCTGGTGCCCATGAGAGTACCGGGTCCCCTTCAAACCACTCTGCATTCCACTTCCTACAGCTGCTGACCCTAGCTCCCCACTCCATCAGGACGGTGAGCTCTGCAGTGCTCCTCAAGAAGGCATTCCCTTCATTTTGCTACTGCTATCCAGCTGAAAAGGATGATCATCCATCAGATGAACCTGGAAGGTTGCCCTGCTGGGAGATGGCCTTGCAGCGGAGAAACTCCAGCTGCCTCGTCCAGGTCTTCCTCCTTCAGCCCCTGTCAAGGGATTCCACCGGCTCCTCAAGGACTTCCTCTCCGATGTCTTCAGGCTGCCTCCAGGCCAGCTCTGGCAGCAGACACGGGACGCTGCTCCCTTTTATACTGCCCCGGGGCATTGTGACATCAGCATTGCCCCAGCATTGTGACATGGAGGTGACATGGGCCCCCAGTGTCCCACCCCACCCACTGCCCATGCACCCAGCACTCTGTGGAGGAAGGACTTCGGGGTGCTGCTGGCCCCAAGGCTGTCCTTGTGCCCAGGAGGCCCAGGGCGCTGTCCCTGCTCTTGGTGGTCACGCACTGGGCATGGCTGAAACCACCTGGGAATGGCGGTGGCATGAAATTACTGAGGAGGTTATTCACATACAAAGGAACTTCTTCTCTTTGCCTTTAAAGTTACTAAAAGAAACTATGAAAAACAATCCTCTAGTACATGATGGTAATGAATTGCTCTGCGAAAGTGCTGCCATGGGTGCAGGAACCTGCCAGCCTACGTCTATTCCATTAAAGAATCTCAACATTTTGGTGCCGGCTCCATGTGTTTGGCATGTGGCCTCTCTCACCTCCTAGATGTCCAGGTAGGAAAACAGGCAGGGGAGCAGGTCTCAGCTAAACCCCAGGGCACCTGCTATGGAAAGCGTAGGTGTGAAAGCATAGGCATAGCCTCTGGGCTCAGGCACCAGGTTCTGTGGGCTGGCAGATGGCTGCCTGACAGCTCAGACATGGTAATTATCCCTAATTCAAGCACTTGGGTTAATGCAAGGTGGTGCCGTGTTGGAAGCGCTTCATTAACTGCAGAAGAGTAAAGACAGGCCCATGGGCAGATCCTCTGCTGCAAAGGGGCATTGTTCCTGTTGTAGCAAAAACAAGCCCAGCAATAATCTTAAGCCCATATCGGCATCAGTAGCGGGTTGTAAGAAGCGGCTAAGAAGACTGATCGGGCTGCAGATGATGGCAAGAGGCTGCATTCATCCCCAGGGGCATCATCAGGGGAGGAAGTGACCGTTACCCGGTCTTTTTCTCCAAGTGAGCTGAGAGAGTTGAGAAAAGACTATACTCGTAAAGATGGTGAGAATGTGTTAACCTGGATGCTCCAATGCTGGGATAACGGGGCTGACACAAGAGAACTGGAGGGCGGAGAAGCCAAGCAGTTGGGATCTCTGTCAAGGGATTCCACCCTTGATGGGGCAATTGCCAGTGAGCCCAACCCCACGGCCCTCTGGACCCGACTCTTGACAGCCATGAAAACAAGATTCCGTAACAAGGATGACTGTCAATGCACATCAAGGAAATGGAATGATATGGAGCGAGGTATCCAGTTCCTGAGAGAGTTAGCTGTGCAAGAGATTATCTGTTTTGGGCCAGATAGCCAGGAGGGGGTGAATCCAGATAGAGCTGAGTGTACACGGTCTATGTGGCGCAGATTCTCACAGAGTGCACCAGCTCCATATGCTAAGATATTGAACCAATGCTTCAGCTATTAGGAGAAAGCATTTCCAATATCCAGAGAGAGAGAGAAAGCGTTTCCAGTCCCCAGAGAGAGAGAGAAGGCGTTCCCAATCTCCAGAGAGAGAACACAGGCAGGCCACCAGCAGAGGTTTGCTGTGGTCCTTCCTACGTGAGCAGGGAGAAGATATGAGTAAGTGGCACAGTAAACCTACTGGGGAACTTCAAGAACGAGTGCATGAGTTAACAGGGCAGGCTTCTAGGAAAAGGGCTGCCCCGGTTTACAAAAGAGATTCTGGTGCTCATGAAGGAACCTCTAATTCACACCGAGTGACGGTGGAAGACCGAGATTAGAGGTGCCCTGCCTCCAGCCAGGCGGAGGAAAGGGATAACAGAGTTTACTGGACGGTACAGATAGGATGGCCTGGTACAACACACCCCCAGGAGTACAAGGCTTTGGTGGACACTGCTGCTCAGTGCACAATAATTCCTTCAGGCTGTAAGGGGACACAACTCATCAGTATTTTTGGAGTGACTGGGGGGATCCCAAGAGCTGACTGTTGTAGAGGCTGAAATGAGCCTAACAGGAAAAACCTGGCAAAAGCATCCCATTGTGACTGGCCCAGATGCTCCGTGCATCCTTGGCATAGACTACCTTAAGAGAGGGTATTTTAAGGACCCAAAAGGGTATAGGTGGGCATTTGGTACAGCATCTGTGGACACTGAGAGAATTGAACAGCTGTCTGATTTTCCTGGTCTTTCAGATGACCCTTCTGTTGTAGGACTGCTGATGGCTGATGATCAGCAGGTGCCAGTTGCCACCACAACGGTGCATCGTCCACAGTATCGCACCAATCGGGACTCTTGGATTCCTACTCAGAAATTGATTCGTCAACTGGAAAGCCAGGGTGTGATCAGGAAGACTTGCTCGCCTTTCAATAGCCCAATTTGGCCAGTGCGTAAGTCTAGCGGAGTGGAGATTAACTGTAGACTACTGTGGCCTGAAGGGGGAAGGGGGAAAAAGGGTGAAGGGAAACCTTCCACCACGGTTTTGATTGTCTCCCCATGATCAAACCACGACAAAAACAAAGAATCAGCGTGGTGAGGCTGTCGAATGGCCCTTGGTTTGTCCTGCAAACAAGCTCTGAATGCGGATTCTTGCAGGTGTAGCGGAGCAGGCAGCAGCATCTGAGTAAAGCTCTGGGGGACGGGGTCCTGTGTGCTGGGGACAGCTTCCCTCGCCATTCTCTGCTCCCTCCTCCTCCAAGCAGGGGCTGCCCCACGCCGCGCACAGCCAGTCCCAGCCGGGCCCGGAGGTGGGTGTCTCCATGACAACCGCCCGGGCTCTGTGACGTCATAACCAGAGGCCATTGTGACACGGGGTGGACATCACCAGAGGCCATTGTGACACGGGGGTCCCCGCCCTGACCGTGGGGGTATTTAAGGAGCGAGAGCCCTGGGGTGCTCACTCCCAGGAGAGCAGCTTCTCAGGAGAGCAGCTTCTCAGGAGCAGCAGCTTCTCACGAGGCAGCATCTCCCCTGGGTGCCCGTTGCGGCTCTTTGATAGAGGAGAACCAAGATGCCAACTGACAAGGAGGTGTCCTGCTCCTCCTCCTGCCCGCAGATCGGCCACAGCCTGGGCCAGCACACCCTCCAGAGCACCTGGGTCACCCCCTCGGTCCAGGAGCGCTTGCAGGACCACCATAAAGGTCCCCAGGAGGGGTCTGGCTGGCCTCGCAGCACCAACAGCGAGGCAGCAGCAGAGGCAGAGTGCCCGGCACCTGCCCCACAGGGCCCCACAGCCGACGACGCGGCTCTGTGGGACACAGCCCAGCGCATCGTCAGTGAGGCCGTGCGCAGGGCTGTGGCTCAGATCGTGGCAGCTGGCCAGGAACCAGAGGAACAGCAGGACCTGGCCCAGCACATGGACTTGCAAGATGAGAACAGCAAAGAGCCGTGCCAGGGCGGAGACACCATCCACAGCACCTGGATCAACCCCTCGGTCCAGGAGCACCCGCAGGACGCCCCTGCAGGTCCCCAGGAGGGGTCTGGCTTGACCAGCACAGACACGGAGGCGGCAGCAGAGGCAGAGCGCCCGGCACCTGCCCAGCACAGCCCCACAGAGGACGATGTGGACCTGTCAGACATTGTGGAGTACATCGTCAGTGAGGCGGTGCGCAGGGCTGAGGCTGAGATCCAGGGACCTGGCCAGCAACCGCTGGAACAGCAGGACCTGGCCCAATGCACGGATGTTCCAATGGCAGCACCAGCACCTGCAGGACTTGAAGCCATTGAGGCTCATTTGGCAGGAGAGGATGAGGGACAGGCCAGCACAGCCCTTCTCGTCCCAGCTGCAAAGGAGGAAGAAGAGAACACGGTTTCTCCAATGTCTGCAGAGCATGGGGGAGAGACCAGCGCAGACATCGCCTGCCCAGCGCAGGGCCCGGCTCCACGGCGACGGCCTTCCCGGTTCAGGAGGGCGCTCCGGGCTCTGCGCAGGGCTTTCCGCTGCAGCTGCACCGCGGGACAGCAAGAGGAGTAGAGCCGCGACCGCGGCGTTCACCTGCCCTGAGGACATGGTGCTGCCAGCCTCTGCTCAGCCTTGGATTGTTTTCAGAAGCAATAAAGCCAATTAAAAAAAAATGACAAGTTTTCCCCCTGTGCTCCTCTGTTCCTGCTCCACCTCGGGACAAAGAAGGCTGCAGGAAATCTCTGTCCTCGGGGTGTCCCGGCCTTGGTTGCCGGAAGCCCTGGGCTGGTGCTGCCGCAAGCCGGCAGTCTGGCTGGATCCCCCTCAAGCTCCCTTCCCACCCGCCTGTCTCCAGTTCCAGTCCAGGACTTGGAACATTTGAGATCTATTGCCGACTTGGCCTGGTTGACCTGCACCGTACGGCATCCCCTTCGTCTCACAAGGAACCTCCCCATTGCAGGGGTGTTTCGGAGCACCTGCATGAGCTGATACAGGCGAGACCCTCCAAACCCGCATGTGGTCCCTCTCCTCCACCGAGGGTCTTCCAAGTCAGGAAGAGCCGGCTGCTCGCTCCCTTGCTGGAGATCTGAGCCATGACCCATCTCTGCACAAGGCTCTGATGCACAAGGCTGCCAGCGTCACGAGAGCACGTTCAGGCCTGAGACACCGGGGAGAAGCGCCGCAAACAGTGCTGGTCTTGACAAGAAATCCACCCGCTCAGAGCTTCGTCTCGGATGCGAGTTACTCTGCCCTGGGTTTCTGGGGCCCAGAAATGGAGGGAGGCTCAGGTATAAACCCAGTCAGCCAAGAGCCGCAGCAGCTGCTGATCCCTGTGTGGCGCATTGCAAACCAGCCATGGCTGTCTGTGGCTGCTGCATGGCCCGGGCTGCAGCCTTCGCAGCATCCTCCTCTTCCCCAGCACCCCCGTGCACTGCACAGACCCAGAGCTGATTGCAATGGCTGGGGCAGCACCGGGCAGCAGCAGCATCTCTCTCCCCAGCCTCCAGCTGCCCAGTTGCCCTGCAGGGAATTTCTGCCTGGGAAGGGCAGAGTTGTATTGCGATCGGCCGGGGGCTCAGGACAAAGCACAGCACCGCCACGTCCCCGGAGCAGAGCCCTTCTTTTCCTGGCTTGGACTGGTGTATTCCTCCTGCTCACAGCGCGGTCCTTCTCTGGGAGAAGGTGACGCCAGCACTTTCAGGGAAATTGGAACGTCATGATGGAGTGGACGTGAAACAGCCTCACTTCCCGAAAAGCCAAAGGAGTAAAACTGACATGGAACAAAGCAAGTAACTTGCCACAGCTGTGCAACCTGCGCTCCTCAGGCGGGAGGTGACCGGCGACATGTTCTGGTGCTGCGGGGCTGTGCCGCAACGAGTCAGTTGGGGCCGTGGCCAGAAGGGTAGTGATGTACATCTAGAGATACCCACATCGTTCTGTGGGAAGCATCTGTTTCCTCGGCACAATTTGGAACACTTTTGACACACGGGACTTGCTGGGCCCTAAATCACAGCTGTGTTGACTCCTCTAAGGCTCCCAGTTCCAATTCAGCAGGTGCCCAGTTCAAGGTGTTGACTCAGCAACGTGTACTTCTCTTTAATCTGTATTATGTGTTCTCTCTGAAATCAACACTTCCTTCCTAGGAGCAATTTGGGTCCCAGATGGACCAATGGCTACTGGGTCCCAATGGCTACGAAGCCATTGGACTTGTTGACAGTAGTTTACCAACAGTAATTTGCCAACAGGAGGAGTTCTTGCTAAATTAACAGCAAAAGCCATGCTGAAAAATGCAAGGGAGTGTAGGTAGTTAGGGTCTGGCAGCCGGAAGATCTCGTGCTGTACGGAAAGATAACAGCCCCTCCCTAGGTAGGTAGGAGTATGTGAGGCAAGCAGACGGAGGTGATGTTGTTAACCTAAGGTATATAACACTGTGTTACTTGTTAATAAATGCCATTTGTCGTCCACCACATTGGTGTCTGCGTGCTGATGGACCGAGCGACCTGGGGTGTGGTCGCCGTGCTGTTGCTGAACCAGGTCGTCATTGCCTACTGAGAGGCAACAAGTGGTGCCGAAACCCGGGAATCATCCCGGAAAGCCTGGGAAATCATCGCCTGGACTCGGGTGAACAGCAGCCGGAGCGGCAGGACCAGCCCGGCGGAGAGGACGCTTCCGGACCCGCGGGGAGGATGGGAGCCCTCGTGAAGGTCGTATCCCAGTTACATAAACAATGGGGTATTGATTGCAAGTCTAAAGATTTTACTCTCGCAGCTGCGAGGCTCTTGCAAATCGGGGTTATCGAACAGCCGGTGGAAATTCTCCACCCGGAGGTGTGGGACAAGTGCACTAAAGCGCTTGCCGACGAAATGATGTCCTCAGGTAGTGGGAAAAACCTTAAGTCATGGGGGAAAGTTGTAAAAGCTCTGCAGAAGGCTAGACGAGCGCAGGAAACCTGGAAGGCAGCACAGGCTTGTTTGCTGGCCACCCCACAATTGGGGGTCGGGACGGCTACGCAGACCCCGCACCCCCCAGATAGTGACAATCCTGCTGAACCTAAAGGTCTGCGAGAGGGCGACCCCCCCGGGGTGACCACGCAGACTCCACGCTCTCCGGTTAATGACGATCCGGCTGAGCCCAGAGATCAGCGAGAAGGCGAAAATGAGACGCAGGAGCGAACTAAATCTTTTTGGGGTGGGTTAGTCGAGGAAGCCAGGCGTGCTGCTGAGAAAACAGAGTCTGAGGGCTTTGGGACGAGACCCCCAATGTATGCGCCCCAAGATGTCGCCCAGCGCGCGGGGGAGGAGAGGGATGAAGAAGTTCTTGGGAGGAATGGCATTCTTGGGTGGAATGGTGCCCTTGGGGGGCATGGGGAGATAGCGCTGGCAGAGAATGTGGAGAGTGACCTTGCAGGTGCAAGCGAGCGCGTGGAAGTGAACAATAGAGCATCGAGCTTTGGGGGCGGAGGCGTGAACAAGGGGTGGAGAGCCGATCGGGGTGTCCACCTGGGGAGGCGCCATCGGGGGGCGGACACCTCCCCGCGCAGGAGGCGGGGCCAGCCAAGAGGGAGGGAACAGCCCGCCCGTACTGGGCGGGGGCGGAGCAGAGAGCGGCCCGCCCATAAGGGTAGTGGGCAGGGCTGGAGCTCAGAAGCCACCGGTCAGTCTAGTTCCAGTTCCGGATCGGATACGCAAGTAACTGACCAGTCGAGTTCCGACTCCGATTCAGATACCAATTCATATTCGGAGGAGGAAATGGGAATAAACAGAATTAGAAACAAAAACATCTCTTTCCGATACGAAACGGAACCACGAAAGAAAAAAATTCCTCTCACGGACTGGAGAAAGATGAAGATGGCGTGTGCCGATTGGGCCCCATCGGCCGCTCTGGCGTTCCCGGTCTGGGTGACGGACGGGGGACAAAGGGTTCACACACCGATAAACCCCAAGGATATACAAGCGATCGTTAAAGCCATCGCGGATAAAGGGCTTAATTCTGCCCTGGTTTCCACCCTCATAGACGGCATTTTTGGCGGAGACGACATGCTCCCGTATGACATCAGCAAATTTGCTGATGACACCAAGTCGGGAGGGAGTGTCAACCTGCTGGAAGGCAGGAGGGCTCTGCAGAGGGATCTGGATAGACTGGAAAAATGGGCCCATTCCAATGGGATGAAGTTCAATAAGGCCAAATGCCGGGTGCTGCACTTTGGTCACAACAACCCCCTGCAGCGCTCCAGGCTGGGCACAGAGTGGCTGGAGAGCAGTCAGACAGAAAGGGACCTGGGGGACTAATGGACAGGAAGCTCAACATGAGCCAACAGTGTGCCCAGGTGGCCAAGAAGGCCAATTGTGTCCTGTCCTGTATCCAAACCAGCGTGGTCAGCAGGACAAGGGCAGTGATCCTTCCCCTGTGCTCTGCATTGGGGAGGCCACACCTGGAGTATTGTGGTCAGTTCTGGGCCCCTCAGCTCAGGAAAGAGATTGAAGTGCTGGAGCGGGTCCAGAGAAGAGCAACAAGACTGGGGAAGGGACTTGAACACAAGCCCTATGGGGAGAGGCTGAGGGAGCTGGGCTTGTTTAGTCTGGAGAAGAGGAGGCTTAGAGCTGAGCTCAGCACTCTCCAGAACTACCTGAAGGGCAGTTCTAGCCAGGTGGGGATTGGTCTCTTCTCCCAGTCATCAGCAATAGGACAAGGGGCCATGGGCTTCAACTCTGCCAGGGGAAATTGAGGCTGGAGATTAGAAAGCAATTCTTTACAGAGAGAGTGGTCAGGCATTGGAATGGCTGCCCAGGGAGGTGCTGGACTCACCGGCCCTGGAGGTTTTTAAACTGAGATTGGACATGGCACTTAGTGCCATGATCTAGTCAATGGACTGGAGTTGGACCAAGGGTTGGACTTGATGATCTCTGAGGTCTTTTCCAACCCAGTCGATTCTGTGATTCTGTGATTCTATTTGTAGTTGCTTTTGGTAGATATGAGCAGCACTTTACAGCTTAAAGTTTTAGCAAATACAGTTTACCAAGTAACATGAAGCAAAGAGTATATTAAAAATCATACAACCTTATGTGCATAAAGAATTGATTATATTTAGTGTGCCTCTACTTAAGGTAAATGATTAATATTAAACTTAAATTGGTCTCATCCACTGAGCTGTGAGTAGTAAAAGCATTGCCATACAGCTCACTTATTTAGCAGGGAGAGCTCACAGTGGCTCATCCAGGCTGTCATATTTATAGAATGAAGAGATAGACTCGTAGTCACATTGCACACGGTAAGAAAAGTGTCTGAGACTTGTGCATTCACAAGTTACCGACATTCAGTTGCTGTTCTGCTTGGCTGTGGGTCTCCTGGCAGGAGTTCTTGGCCTGGGTACGCTCAGGCCCTTCCCTCCTTGGAGCCTGGACCAAAGTACTGCGGGTTTGGCTGGCAGTGATTGGGGGATCGAGTGCATCTGCCACCCCTGGCAGCCCAGAGAGAACTGAGCCAGACAACGGGACTCCTTTCCGCAACATCCCCATAGATGGATGCTCCTGGAGCAAGGAGATGGCACTGAGTGTGTCTGTGACATCCCCACCATGCACCAGCTGCTGGGAAAATGGAGCGGTGCAGCAGGCTGTTCAAGACTGTGCTCAGAACAATGGGTGCTGGAGCTTTTAGAAACGGATTGAAACTTGAATCAGACAGGTGCCCAGGGCTGAGCTGGCCTGTGCCTCCCAAGGGGACCTCCTGACCCTGCCCACCCAGGCACAGGGTCACAGTGGGGCCCTTTGTGACCTCACTTGGTGACACCCACTGCCCCGCACGTGCTCAGCGCAGCTGTGGGCCCAGCCCACACTGTCCGACAGGACGGTGACGAGACAGGGTGCGAGCACGGAGCTGGCGAGAGCCCCGAGCGTAGCCCACGTCTGTCAGAGAATCGGAGAATCTCCTTGGTTGGAAGAGACACTTACGATCATCGAGTCCAACCACAGCCCAGCTCTAGCTGCCCCCGGCAGACTCTCTGCTGCCCCCGGCAGACTTGGAGCAAGGAGCTCCTGAGCGCAGCTCACGTCTTTCCCCAACGAGGAGCACACGAGCGCAGCCCACACCTTTCACCGCTGCCTCTGGCAGAGCTGCAGCACCAAGGCGTTTTGCAGAAGCATCCGCCTTCCCCATCCTTAGTCCTAGCCTTTGACTGCAAAATGGCGGAGAGACCCCCCATCCGCCCTAGGCTGGCTTGGCAGGAGGAGGTTGGGGCTCCCCAGGAGGTCACATCTCCACTGGACCCCAACCAGGTGGATGTGGTCCAGCCACCGCAGATCGGTGAGTCAGGGGCCCTGATTGTCTGGCCAGGGTGGGGCCCAGCGATCGCTCTCTGCTCCACACCGGGATCACGGTTCCCCACGCGCTGGCAGGGGGTTCCATGGGTGGTGATCATGCTGCCTGAAGCCCAGGGCTGCTCGGAGCTGGGAGCCGGCCCCAGCACAGCCTCTGCGGGCAGAGGGGACCCAGCTCCTGCTGCAGGGCACGGGCAGCGAGAGGCAGCTGGGCGGGCAGGAGGCAGCCGTGCTGCGGGACGGGGACCTTTCCTGCCCGTCTGAAGCGAGTTCCTCACCCGCTGCACTGGGCGCTTTCCCCGTCCTGCCTGGCTCCAGCATCGCAGCCCGTCTGCTGGGCACCCTGCAGCCCTGACACGCACGGGGAGACTGTGCTGGGGCAGCGGGCACTGGGATGGACATGGGGCAGAGCTCCTTCTGCTCTGTCCTGCCTGCAAACCCTCTCTGCAGCCCTCCCTGCTCTCCTCCTTTATTAGATGCTGGCTGGTTACCTGTCTACCAATTCGAAAGGACACGCGTGGACTCCATCGTGTCCTTTGTCAGCAGCCCAGAAAAGGTAACCATGGCCGTTTGGAAGGCGGCTGAGCCGGTGTCTGCTGACAGGGGCTCTGCTGCGGGTGCTGGAGGGTGCTGGCTGGGCAGAGCTGCTGCTCCCAGGTCTCTAATTGGCACTGCAACCCCATGCTGCGGTTCTGCTGGCCACATGTCCCCATCTCACGCTCATGCTTGTCTCTCTGTCCCCTGACTGCCAGGACGAGGAACAGAAGATGGAGTTTCTTAAATGCATTGCCATAATCTTCAGAGCCACAACATACGACGACTTGTCCCAGGGCCTAGATCTCTTCTGCCAGGGATACGAGCTGGCAGAGAATAACAAGGTGAGTGGAAAGCCGGCAGCACTGGGGAAGTGGGCAATGCCCCCGGCACCGGCACCCTGTGAGGACAGCGTTGGCAGGGCTGGAGGCTGGTGGCGCTGGGTGCTGGCAGCTGCAGGTCCCATCCTGGCTGTGCTGTGCAGGTGCTGCTGGAAGAGGAGCCCAGGGACCAACTGCCTGCAGTGGTGCAGCGCATTGCCTCATTTGCCATGGCTGAGATGAGGTACCTGCCCATCCTTCCTGGGAACTCCTGCCCCAGAGCCCCCTGTCCACCTGTACAAGACCTCCAGGCACTGCTCCCAGTGCCAGTGTCCTACTGGCCCCTCTCTCTTTGTAGCTTCGTGGAGGAGGTGCTGGAAGGCAAAGACATGAGCCACATCCAGGCCTGCTTCTCCAACGTCTTCACGCTTCCTTCAAAAGAGGAAATGAGGGGCCTGAAACCTTACCTCTACTTCATGGTAAGTGTTGGGGGAGCTACAGGAGCCCCGGTCCCTCTGGGCTGCTCTCTGGTCACCACGTGCTGTGCTATGACCAGAGATCCCAGACAGGATTTACTTTCTCACTGTTGTCCCTTCCCCCGTTCCTGTGGGCCTGGCCACGTCCAGTGCCATGGGCTGCTCTGCCGCCAGCAGATTATTTGCCCCTGGGTCTCTCCCAGGTGCAGCAAATCAGCACACGAGTCCTCCCTTGCTCCTGGGAGTTCAGATCAGTCTCTTGGGGTGAGAGGGATGGCAGGAAACATGGCCACGACTCGTTGTCTTCCTTGCAGACCATGAAGGCTGTGGACAGCGTGCTTGTGGCATTGGCACTCAACTCTCCTGCCTCCGAAGTCAACGAGAAGATGCAGGATATCTTCCAGGTCTGGGGTGTATGAAGCTTCACAAGGGCTGTTCCTCACCCTGGGGATGGGGTGTCCACTCTGGAGGTGACAGTCCCACCCCGTGCCGTGCAGAGAGCGCTGCTGGGAGGGTGCCCACCTCCCCGGGGAACCAGGGGCTGCCCGCCAGGCTCTTCTGCAGCACAGTGGCCGCAGAGGATGGCATCTGCCTCCCTGCCTGGCCACAGGGCAGGCCCAGGGCATTTGTCCCAAGCCTGCCAGAGGCCTGAGGGCAGGAATCCTATTACAGGCTTTGTTCCAGATTATAGGAAGCCTTAATGGACTGGGCCAGTGCAACCCTGGACTTGAGCAGTGCTGCTTCTGCTGGAGCGGTGGCTGCTCCCAGGGCTCACCAGCATTTTCTCTCTTCCCAGATGCTCTTGACGTTCACCACCTCTGAGAGGGCATCTGTGCGGGAGAGGGCTGTGGGCAGGATGAGGGTGCTGAGCTTCTTGCTGGCCAACTACTCCTCACTGAAGGTAAGGACCAGGCACTCCCTGCTCTGCCAGGACCCAGATCTGCCCCAGTCCTGTGTTGGCCGGGACTGCCCAAGGAGCACTGAGGGAGCCCAGGTCTGGCAGCTCTGCCCGCATGGGGCTGTTCTGGGAGACGGGCTCTGCAGGGCCCTGCAAAGCTCTGACCACCCTCAATCCAGCCCTGGGCACACTCTTGGGTTCAGGGCTTTGGCCCCACATATCCTCAGCCCTTCTGCACTTCCTTTGCCCTTGTCCAGGCTGATCCAAATGAGGACGGAAGTGATTCCTGTGCTGAGATCAAGATGCCAATCCTTGGACAGCTGCTAGGACATCTCCTCCTACTCCTGTCATTCAAGGAAGAAGAGACCAGCTGTTTGGCTTTGGACGCTCTTTGTTTCCTCTTCCAATTCAAGCGTCAGCAACACTGTAAGAGAAGCTGTGGTGGGATATATCCCTCTGCACAGCCACATCAGCCAGTACCTCTGCTTGTCTTCCTGGGTGTTGTGATGGACCCTTCTCCTGCTTGCTAGAGACAACACCATGTCACCAGCACTGTCCCTCCTCTGCTCCTGCCCCGCAGCACTGCAGCCACGCGAGACGTCTCCCTCATCACTGTTATTCCAGCCACGGGGGACTGAACTGTGGGACTTCATGCAGAGCTCTATGGCCTTGGAGTTTCCAGGGCCAGGAGCATTCGCACACGTACACTGGAGGCGGGTCAGCCTTTCCGTGGCCCCGCTCTCCACCACCTCCTCCCCTGACTGTTGGTCATAACCTCCCTCCTCGGCCATTCCAAGTTCAAAGCTCTTTCCGGTACTGGGGAAGCTGCTGTGTCTTACCAACTGTTGTGTATTTCCCTGCTTTTTAGGTGCGACACTGCCAGAAGAGAATGCACAGCTCCAGGAGGACTGGGAAGCCAGTATCACCTCCTTGACCTCTTCGCCCAGTGCTACTCACATCACCAAGGTAATGAGCTCCTATCTTGCTGGCACTCTTGTTGGTGGCATCATCAGGGGACTTGTGAGAGCAAAGGCCTCCACAATCAGGGGGCTGGCATGTCCCTGCTGAGAGGGTTCCTGCTGTCCCCGAGCAGGGACGATGCGAGGGCTGCTCTCCAGTGTCCCAGCAGCAGCCCCAGTCCTGATGGCCACCAGCCCTGGTTCACGGCAGGGCCAGCAGCCTGTGCCCAGGACCCCAACCCTCCTCCCTCTCCCCGGGCCTCTCTTCTCATCTTCCCATGCAGTCACTGCTGCCCCTGCTGCCAGCTTTGCTGCGGGCACTGCCACAGCACCGCCGGGCGTCTCTGCAGGGCTGCTGGCACTGCCCGGCTACGCAGCAGCACCGGGGCGCTCGGTGTGACTTGGCTTCGCTGCCTCCCTTCCTCCCTTAGCTCTTTGCAGAATACCTCCAGCCTCCCGAGAGGACAGACATGGTCCTGGTGTTCATCGAGGCGATGAGCGACTCCAGCGCCTTTGACAAGGTGGCGGCCAGAAACATGCTGGGCATGGTCAAGAGAAACTGCGATTTCTGGCTGGTGGATGTAAGTGGCCTTTGGCTGGATTGTCCTGCCCTTCGGCCCTGTCAGGCCTTGTTCCTCCCTCCATCCATCTCTTCCTCTCAAATCCCAGTAAAGTGAAGCCACCTGAAGGCGGCAGAGAGGGATGGGAAGGACATCTGAGGAAAGGGCTGCACTCCAGTGGCAGCACCATCCTCACCTGTGTCTCCTCCAGGTGCCAAAGATCACAAGCTGCATCCACAAAGCCCTGCAGTGCATCAACACGGCACCAGCCCGGCGGAGTGTGATGTCCCTAATTGTCTGGATGGCTGACAAGTGCCCTGGGGAGGTGGTGTCGACGCTGCTGACAATCGCACCACCAGGAGACAGGTACCGGCCCCAAAAGCCATGAAGGCTTGTTCCCTGTGGGGAGAGGGGCCCAGAGATGCTCTGGCTGCCAGCGCCAAGGGATCCTGCAGGACACCCCCGAGGAGCAGGACCCTCCATCCCATCACGCTTTCCAGTGCTGGGGGTCAGCCAGGCCCGCAGCAGCCACAGCTGAGCAAGCCAGCCCAGAGCCCTCCACTGCGCTCCTGCCAGCCCCACGGGAGCAGCAGCTCAGCCTCTGCTGCTGCCCAGGGCATCCCAAGCGTCCTGCAGCGCGGAGCCGGACACGCTGCCGTGGGCCAGGCTGCCCTGCTGACAGAGCGCTCTCTCGCAGCACTGCCCTGGCACTGTGGGAGGTGATGTTCTCCGTGCCCCACACCCTGCAGAACGTGTTGAAGGAGCTGCTCATCCAACTCCAGGACCGGCACTATAGGGTCTTATATACACACCGGGAGGACACCGCCATCCTTCGCTTGGCTGTGAGTTACTGGAAGAAGCTCCTGGTGCCCCAGGAGCTGCACGGTGCCAGGAGCCCCAGCAGCTCTGCCGGTCACTCACTGCTGGTTTGCTTTCAGATACTGGCCAGCAGTGACCTGCAAGATGAGGAGTTTGCTCCTATGTACCTAGTCATGAGGTTTCTGAGACAACAAAGGCCAATGATGCTCTCCCTGTTGCTCAGGGCCATGATGACGCTGTCGGAGACAGATGAGATGGTGAGTGGGGTGTCGCCAAGGGCAGCCGTGTTGGCAGCCAAGGGCCGGGGCAGGGGGTTCGGGCTTGGCCTTGGCTGGCAGTCAGGTGCTGGGGTGCCTGATCCAAAGGCCCTTCCTGCATGGCGGGGCCTGGGGAGCTCTCCAGGCATCGACCTGGTCCCAAGACGGAAACTCTCTTCTTCATACAGGCCAGAAAAATGGAGCTCATGCTGCCAGACCTGATGTGGGTCCTGCAGTACGGCAATAAGGCCATCAAGATCAAGGCTCTGGTCATCTTCAGAAACGTGATGGCTCAGCTGGAGAGGGAGGAGGCCAGTCCCATCGCTGTGCGGCTGGCAGAATTTCTCCTGCCCTTCTTTGATGACGTAAGGCTGATGTATAAGGCTGATGTATAAGGCTGATGTATAAGGCTGAGCCCCGCGGGTGGGCACTGGACAATGACAGCTGCCCTTCAGCCCAGCCATCGGAGCAAGGGCTTCTCCTCTGCTTTCTCCCCGGGGCTCTTGCGGGATGGTTTCTGCGTTCTGCAGCCCAGCCCAGCTTCTCCCTGCCCGCTGCTCCCACAGCTCCTCCCCACCATGGCTGCTGAGGCTGCTGGGGGTGCTGGCTGGCTGGGAGAGCACTTTGAGGCACAGGAACTGCCTGAGCAAGTCTCACGAGTGGCCTTTCATGGGCCCAGGGCCGCAGATCTGGCCACAACTGCAGTGTGCACAATGCCGCCCTGGAGCATCTCCCCTCCCATCAGCCATGCAGGAGCTTCTGCTCCCCGTGGGCAGAGAGCTGCTGGTGCTCAGGTCCTACTGTGCTGCTCCCTCCCAGGAACTGAGCAAGCTGAGAAAGATCTCCATCAGCCTCTTCAGAGACCTGATGAAGATGGTGGTGGGGAATGACAAGAGAAAGATGAAGAACATGGTGCGACTTGGCCTGCTCCCTCTCTTCTTCCGAATGAGTGACCAAGTGCAGAACGTGGCCAAGGTACAGATTTAAAGCCGAGCAGCGATGCAGGGAAGAGACCCCTGGGCGTTTGGGCCAGGGCATGTCCCCGCTCCCTAAGGGCAGAATCACCCCAGGAACAAAGCCCAGAGCAGGGGGACACCAGGTCTCCTGCCCCAACTGTGGTGCCATCTCCCAGCTTCTGCTGTTCCGTAGGTTGCCAGGGAAGCCCTCCTCGGTGCAGCAGAGCTCCTCAAGTGGAAACAGCTTGAAGATCTGGTGCAGGCACAGCAGAAATGGAGGATTGGAGAGTGCTTGGTGAGGACAACCCCCAAGGCCCAGGGCCCAGGCTGGACGGGGCTGCCCCACATGTCTGGGCTGTGGGCTCTGCAGATGTGCCTCCCCTGCTCTGCTGCAGCCCCGAGCTGCATCCTTGTTCCCTGTCCTCAAGAACAGAGCCCCCAAGGACTCTTCTCTGTGTCCCGTTGCCCTCCCCGCACCCCGCAGGAGGGAGGTCTCTCAGCACCCCTGGGACCCCTCAGCCTGTGTCTCTCTCTCAGCCCCACAGGGCTCCTGGCAGGAACACGGGAATGGCCGGAGGGGAAGAGGAACATGGGTTCCTGGAGGAGAGACTGGTCCAGCCAAATGGGGAGGGACAGTGACGTGCTCACACCCTTGTGCTCTCTGCAGCTGGAGCAGGACAGGAGCAGGGCTGAAGAATACTTGAGTCAGAGCCTGCTGTACTTGGGGGATGCTCAGGCCAGCTTGCGAGAGGCCGCCTTGAGGTTCATCGGTGAGTCACAGCCCCCGGGTCCCTCTTTCGGCACCCTGGCCCCAGTCCCCGCCGCTGCCCTGGCACAAGGAGCAGCCCTGTGGCTGCCAGAGCCCCGGCTGCCCCGGGCAGGGCCTTGGCCTCCCCTCCCAGCCCTGCCCATGCAGGTGGCCTTGGTGGCCGCCTTGCCCGGTCCCACCATCTCGGCTCCTGCTCTCCCCTGGGCTCAGCCCTGGTGAGGGGAGGGAGCAGGGGCTGATGGAGCTCTGTGCCCAGGGCTGGCTGCGCGGCACCTGAGGGACCCAGGCAAGGAGAGTCTGTCTGAGATCTGCAGAGGTGAGTAGGGAGCGTGGTTGGGAGGGGATGCCCGGGGGTCTCTGCAGACATGGGAGCTCATCTGGGTTCTGCTTCTTTCTGTTGCAGCCATTCAGCCCTTGGAGCAGGACAGCGAGCCCTCCATCTGCTCCCTGGCATCTCAGACCATTGTCATCGTGTGCTCTTCATGGAAGCGGCCAAGATCACGATGGACCCTGCGAGCCCTGTGCTGCTGGCGCTAAACCAGGTGGAGGAGCAGCTCTTCTTGAGGAAAACAGCTGTATTTTAATAAAGAGCCCTTCTTGAAGTTGGGTTGTATGTCTGCCTTTTCCAAGGATCCCAGAAGCTCTCTGAGTGCTCCGGTACTTTTGAGAGCACAGCCCAGGATCATGGGCAAGGGTGACGGAGCAGACAGGAGCACTCGCAATGAGCCATTCCAGCAGCTGAGATGAATCTCACTGAGCCACTGCGATTTGTTCCTGGAGTCACACACAGAAGTGTCAGGGTCGGTCAGGCATCCATGCCTGAGCTGGCCTCGTGAACTCCTTCTGCACCCAGGGGTGTTCAGAGACAGAATCTTTCCCTGTTGCACATAGAGGCCGTAGCCTTGGTTTCCCTCTGGCCTCCTGTTGCCACTTCCAAAGGATGGGAGGCACCTCAGGCCTGTGGTGGGTCACCTGCTCTGCACTCAGCTGAGATGTCCCACGGCATTAGGAATGGACATGGGGACCTGAGTTCAAGGAAGCACAACCCAGTGCTGCATTCAGGCTGTTTCCCATAGGATGTTTCTGCCAACATGAAGTGACCTCAAGACACTGTCTGTCCCACAGGCCCTCATGGAGCTCTGGAAGACAAGCTCTGCTGCTCCCTGGCAGTGCTGCCATGACGGACTCTTTTCCCTCCTCCCATGTACACAGGAACTGTCCCTGCAGCTCCATACAGGCCTTGCAGGAAGGATATAGTGAAAAACAAGTAAAAAAAAGCCCTTTATTCTGTTTAAAGACAAGGAGAGCACGGCTCCTCATTTACAGAGCCAGTAGTTATAAAAGAAAAGCAGACAGAGAATTAAGATGACAACATTATCTCAATTAAAAAACAGCCAACAACAACAGAAAATCCCGATGACAGGCTGAGCCTGTAATTAGTTACATTAAAACTCCAATGTAGAAGCAGATGGGCAGTTTATTGCTTCAGAAAACACTAAGATACGAGTTTCCATACAGCATCCTTGACCTCCTGGTTCCTCATGCTGTAGATGAGGGGGTTCACTGCTGGAGGAACCACAGAGTACAGAACAGACACCACCAGATCCAGGGACTGGGAGGAGATGAACGGGGGCTTCAGGTGGACAAATGAACCCGTGCTGACTTAGAGGGAGAGCACGGCCAGGTGAGGGAGGCAGGTGGAAAAGGCTTTGTGCCGTCCCTGCTCAGAGGGGATCCTCAGCACGGCCCTCAAGATCTGCACATAGGACACCACAATGAACACAAAACACGTAAAACCTAAACAGGCACTGACCACAAGAAGCCCAAGTTCCCTGAGGTAGGAGTGTGAGCAGGAGAGCTTGAGGATCTGGGGGATTTCACAGAAGAACTGGCCCAGGGCATTGCCCTTGCACAGGGGCAGTGAAAATGTATTGGCCGTGTGCAGCAGAGCAGTGAGAAACCCAGTGGCCCAGGCAGCTGCTGCCATGTGGACACAAGCTCTGCTGCCCAGGAGGGTCCCGTAGTGCAGGGGTTTGCAGATGGCAACGTAGCGGTCGTAGGACATGACGGTGAGAAGAAAATACTCTGAACCAAGCAAGAAACAAAAAGAGAAGACCTGGGCAGCACATCCTGCATAGGAAATGACCCTGGAATCCCACAGAGAGTTGGCCATGGACTTGGGGACAATGGTGGAGATGGTGCCCATGTCGAGGAGGGCGAGGTTGAGCAGGAAGAAGTACATGGGGGTGTGGAGGTGCTGGTCCCAGTCTATGGTGGTGATGATGAGGCTGTTGCCCAGGAGGGCAGCCAGGTAGATGCCCAGGAAGAGCCAGAAGTGCAAGAGCTGCAGCTCCCGTGTGTCTGTGAACGGCAGGAGGAGGAACTGGGTGATGGAGCTGCTGTTGGACATTGGCTGCCTGTGGGCATGAGGACCTGTCATAGGAGGAAAAGACAGTGACAGGTTAGGGGAGACTTCTCTGAGGAAAATAAACGTGCTGTTTCTCATGGAAAACCTCCTCCCTGATGGAAGAACGTTTCAGCCAATTCTGTTTCTACCAACTGAAAAAAACAGTTCATCACAGCTTAAAATGCAGCTTAGGCATCTAGATACTATGAACACACCTCTGGGTCAAGACCCCCTGTGTTGGTGTCAGAACAAAAACTGACCCACACTCCCACCCCAACCCCAGAGAGCAAGAGCACCAGGGACAGGTGGAGAAACAGGGAAGAACACTGCAGTGCTACCAGAAAATAAAGCAAGGACAGAAAGGCAGACGGGCATGCTGTGGAACCTTCTCCTGACCCGGCTGTGCTGCTGCCACTCACATAATGACACTGGAGAACAAGTACAAAAGTACAAGTACAAAAGAACAAGTACAAAAGCACCTTTTTTGAGTACCACGTTCCAGGAACCCTTCACCTGGAGGTCCAGCTGCTGAGGTGGAGACTCGTGACCTGGACCCCATGGCTTTGGGGCAGAGGGTCTGCTGGGGAGGAGAGGAGACCAGGAGCTGCACTGGGAAATGTGTCTGCACTGCAGGGGATTGCAGGGGGGTTCCTAAATCCCTTCCATGGCATATCTGGTAGGAGCTCCCTCTCCCTCTCCCTCTCCCACTCTCAGTGTCTTCTCCAAAGAGAGAAATAAATCCCCATCTCCCACTGCACACCCAGACAACCAAGAGTGGAAAACTGAAAGCACAGACTCCTTCCCTTGCAGCTGTTCCTGTCTCGATGTCCTTGTTCAGAAGGACCCTCTGCCATGTCTGTGCGGGGATCTGGAGCTCTGAGCAGCCCTGACCCACACAGCCCCCTTCAACCCCACAAGCTCCCTGCCTGCCCTGCCGGGGGTCGCTCCTTCCACCCACAGCTGCTGCCATGGGATCTCCCGGGCAGGCTGAGCGCTGACCCTGGCAGGCGGCAGAGTCCCTGCCCGGCACAGCCCTGGGTGCAGGGACCCTGCTCTGCAGGACAGCCCTGGGCACCCCTGGGTGCTCACCCGGCTTCACAGCTGTTCAACATGGCCTGACAAGAGCCCCGTCCTTACAGACCCCACAAGCTGTGCCTGTGCCAGTTTCAGGAGATGCCTCCAGGAGCTACAGCTGCACTGCCCCACACCCAGAGACTTACCATGGCGAGGGCTGCAAAGGTTTCTCCTCCAGTGAGCTCTCAGTCATCCTCCCAGTCCTGACCACCTTTAATCTCTCTCTGCCTTGCTCGTCTCCTGAGATCCCCAGGCAGAGCCCTCAGCCCTGCTGCGTGTGCAGAGGAGCTGCTCCTGGGCAGAGCTGTCTCTCTGCAGCGCTGCCGCTGCCATGAGCTCCCTGTGTCCCAGGAGCCCAGCCCAGCTCAGCAGCACAGGAGCAGCCCCAGGCGCTTTAATGACCCCTCTGGTGGGTTTGGTTCTGAGTCCATGGACCTCAGACCCTGAGGGGAAGGTGATGAAACTTCTCAAGAAGTCAAAGTCAGATGAAAACTCCAAAGTTTCTTGTAATGTTAATGCGTCCCACTGAGGGAACCTACTGAGAAACTGTCTCAGGGTCTATTTAGAGCAGAAAACTGGAGGCAATGATGACAGATCAGGAAAAGCAAAGCAGAGGTGTCTCTGATGCTCAGTAAAACTGGATGTGTTTCATTAACCAAAGGACCAAACCTTGACTCCCCTTTGGAAATCAGATCCTGTCCCTCCCACATTGCCCAGGCCCTTCCTGGGACAGTGTGATGTGGGGCTGTGCAAGGCCGAGGGCAGGACTATGGTCCCACACCTCCCAGGTTCCTGGCTGGGGACAAGGAGGCCATGAGGCCCTGTGCTGCAAGGACAAGGTGTCTCCTCACAGGCATTAGTGGTGGAGACAACAGCCATAGCCAAGGGGAGAAGGAGCTCATGTCTGGTGGGGCTTTCAGCCTCTTTACATCCCGTGATCATCTCCAGGACAGCCTGTCCTGTGCTGTGGCATCCCCTGCACCTCTGTCCCTGCAGGCTGGAGACATCCCCCCTGCTGCCCCACCTTGCTCTTGTCTGAGCATCTTCCTTCCTTTGCTGAGATCTCTCCATCCTCCCCAGCTGGTCCTTGAAGCACAAAGCCTTGGGCTGATGCAGACTCCCTCTGCTGACCTGCTCCACCACAGCACTGCCCTTCCATCACATTCCTTTCTGCTCATGTCCAGCCTGGACCTCCCCAGCTGCACTTTGGGCCATTATTTCATTCTCATGCTCTTTCCCACTATGAAGAAACCTCCACCACCTCTGAAACCGCCCTTCAAGCACTCTCAGGCTACTCCTGCACTGCTGCAGCCTCCCCAGCGCTGCTGGGCCAAAGCAGCCCAGGTCCCTCAGCACCCCACACCATGTGCACAAGGTGCTGAACCTGCCTTGGCACAGCCCTGCACTCTCCAGTTCCTCCCTGCTGCTCCAAACTGGGAAGCCGCACACTGGCACACACCCGTGTGTGTGGGTCACACCAGTGCTGAACCGAATGGGATGAGAACTGCAGGTGTCTGGGTCCCCACGCTCCTCCTCATGCAGCCCCATGTGCAGCTGCCTTGTTCATGGTGAGCGTGCACCACGGGCTGGTGTGGTGTCCTTGATGTTGCCAAGAGAACCCAAGTCTTTGTCTCCTTGGCTATGGCAATCATCTCTGCCAACAAGGCCTGTGAAGAAACATGTTGTCCTCAGACACCGGGAGCAGCTCAAGGCCTCCTTGCACACCCCCAGTAAGGGTGGGAACTGTCACACCATTGTCCTTCACGCAGCATCACACACCCCACATCACCGTGCACCAGCAAGGGCCCCGAGCAATGAGTGAGGCAGAGGATCTGCCTCTCCAGGGGCTCATGTGGCAGCCCTTGTAGTGCCCAGGCCCTTTTCCTCAGGGCCACTGCTCAGCATGTCAGGTCCTGCTCTGTCCTGATGGATGAGGTTATTGTCCTGCCCTGATACTGAACTGGAGACTTCAACTTGTCAAACTTCAGAGCATCCTGATGGGCAAATACCAGATATTCACAAGGTCTGGACTCTCCCTGGCCTGAAGCTCCATTTGCTCAGCTGTTAATGTTTGCATGCAGATGGTTTATCCTGATGAGGGTGTGTCTCCCAAGAGAACAGCGTGAGGAGTTACAGGACACTACAAATACCACCTCCTGGAGGAAATTCGGGGTCTTGGGTGTCTGATACTCATAATGTCAGAGCTCTGGAGTCACAGGGGTTGATTCCTTTCATGTGGGAGAGCAGCAGGAATGCGTGGAGCTCTGCCTGGGGACAGACAATGTCAGCTGAACGTTGAGGAGTCAGCATGAGAGGGCAGAACAACATGGGCAGTGTTGTGGTGACTGGACATCAGCTACAGACTCAGTGATGAGGAAGAGGAATGAGATGAGGCCTCGTCCAGACACATGAAAGAAGCCTCATGTTTCCAGGGCCGTGTCCTCGTGGCAGACCTGAGATATCCCAATATCTACAAGGTACCGGCCATCCAGGAGCGTTTGGAGCTCATTGACAACATTTCCTGACACGGGTGACTGAGGAGTCAGTGGGGTGAGGTGCCCTGTGGGACTTCACACTTACAAACCAGAAAGAGTTGGTCAGGATGGAACAGTCAGGGATGGAAAGTGGAGCTGAGGCTCCTGGGAGATGAGAACAAGGCCAAGAGCAGGATTTCAGGAGAGCAAGCTTTGGCCTGCTGAGGGACCTGCTTGGGTCCTATGGGATATGACCTTGGTGTCTGCAGTGCTTTTCTCGCCCATCTCCTCCCTCCTCTCTCCCACCTGCTGTTGTGCAGCGTTTTTTACCCTTTCTCAAATACAATATCCCAGAGGTGCTGCCAGCATCACTGAGTGGCTCAGATTTGGCAAGGAGTGGGTCCATCTTGGAGCAGCTGAAATCGGCTCTGTCTGACATTGGTCAAACTCCTGTTGTCTTCTCAGAGAGGTGACAACTGTAGCACAGCCACACCTACCCCCAGTTCCAAGAGTTTGTCATGTAAACCCAATAGAGAGTGACAATGTGTTGGGTGTTACAAACTACATGATCATGTAGAAGAAATGGACAAGATCTTCTGTCAGCAACTCAAGGAGGAAATCACCAGTCAATGAGCAGGTTCCTATGGGGAACTGTAATTGCTCTGACATTAACTGGCCTGGCAAAGTGGCAGGTGCCATCAGTCCAAAGGATCTTGGGCCAACTGCTTAACGTGTCTGCATTGTGGGCCAATGAGAGTGATGCTCAACTGGATCTGGAACTGGGAAACAAGGAATAGCTGGTGAGGGATGTGAACATCAGTGTCCACCTTGGCTGTTGTGACCAGGACACAGAGGGGTCCCAGGCACCAGCGGGGAGGGAGGAAGGCCAGCAGCAGAGCACAGGCTGGTGGGCTCCAGAGAAAAAGACTTTGTCAAACTGGGGGTGCTGATTCAGGTGGTGACATGGGAAGCAGCTCGGAAGGGTGAAGGAGCTCAGGAAATCTGATCAGCCTTTCAGGACAGGCTGCTCCAAGCACAAGAATGATCTATCTGAGAACCAGCGAAATGAAGCATTTATCTCATGAGGGTGTTTGTCTGAACTGATGGAGCTCCAGGGCACAAAGGCAACACACAGAGGTGGAAGCAGGGGAAGCTGCAAAGGAGGAATTTAGAAACCTTGTCCATGGATGTGGGGATGATACCAAAGCTGCCCTGGACTTGATACCTGTAGGGGAGGCTGAGGGTGGCAAGATGAGCTGACACAGCTTCCTTATAGAAAAAGACCAGGATAACATAGACCTGCTGCTGAACTTCATAAGAGTAGAATCAGACAGGACTGAGGTTCTTCATGGCTTCTTTGCCTCTATCTTCACCAGCAAGGTCTCCTGGAACTTTGTTCCTGAAGGCGGGAGTCTGGAGAACACCCAGCAGTGGATGGGGCTCAAGTCAGGGGTGACCTGAGCAAACTCAGACACCATTACAGAACAGGAGATGGGTCACTTGACCAGCTCCCTGAACACAAGTATTGCTGTGCTGTGGCACCTGAGATTGCCAGGAACACCCACCTCTTGGTCCAGAGTTGTGTGGCTCCTCTTGAGGTGTCCTGGCCTTTCCCCTTGCTCATATGGTGATTTAGGCACCCACTTTTCTGACATATTCAGTCTTTATCAGACGATGCAACACATCAATATGAACTGGAGGCTGCTGATGCCACCTGTTCTGGAAAGGGAGGGAAGGAAGAGCAGAGAACGAAATAGAAGAAATTTGGATTTATTGATATTTATTATGAAAATGCTCTCTGTTTGGCTATTCCTGAAATCTCTCTAATCATCCACACCAGACTTGAAGCCTTTAGGAAAATGATACACAGAGCCTTGGCTTGTAAGAGCCTTTTGTATGTCAATGAGCCCTCTGCTGTCATGATCCTGAACTGCAGCTACTGAAAGAATGAACAAACCTCTAATGAAGTGAAAAGCAGAAGCAAACCCCAAGTTTCTGAGGGTGTTTGGACCCCATGAAGGGCCATCACTGACACAGCTGTGAAGGAAACAACCAGTGCAGGTCCCTGTCCCTGGAGGCTGCTGAAGGAAAGACTTGGAGACACTGGTTCCAGGTGGTGAGGGCCATGTGGAGGTGGCTCTGGTGCCATGTCAGCCCCTGATGCTTGTTCATCACCAGAATGGCTGAGCCCTGACCCCTGGGACCTGGTAGATTTTTCTCAAATGTTTTACAAGGCTTTTCCTGTGGTCAGTGTGAGTGTTTTGTGTTTTGGGGGTGGTGTTTATGTCAAGTGCTGTTGCTTTAACTGCAAGACTCTGCTTTTCTGTGGAGTTGGAAATGCCTGTGAGCAAATCACAACTCACCCAGCTTCTTTCATACACCTGGCAATGGTCACCAATCACCTCAATGTCCCAGTCCCACACTTGCTTGAATCCTCTATTTGGATCCATACCCATCACTCCAGGAGGTTCATGGATCCACCAGGCTCATGGATGATTCCTGAGGACCATCCAAGTGTGGGCAGTGTAAGAGAGGAGCAGAGCAGGGTCAGCTCATGGGCCATGACTGAGCACAGCCACCCCAGCAGCAGCCGTTCCCCATCTCCCAGGCACAGCCATGCCCACAGCATGCAAATGGCACTGCCATACATGATTAGCCCAAGAGAGGCCTTTCTTCCTTCCCTATTCCCAGGAAAATCTTCCTCCTGTTCCTCCTCCACCTGCAGACATCAACTGCTTTCCATTTCTGGGCTCAGACATGGCTGGAAGGGTTCACTGAAGCCATCAGCCATCTCATTGCTTCTCCCTGACATGCCCTGACCCTCTCCCACACCTACAATGGCCAATCACGGCTGCTCAGGCCTCCTGCATTGGCAGAATCTTTATGTGTGTGCACTGACACACACTGTCACCTGCATTTCCAGTCCCTGCAGTCCCAACCGTGCAGCAGAGTCTGGAGTTCTGAGCTCCCTTCATCTGCCCTGCGTGACACGTGTAAAATGGAACTACCCCAGTGCAATGACTGGTTTTGAGTCTCTTCACAGCCTGAAGCACCACATGGGTCAGGAGACAAGCCAGGATACCCAACCAGGACTCACATGCTCTGCTTTTACAGTTCAGGTGTTCCTGGGAATCTCAGCAGACATGTCACGCTGATATCTGGGTGCAAGGAGCTGGTCAAGTGTCTCATCTCCATTTCTGTAACGGTGGCTTTGCTGCCTGGCTGCTGTGCAGACTCTGTACACGGAGTCTGACAGCTCTTGAACAACCTGCTATGAACAGATTAACAAAGGGGGATGTTCTTTCTGCAAGGGGATTAGATCCTGGATTGGGGCAAATGAAAAGGAATGCAAAAGTTGTGGTCAGGACTGTTTAGGGGCACTTGCAAAGCAGTCCTGCACATGTGAATTATTCCTGTGCTCAGGGAGAACCTGAGAGCTGTCCCTAAATTGAAAACATGAAGGGGAAGGAAGGACAGTGTCCTTCAGGCTCAAAGGGACCTCGGGAGGTGTCTTGACCAACCTCCTGCTCACAGCAGGGTCAGACCAGATTACTCAGGGCTTGATCCAAACACATCTTGGTCACTTTCTGGGACAGAGTGGGTGCGCACTCCTGGGAAACAGCTTCCAGTGCTGGACTGTCCTCATGACTGGAAAGTTTCTCCCTTTCTACAGCACCTTTCCAAGCCCAACCATCCAGATTGGTTTTACTCATCTACTTGCACACTGACACAGACCATAATATCCTACCTTGGACACAAGAATATTGCAGGGGATGACACTGAATGTCTTGCTGACTTCCAGGTAACAGACCACCAATGTTCTCTCCACATCCACAACCCTGTCCTTTCCTCACAGAAAGCAAAGAGGATGGACAGGCACAACCTGCCCTGGGTAAACCCCGTCACCTTCTCTTCCAGACACCCAGAAATGGGGTCCCAGTGGACACGCTCTGGGGCACAGCCCTTAGTTCCCCTGCTCACCCACTGGCCATTTTGAAAAGTGCACACACTGTGTGAGAGCTGCCAGTGGTCAGGGAGTCCCCCCAGTCTCCATGAGCTTTCACAGATGGTGGAGAGTGGCCTCACTGTGACATCATCCTGCTGTCCCAGCTCCTGGGATGCTGCCCCTGCTGTCCCATAGACTGGAAAGGATTGTGTTAGTTCCAGTGACCACTGACTTGATGCCCATGCACTGCTGGTTGTTCTGACTCCAGCCACAGAGATCTCAGAGACCTTGCTGGTGAAGAGGGAGAACGAGAGGACACAGGGATTCTCACCTCTTATTATATTCATTAGTGTCCACACAGTGTCTTTGTTTCTCCTTTAACTGTTCCTGCAGTAGTAACAGCTCATTATGGGGCCCTTGAATTACCTTCCAGGTCTAGACTGAGTTCTGATCTGGACTGTTGCTGTGCTTGGCAGCTGCTGTCCTTGCAGACCAGATGAACTCACTCCTGCCACCCTGCCTGGCAGTTCATTCCATCCGTGTCACAGCTCTGTCTGCAGCACTGACAGCTCCAGCTCCCCCAGTCAGGTCCCTGGCTGAGGACATTGCCTCACATCTGGGCTGAGCCACCCCAGCTGTGGCACCAGCCCAGCTCTGACCTGCCACAAGAAACCTGGTACCAAGTGTCCAAGAGCCCATGTGTGCAAAGGCTTTGCCTCAGTGCACAGACATGACATGGCCAAAGACTGATGAATGTCTCTCTAGACCTGGGAGTATAAAACCAGAATAAAATGCCTAAATTCCTTTAACTGAAGATATTCCTCCCCTAGCCTGGAGAAATTAGATCATTTGCTGTAACATTCCTGGTGTCCTGTCTAATGATGGGACAAGAAAATATGATTCTCATACCGATTTATATTTTAAAATGAAAAATACAATGCTGGAAAGAAATGTCTCTGAAGAGGAGAGAGAATCAACATCACTGATTACTTCAACTTCAAAGTTGTGCCCCTGGAGCCTGAAGGACACCTGGAGGAGCCCAGAGGGGACAGAGAAAGGGACATCAAGCGCTGCTCCTGTGCTGCTGAGCTGGGCTGGGCTCCTGGGACACAGGGAGCTCATGGCAGCGGCAGCGCTGCAGAGAGACAGCTCTGCCCAGGAGCAGCTCCTCTGCACACGCAGCAGGGCTGAGGGCTCTGCCTGCAGCACCGAGGGCACAGGACCAGGCACAGAGAGGGAAATGCAGTCTGGGGTGGGAGGATGCTGAGAGTTCACTGGAAATGAAATCCTCTCAGATATGAAGCCTGTGACTGCAGGGCATTGAATCTGCAAATCATGGTAGGATCTCAGAAAGCTGTCACATTGCAGAGCCTGCGAGAGATGTAAGTACAGCTCTCAGAGATTCTCTGATCAGAGGGGATGATGTGCTGCAGAGCAGGGATTGCCTTCTGCACTGTCAGAGTGACAAGACGTGAATGCTGCGTTCTCCCCAGGGTGGCTGTGGGGTGTAAATGTAAATGTGCAGGCAGGGGTGCCCAGGGCTGTCCTGCAGAGCAGGGTCCCTGCACCCCAGGGCTCTGCCGGGCAGGGACTCTGCCGCCTGCCAGGGTCAGCGCTCAGCCTGCCCAGGAGAGCCCGGCAACACTGAGGGGAGAAGCTGTGGGGGGAAGGAGCAAAACCTATTGGGCAAGAAAGGTGCCTCTGCTGTGGAGAGGGTGCTGTGTGGGTCAGGGTTGCTCACACATCCAGATCAGCCCCAGCATTTTTCCAAGTGGATGCCTCAAGGAGAAGATCAATGCAAGGATTACCAGACAGATAAGGAGCTTTCCTGAGCCTGTCTTTTCAGTTTCCTCTCCCAAGGGCTGGGGGGTGCAGGAAAGGATAAAATGAAAATGAGCTCTCATGCTTCAACAAGTCACCGAGACTCCTGAACTGCAACTGTGAGTGATCAGTACATCTGCCAGAAGGCTCATGACATCCCTTCCCCACCCCTCTGCCTGTGCACAGCACCTGCATCACCTTGGCTGGACCCGTCAGCCTTAGTCTGACCTGTCCTGTTTTCCAGCCTGCAAACAGGAAGATGCCCCCAGGCAGTGCCCTGTGAACAGGCAGGATCTGTAGGGCCAGGGGGAGGGCACAGAGGGTGGGATGGTCTGTGAGCACTGACAGGAAGAGACATGGACAGGGAAACACCTCCCAGGGGAGAATCTCCAGGCAGCAGGGAAATGATCAGAAATGAGAGGAAACCAAACCCGGAGTGGTTATGGGAGGGAGAACAGAGAAAAGTCCCTGTGACCCCCTGCAGTGCAGATCCTCCTGTGAGCAGCCCCCTGGGCTCCTCTCCCACCCAGCAAAGCCTCTGCCCTCAGGGCCGGGGTCTCCAAGGCATGAAGCAGCTCCTGTGCAGCCAGAGCTCCAGTTCCTCTGCAGAGCACAGGGGCTGAGAGCAGCTGCCCGGCAGTGTTGGTGTCTGGGAGGTGCTGCACAGCTGGGGAAGGGTGACGCTGTCTGAGTGCCCGGCTGCCTCTGCCCTGGCCTCTCTCACACCCACCCTCACCGCATTTTCCTTCTTGCTCCCCTGCTCTGGGTCACTGCTGTTGGGATCTTGTTCTTGCTGTCAGGCTCTCTGGGGATGGCAGTTTCAGCTGCAGAGTCACAGCCTGATCTTGTGGGTCCTTTCCTGCAGGTGTGTCCATGGGCACACATGTCCCAGCTTTGCTCTGACCTGTGGGCTGTGGGCAATGCAGTCTGTGGGGCTGGGGAATGAGCTGTGTGTGTCTTGGGCTAAACGTTGGGTGCTCAGACCTTAGGAAAGGGTGAGACCTGTCATGGTCTGAGGTGGATCCCTCTGCTCTCAGAAGTGCATGGTGGCTTTTCAGGGTAACATGGGAGTGTGATCAGGCTCCATCTCAGAAAGGTGCCAGCCCAGGGCAGCTGGAGCAAGACAGAGGGACAGAGCAGCTGCCCTCACTCTGCACTGACCCACAGGCACCCTCTGGTCTCGCAGGACTCGCTCTGTTCTCCCTGAGTGCAGCAGAAATGCTGAGGGTTTCTGACACCCAACAACACTCTGCAGTGAATATGGGGGGAGGTGTAAAAAAACCTGGAACTCTTAAACTGCATTCACCGTCTCTGTTCCCTTTCAATGGGAAAGCAAGTGCTGACAGCCCTTCTGTGTTAGCAGAACCAGGACAGTCCCCACCGTTCCCGTGGCCCCACTCCTGCAGAGCTGGACTGACTTATCGACGGCCCATGGGCAGAGGTCCCGCTCTTGGTTGCACATTTTCCAGCCCCAAGCAGGGCTGCAGCCACAGTGCTGAAAAAGGTACTCCTAGAAAAACACAGGAGTGTCTGCGTGTGACAGGGGAGGGTCTATGGGAGTTGGTTTGATTTTTGTCAGAGAACTCTGCCCTGGATTCTCACTGTCTTTTTTTTTTTTTTCTCATGACAGCACCCCATGCTCAGGAAAAGCAAATGTCCAACAGCAGCTCCATCACCCAGTTCCTCCTCCTGCTGTTCACAGACACACGGGAGCTGCAGCTCTTGCACTTCTGGCTCTTCCTGGGCATCTACCTGGCTGCCCTCCTGGGCAACGGCCTCATCATCACCACCATAGCCTGGGACCAGCACCTCCACACCCCCATGTACTTCTTCCTGCTCAACCTCGCCCTCCTCGACCTGGGCTGCATCTCCACCATTGTCCCCAAGTCCATGGCTAATTCCTTCTGGGACACCAGAGGCATTTCCTATTCAGGTTGTGCTGCACAGGTCTTTCTGTCTTTGTTTTTCATTTCAGCAGAGTTTTATCTCCTCACCGTCATGTCGTACGACCGCTACGTTGCCATCTGCAAACCCCTGCACTACGGGACCCTCCTGGGCAGCAGAGCTTGTGTCCACATGGCAGCAGCTGCCTGGGCCACTGGGTTTCTCACTGCTCTGCTGCACATGGCCAATACATTTTCACTGCCCCTGTGCAAGGGCAATGCCCTGGGCCAGTTCTTCTGTGAAATCCCCCAGATCCTCAAGCTCTCCTGCTCACATTCCTACCTTAGAGAACTTGGGCTTATTGTGTTTAGTGTCTGTTTAGCATTTGTGTGTTTTGTGTTCATTGTGGTGTCCTATGTGCAGATCTTGAGGGCCGTGCTGAGGATCCCCTCTGAGCAGGGACGGCACAAAGCCTTTTCCACCTGCCTCCCTCACCTGGCCGTGGTCTCCCTGTTCCTCAGCACTATCATGTTTGCCCACCTGAAGCCCCCCTCCATCTCCTCCCCATCCCTGGACCTGGTGGTGTCAGTTCTGTACTCGGTGGCGCCTCCAGCAGTGAACCCCCTCATCTACAGCATGAGGAACCAGGAGCTCAAGGATGCCCTGTGCAAACTCATATCCCGCTGTTTTCTGAAGCAATAAACTGTCCATCTTCTTCTATACAGGAGTTTTAATGTAGCTAATTACAAGCCCAGCCTGTCAACTGGATTTTCTGGTGGTGGTGTTTTTTTTCTTATTGTGATAATGTTGTCAACCCCTTTCTAATTCACTGTTGGCTTTTCTTTTATAACTGTTGGTTGCTTAAAGGAGCAGCAGTGCTCTCCTTGTCTTTAAACAAAATAAAGGCCTCTTTAGTGACTTGTTTTTCACTATATCCTTCCTGCAAGGGCTTTTTGGAGCTGCAGGGACAGTTCTTGTGTGTGGGTGGAGGGGAAAACAGCTCTGGCATGGCAGCCCTGCCAGGGAGCAGCAGCACTTGTTCTTCCAGAGCTGTTCTGGTTCCACTCCCACACTCTCCTTCTCATCCCTGGTGTTGGTGCAAGGCCTGAGTGCTCTGGCAGCTTGGTCACCGTCCTGCTGTGTGTCAGTGCTGTGGGCGCAGGCAGGGACAGGCAATGGGCACTGCTGTGACAGAGCTGGCCTCAGTAACAGTACTTGCACAAGGAAAAGTGTTCTTCTTTGGGCGGTGCATGATGGTTTATATCTTCTTGCAATGTTTCTCTCAAGCCTATTCCTAAAAAAGTCACCCACTTATAAAATGCCATTGTGCATCTGAGCAGTGTGCGTGTGTGTGCTGGGCTGGCATGCAGCAGTGTCCTCTCACAGCCAGGCTCCTGCCAGAGACCTGCAGGACCAGCAGAGCAGGGGCTGGGCTGTGCCCCTGTGCACTGGAAACACTTCAGAAGCTGCCCCAGGACATCGTCATGGACTGGCCCCTCACAACCACCATTTCCAGCACTGGCCTCTCTCCCCAGCTCACCGAGGTTGTTCTTCCCTCCATGGAGGGACACTGAATGAGCAGGTCAGCAGTCCATGTTCGCATTGTACATATGAGATGCGAGCATGCACATCAATTGCGTGAGATGGCATGAACCTGAGTGAGCAGAAACACCATCAGCTACTCCTGGGAGTTCCATGACGGCCTGCGGGACAGACAGTGTCTCGAGGTCACTTCACATTGGGAGTAACAGCCCACGGGAAACCACCCACTGGGATCTTCTTCCTTGAACTGAGGTTCCCGTGTCCATTCCTCATGATGTGGGGCTGAGGTGCCTCCAATCCCTTTGGAGCAGCAACAGGAGGCCAGAGGTACAATGTGACTCCTGTCTCTGTGAGTAAAAGGGACAGACTCTGTCTCTGAACATCCCTGAGTGCATAAGGAGTCCATGAGGCCAGCTCTGATGGAACCCTGGCATTTCTGTGTGTGACTCCAGGAACAACCCCAGTGGCCCAGTGAGATTCATCTCAGCTGCTGGGACGGCTCATTGCAAGTGCTCCAGTCTGCGACGTCACCCTTGCCCATGATTCTGGATTGTGCTTTCAAAAGTGACAGCAGAATCAGAGAAGTTCTGAGGTCCTTGGGGAAGGAAGATGTCAAGCCCATCTTCAAGAAGGGCCTGAAGGAGGATTTGAAGAATTAAGGGCTGGTCAGCCTACATCTGTCCCTGGGAAGGGGATAGGCAGCATCTTCCTGCACCAGTTTCCAGGAACCTGAAGGACAAGGAAGGGATTGCTGAACCCAAATGAGTGGAAAGCCCAGTGAGTCACAAGAAATGGTCTGAACCCATTCCAGAGCTTTACACCCCCAGGAAAGAGCTCAGTGACAGTGCAGCCCATCCAGTTGCATCTGTGTCCCTCACTGAGCAGCACAACCAGTGTGCAGTCACCCCATGGTCCTGCAGCCAACCTGCTCTGCAGAGCATCAGTGCCAGGTTGGGGCCCTGTGGGGAGCACAGGATGGGGCCAGGAGCACCAGAGCAGATCAGAGGAGGGATGGGGGAGATGAGACAGGAGCTGACCTGGGCTGGAAATTGCCTTGGAGAGAAAAATGCTGTTGTTCAGCTGCCCCAAGATAACACCCAGAGTTAAGGGTGCAGGGCCAGAAGTCCTTGCTGTCCTGGTGCTTCACCAGGCCTGGGAAGTAGCTGGAGAAGGATTGGTGTCCTCCACTTGCCATCTCTTAGTGCATTTTACCTCCTAAAGGGTGTAATGGAAAGCAAGTCTGGGACCCTGTGTCCGGACCTGCACTGCAGAAAGTATTCACCCAGAAGCCACACCATTTTGCTCTGGTACTTCAGTCCTGGTGCTCATCACATGTCCTTGAGACAAACTTATGCACCCCTCTTGTCAACCTTACCCCAAAAGTCACCCCTAGACAAGGTTCCTGAGCTGGGGCTGAGCTGGAGAACTGGGGTACAGCTGTGACCAGAGGAAGGACAAGGCCTGTCCTGGGTCCTCTAAAGGGCTGGCAGCCTCTGTGATCTCCACCAGAAAAGGCAGCGTGCAGGAAACTATAGACCATCCCCATGCCCATTGGAGGCCCTTAGAAAGAGTTCCTCTCTCCAAATATCCAACCCAGCTTGCTGCTGCATGAACAACCAGGAGAAACTGCCCCTGGACCCTCATGCCAGACCCCATCTCCTCCACCCATACAGGCAGTGCTCTCCCCCTTGTCACTGAGGTGGTTCCAGGGGACACAAAATGGGAAGAGATGTAGGGTAGGGATATGGTGTCCTTCAGTGCTCCTCATGGTACCTCCTGCTGGGCTTTGTGCCACTGGTCACAACCCTCTGAGCCTGGATGTTCAGCCAGTTCCCAGTGGTGCTAAACAGGAACATGCCCATGAGCACATTGGGCTGCACTGGGAGGAGCGTGGCCACCCAGACAAGGGCGGTTATTGCCCATCGTGACTCAGCACTGGTGTGGTCACATCTGGAGCCGTGTGTCCCAGTGTGAGGTTCCCCATTCTGGAGGAACGGGAGGAGCTGTCGTGTGGCCAGAGAAAGTCTGGGTCATGTGTGGAGATGTTGAGAGACCCAAACTTCTTTAGCCTGCTGAAGGGGAGCCTGAGGAAATGTGCTGGTTTTACTGAAATTGAGTTAATTTTCTTCATCCATTTTGAACCTCTCTCCTTCACAGCCAGTACAGTCTTTTGTTAAGATTTACTATGAGAATAATAAGATAATGCTGTTTCTTCCCTGGGATAGAGTTCATTTTGTCTTTTAGCAGCTTTGCAGTGTTTGCCATTTGCTATGAAAGGAATGTCAGAACTCACTGATATCTTGGCTGTTGTCAGGGAAACCAAGGACTTTTTTTGGCCATCCAGCTGCAGATGCAGATTGGCAGGAGAAGACACAGACAGGACAGCGCCTGGATTGACATGCATGCTGATCAATGAAATATTCCCTATGATTAGCGCCATGCTCAGTCTAAAGCTGGAGCTGGCTTTTAGGGTTTGTTACATTCGTTACTTTGGGTTTTCCAGCTGGTTTGGTCAGTTCCATTCAGAAGTTTCATTCTGTCAGGAGTTCGATGTCCGTTCGGTCTTTTGCCGTTCTGCCATTTTGCCGTTGGCCTTTGGGCCTTTCTGCCTGTTGCCCTTTTGCTCTCTCTTGCTGGAATGGGCTGTTCAGGACCAAGGTGCTCCCTTCTGCAGGACTGGCTGCTCCGTGTGACTGGAGTTACATGGGGCATTGCACTGAGTATATTTTCTTAATTTAATTTATCTATTGATATTTAATTAACCTGGACTATTGTCAGTGAAACCAAAGACTTCTTTGGAGTCCAGCTGCAGGATCAAATTGTCAGGAGAGGGCACAGACAGGACAGCACCTTGATTGACATGCAGGTCAATCAATGAGCTATTCCCTACCATTAGTGTCATGCTCAGTATAAAGCTGGAGATGCCTTTTCCAGCCAGTTAGTTTTGGTTTTCCGGCTACACTGGTTAGCTCTGTTCAGAAGTTCCATTGTATCGGGAATTCAGTGTTAGTTCAGTTTTATGATGTTTTGCTGTTTTTCAGTTGGCCCTTGGGACTCTCTGCCTTTTGCACTTGTACTTTCTCTTGCTGGGATCAGCTGTTCAGGACCAGGGTGCTCTCTTCTTTTGGGCTGCCCCTTCAGCACAATGGGAGTTCTGTGGAATATGGCACTGAGTGTCATATATTTTACTTTACGTATATCTTAGTACAAGTATATTATTGATAGTAATGTATTCTTTTTATTGTCTTATTAATTTTTTTTGTCTAAACCCACAAGTTTCTCCCTTCCATTCACTTCTCTCCCTTATCCCACCTGGGGACTGGGAGCAGGATGTGAGCAGCTCTCATGGTCTTAGTTGGTGGCTGTGGTAACACCATGACAAGAAAGGGCAGTAGTAGCTTCAGAAAACTTGAAAATCACTTTCCAAGATGACACCTTTTATTTTATTTTATTCTACTATTTTTGGTAGAGGTAACAGCATGAGAAAGGAAAATGATCAGAAACTGCAGCTCTGGATGTCCAGAGTGGAGCTCAGGATAAAGAAATGTCATTCTGAGCACAGTGCTGTGGTCATTCAGAAGGACTCTGGATCAGCCATGGCTTTGTGTTTCCAGGAACAGCTGGTGCGGATGGAGAGACAGCAGCACAGGTGGGGACACAGTGGGCTGAGAACAAGGTGGGGAAGCGCATGGGGTGTCTGCAGCCTGTGGGGAAACAGCCACAGGCATGGGACAGTGCAGGATGGACTGTGGTGGAAATGGCCAAGGGTGACACTGGATGTCCCTGCAAGAGCCAAGGTCTTTGTCCCCTTGGCTATGGCTGATGTCCCTGCCAGCGAGGCCTAAGAAGAGACACATCATTGTCATGGCCATGGCTCCCCATTGCCTCCTTGCACCCCCATGCAGGCCAGGAGGTGTCACACCATTGCCCTGCACTGGGCATCGCACTCCCCACAGCCCCAGGAAGAGCCCTGAGCCACCTGTGAGGGACAGGATCTCCCTTCCCAGGGGCAGGGGCTCAAGGATTGGCCATTGTCCTTCATCAGACAAACCAAGGGCTTTCTCAGCATCAGAGCTGCTGCACTTTGCCTTTGCCTGATGCAATCACTGCCTCCAATTATCTGCTCTAACGAGTCCCTGAGGAGGCTTTGTCAGGAACAGCCCTCAGTGGGGCCATTAATGCTTCAAGGTACTTTGGAGTTTGTTCTGACTTGGACTTCTTGAGCAGATTCTTCAGCCTGTCCTTGGTATCTGAGGTTCATGGACTCAGCACCAAATAAGCCATGGGGCTCATTAAAACACTGAGAGCCATAATGAGCGAAGTTTCTTTCCCTAATTTCCTTCCAATCTTCAAGACTTGTAGAACTATCTGGAGAGGTTTCAATGGGACACTTGCTGATGAAGGTTTCAAAGAAGATTTCATAAAGGAGGGTTTTTTCTTTCCAGGGTGTTTTCTGTCATTTTTCAGTGTATAGAAGAAGTGACAGCAGCATTCTACACTGGACATTGATCCCGAGGGTCTCCTGAAGACATCTGGACAGGCAGGAGAACAGTCCTTGAGGCTGGACACTGTATGGACAACCTGGCTCCTCACCCCCACCCCCAGTCTGCCGGTTCCCTCATTGGCCACCACAGATTGCATCACTTTTCCTCCATCAGTTTAATAAACAGCAAAACACTTTCCTCAGCTGTGTGTGTAAGCTGGATCTGGTGAGGTCCAGCATCCACAAGGGACACCCACACAAGAACTGGTTTAGACAGAGAGATAGGAGAGGATAGAAATAAACACAATGAACGTGTTGACTGCCATGTTAATTAGAGCTCTGAAGAATGGGGCAAGTTTGTAACTCCCTGAAGCTCAAAGCAGAAACCAGACAGCTGAGAGGCCACTGAATGACCAAAGAGCAAGTGGAGGAGAAACCTGAGAGCACTGGGAAGGGCAAACGTCCAGACAGTGCTGGAAAGTTGTCCTTGGGCAGGGACATTTAATCAGGAGAGGTGGGAACTCCTGATTGACGAGGGGGATGAAATACTAGAGTGTTGGTAATAGAAGTACAGGGGAAGACGAACGTGTCTTCTCCTTCCCTTATTAAACTTCCCCATAATTCCCTTTTTGGATTTTTTCTTTTAAATTTTAATATGTTAAAAAAACAACTAAACAAAAATCTCCAATCAAAGAAAATACCAAACCAAACAAAATAAACAAAACCACCCACAAAACCAAAGCAAAACAAAAACCAAACCAACCAACCAAGAACAACAACCAAAAACAAACCCCAAACCAACCAACGAACCAAACAAACAAAAATCCCGAAACAAAAAAGCAACAGCAAAAAAGTGGATGTTTCCAGACAGACATCAGTCATCAGCTGTCTCACCATAAACAGCCAGGGCCATTTTAGGGGCCCAGTGTACCTGAGGTGCTGGCCTGGCATTGGCATCTCTCACACAGGACCTGGGGAGACCAGAGCACCTTGCAGTGCAGGTGGAGCCTGGGCAGGGGTTCCCGGGGCATCTACACTGGCACCAGGTGTTTGTGTCCCTGGAGCAGAAGACATTTGTGTCCTAAACCCATGCCCAGTTCTGGAGAACTCTTTCCTTTCGAAAGAAAAGAAACTCCCCTACAAAGACTTTTAAATAAATAAGTAAGTAAGTAAGTAAGTAAGCAAGTAAATAAGTAAATAAATAAGTAAATAAAAAAATAAGTAAATACGTGAAGAAAAGAGACTCCCCTACAAAGACTTTAAAATGAATAAATAAATAAATAAATAAACAAGCAAACAAACAAACAAACAAGTAAATAAGTAAGTAACTAACTAACTAAATAAGTAAATAAATAAGTGTGTAAATAAGTAAGTAAATAAGTAAATAAATACTTAAATACATAAATAAATATATAAATACATACATGAATAAATAGAAAGAAAGAAAGAAAGAAAGAAAGAAAGAAAGAAAGAAACAAACAAACAAACAAATAAATAAACAAAGAAAGAAACAAATAAAGAAAAAGAAGGTTGACACGTTCCTTTGCTTTGGATCTTTGTCTTCAGTTCTTCTTATTTTAATATCCATTGACATCAACTGGCATCTGATGGGTCTGCAGGCATGAAGCCAAGGTCATGTTGTGTCTTGCACAGCGCCCCATGCCCTCTGAACCTTCCCTGCCCAGGACTCCTCACACGTTGCCCAGAGCGAGTCACACTGAGGGGTTGGCTGGTTCACGGGCTGAGATGTTGGTTTAGATGGTCACCTACAGCACAGGTGGATCCTGCCCCATCATCGCCTGCTCTGCTCCAGTCTGAAACAGAGCCCAACATCACAATGGGATCATGAGAGAACTGAGGTTGAAGGAACCTCAGGAGTCTGCAGTCCAACCTGTCACCAACTGGGTCACACCAAGGTGTTCAAGCCTTGATTCAATCAGAGCTTTAGCAGGACTAGAGAAGTGATCATCCCTTTGTACTGGGCACTGGTGAGGCTGCACCTTGATTCCTGGGGTCTGTTTTAGGCCCCTCATGGCAAGGAAGACATTGAGGTGCTGGAGAGAGTTCAGAGGAGGGTGACAAGGCTGGTGAAGGGTCTGGAGCACCAGTCTTAAGGGGAGTGGTTCAGGGAGCTGGGGCTGTTCAGCCTTGAGAACAGGAGGCTGAGGGGAGACCTTGTCACTGTCTACAACTACCTGAAAGGAGGTTTTATCATGGAGGGTGTTGGTTTCTTGTCCCAAGTAACAAGTGATAGGACGAGAGGAAATGGCCTCAAGTTGCACATGAGAAGGTTTAGATTGGATATGAGGAATAAATTCTTAATGGAAAGGGTTTTGAAGCAATGGAACAGACTGCCCAGTGAGGTTGTGGAGTCACCATCACTGAAGGTGTTCAAAAGACATACAGAAGAGCTTCTTTGGGACATGGTTTAGTGCCAGATTTAGGTTATGGTTGGACTTGATGATCCTGAGGGTCTCTTCCAGCCACAATTATTCTATGATTCCATGATAAATGATTTTTATATTTTCTTTCTCAGAGGACCATGCAGCCTCCCTGAGAGCCAGGACTTTTCTGAGGTGTTGGAGAGACGTCTCATGGTCACACCAGCCAGTTCCACCAGCCCCTGTCTGTCCCTTCCCAGACCAAACCTTTTCTCCATATCCCAACCTTCCAGGCGAGTTTCTGGGACACAGCAAATGCTGTGCTGGTCTCTGAGCCTCTTAAGAGAGAAAAGCTTGCCAACATGTCAATGGGCTCTCTGTGCACATCCAAGCTTTCCTGACCATTTTTCTCCAAGCTCCATTTGCGCCCAACCTCTCTGGTCCTTGAGCTGTACTCGAGGGGATTGAGCAGGGATGTGGGGATGGTGTAGAAAAAAGCTTTGTCAAACTGTTTTGCAATTGCTCTTCTGGGAATCCCACAGTCCAGGATGAGGGTGCTGTAGAAACCAGTGGCACAGGTGAGGTGAGAGGTCCAGGAGGAGAAGGCCTTGTGCCTGTCTACACTGGGGTAGAGCAGTGATGCATTCATGGGATGCCCATGTGAACAGGAAGGGGACAAATAGCTCCAGGGGACAAAATACCTTCCAGCCAGTGCTTTACCCATCACAGATACACCATCCAGGCCATGAGCTGCAGCTTCTCCAGGAGATGCTGTGGGACACGGTGTCAAAGGCTTTACTGCAGTCTAAGGACACAACACCCACAGCCCGTGTGGCGGATTCACTCCCCACGACAGACTTTCCCTCATCTGCTCAGCTGGTCACCTTGTCACAGAAGGAGATCAGGGTGGTCAAGCAGGACCTGCCTTTCATCCAGCCATGCTGATTGGGCCCGATTGCTCGCCTCGTGTGTGTGACCTCACAGTCCTTTGCCAGCCCTGTTCCTGCTGTTGGCCAATCCCCTGCAGAGGCAGAAGTGACCTCACAGTCCCCTCCACAGCCATTGGTTCCTACTGGACTATGAGTTCCTGAGACACAGTGACCACATGGCATCGTACCCACCATCACTCTCCTTGTGGTCCAGTGTGTGAGCAGATCAAACTAAGCTGCTTTCATCAAATGTATCCAATAGATTTCCTATCAAGGGTTTGAGTGGAGAAACGTTCCTCAGAGGAGCTGCTGTATTTGCTCTGGGGCATTTTATATCTCTGCTCCTGCCTGTGATTTTTTGTTCTTCTTCGTCTGTCTATTCTGACGTGAAAGAGCTCTCCAAGGAAAAGATTCATGGAATCCTACAATAACGCAGGTTGGAAGAGACCCCCAAACACCATCTCTGTCCCACTGACCTTTATGGCAGCCCAAGGAACAGCTGATGGCATTTGTGCTCACTTGGGTTCATCTCACCACATGCACACACTGGACATGCACATGATGTGTGTGTTTACATCTCATCTGTACAATGAAAACAGGGACTTTTGACCTAGTATTTCATAGAATATTGGGATGTCCTGAGTTGGAAGGACCCAAAGGATCATGGAGTCCAACTCCTGTCCCTGCACAGGACACCCCACAGGTCACCCCGTGTGTCTGAGGACGTTGTCCAGTCCCTTCTTGAACACTGTCAGTTTGGGGCCGTGACACCTCCCTGGGGAGCCTGTTCATTGTCCAGCACCTCTGGGTGAAGAACCTTTTCCTCACGTTCAACCTGAACCTCCCCTGACACATATTCCACCATTACATTGGGCTCCTTCACTAGTCACCAGAGAGAAGACATCAGCACCTACCCCTCCTTCTCCCCTTGTGAGGAAGCTGTAGCCACCATGAGGTCTCCTTTGAGTCATTTCTTCAGCTCTGATGCTGAGAAACCCCTTGGTTTGCTTTCTGAAGCAGCAAGGAGAAGCCATGACATCCAGCCTCTTTCCCTGCAGGCTGCAGACATCGATCTCACTTTCCCACCTGCTCTCACCCAGCATTTCTGCACCTTCACTGCTGTGTCTGCACCCTCACTGGCTGCTCTTTGGCACACAAACCATGGGCTGATCCAGCTCCCTCTGGGTCACCTCTTGCACCACAGCACTGCCCATCCAGTCACATTTCTTCCTCCTCATATCCATTCCTCACTTTCCAAGTAGACTTCTTTTTTCTCTTTCCTGCTTCTTCCCACTATCAAGAAAAGCTTGACCATCTCACAAACTGCCCTTCATGCAGGGAACCCAAACCATTAGGCTTCTTGTGGTCTTTTACCTGACCAGAGAGAAGTCACCTCACCATGATCTTCTAAATCCCATGAGTGCTGCTGGCCTTTCAGCTTCTCTGACAGACACGACCATGTCCCTGCCGATGTCCTGTCATGTTCTCAGGTGGGATGGACATGACAACCCATCTCTCTTCCTGGGTAAGACCTGTGGGCCCTTGGGCAGAGGTTCTTTCCCAGCCATGTCCCTGCTGCTGGGCTGTCACCTCCAGACACAGAACTGACCTCACTGTCCCCTTCGCAGCCACAGGATTCTGACTGGATTATGAGTGTCTGAGACACAACTGACCTCATAATAGCACACCCATTCATCCCCCTCCCCATAGCCCAGGGCTTGACCAGATAATAGTATGCTTGTTGTATCAAATTAAACAAATGTATTTGCCTCTGAAGGTTTGAGTGGAGAAACTTTCTTTGCAGCAACTGTTGCTTTTATGTTGACATCATTTCTATCTCCTCTTCTGCCTCATCATTTTGAAAACACAATCCAGAATCACAGGGCAACTGAGGTGAATCTCACTGGGTCAGTGGTTTGTTCCCAGAGTCACACACAGAAATGTCAGGGTTGTGTCAGGTGTCCATAACTGAGTTGGCTTTGTGGACTCTCATCTGAGGCAGAATCATAGAATCATAGACTACTCTGATAGGAAGAGAGCCTTGGGATCATTGAGTCCAACCATAGCCCAGCTCTCACACTAAACCATGTCCCTAAGAACCTCGTCTAAACACCTTTAAACCCCTCCAGGGGTGGTGACTCCCCCACTGCCCTGGGCAGCCTGTTCCAATGCCTGACAACCCTTTCCGGGAAATACTTTTTTCCTGATATCCAATCTAAACCTCCCCTGGAGCAAATTGCGGCCAATTCCTCCTGTCCTATCACTAGCTACTTGGAAGAAGAGACCAAGACTCGCCATATTGCAACCTCCTGTCAGGCAGTTGTGGACAGTGAGAAGGTCTCCCCTCAATCTCCTGTTCTCCAGGCTGAACAGCCCCAGCTCCCTTAACCGCTCCTCATCACACTTGTGCTCCAGCCCCTCAGCAGCTTTGTCACCTCCTCTGCACTCTCTCTAGTACCTCAATGTCCTTCTTGAGATGAGGGGCCCCAAACTGAACACAGGATTCAAGGTGCGGCCTCACCAGTGCCGAGAGCAGTGGCACAATCGCTTCTCTAGTCCTGCTGACCACACTATTCCTGATACAAGCCAGGATGCTGGTGGCCTTTTTGGCCACCTGGAAACATTCTGGCTCATATTCAGCCAGCTATCGATCAACACCCGCACATCCCTTTCCACCAGGCAGCTTTACAGCCACTCCTCCCCGAGCCTCTAGTGCTGCCTGGGGTTGTTGTGACCCAAGTGTAGGACCCAGCACTTGGCTTTGTTAAGCCTCAGCCAATAGGCCTCAGCCCAACATCCAGCATGTCCAGATCCTTAGGCATGGCCATCCTCATGTCCCACATCATGAGGAATGGACATGGGGACCTCAGTTCAAGGCAGCACATCCTAGTGCTGCATTCAGGCCTTCATGGAACATGCAGGAATAGTTGATGTTGTACTCAGTTGTACTGAGTCAGGTTCTTCTTATGTACATGATATGCATGCTCATATCTCATCCATGCGGTGGAAACATTGGCTTCTGACTTACTCATTCAGTGTCCTTGTGTTGAGGGATGAACAATCTCCCTCAGCTGGGGTGAAGGGCCAGTGCAGGAAAAGGTGGTTATGAGGGGCTGGTCTGTGGTGACTGTCCTGGGCCAGTTTCCCCAGGTTGTCCCATGAACATGGGCACACACCACCCCTGCTCTGCTGGTGCTTTAGGGCTCTCCCAGGAGGCCTGGCTGGGAGAGGACACTGCTGTGTGCCAGCCCTGCACACTCACACACTTCAGCCGTTCACTGGTATTTTCTTCTCTGGGGCATTTGCCAGTTCAGCCCTCCCACCCCCTCCTGAATTGTGCCACCCCCCTGCCCTCTCCCCAGCCGAGCCCACAGAGCAGCCACACTGGAACCGGAACTGGTCCCACAGCAGTGGGGACCAGTGGGAATGAAGGACAGTGAGAATGTTCATCCAGCCGGCAAGCTGAGTGGGTCTCCAGCACAGGCAGCTCCAGACCCAGCTCCAGACTGGCTTCCCAGGACAGCATGAGACATTTGGCCTAGGGGATCCTCAGGAAGGTCCTGCGGCCACAGTGCCAAGGCCACCTGCCCCAAGCTGCCACCTGCAGCAAAGGGTTTCTCTTTCCATGTCTTTCCTGTACACATGCAGTGCCCCACTCTTCTCATGGAACATCTTATCTCCCCACAGAGCCCTTTCCCAAGAGACCTGAGCTATGCTGACCTGGCCAGATGTTCCTGCCCCCCTTCCCACACTCCATACAGCTCTGACCTGGCGGTGCTGCTCTGCAGAGCAAGTGGGCTGTGGTGCCCAGGGCCATGGGGTGAGTCCGCAGGCTCATGCTGGTCAGGGTGGGAGGAAGACCCAGCTCAAGGTGGCTCCTGCTCACTCCCCCTCAGCACACAGACATGGCTCCTGCAGCCCCAGAGATCCCAGAGAGAGGATTCTGGGCAAACAAGTCAGTGCGGGGTCCTTTATTTCATTTATACACACGGAGAGTATGGGTCCTTATTTACACAAAGACTATGGGACACACCAGACAGGTAGATATGGACACAGCCATAGGAAGACAAATAATTTTGCTTGTGGATAGCATTAATATAAGCAAGAAAAACAAACACCAAAGAGAAAAGCAAACAAACAAACAAAACCACAACAGCTACAGAACTCAGGTTGAACAAGTAATGCGTTATATTACAAGTGACATGCAGAAGCAGGAGGTCGCTTCATTACAGCTTTTGTAAAGCGAACAGTCATCACTTTCCTTATAGACTCCTTGAGCTCCTGGTTCCTCATGCTATAGATGAGGGGGTTCACTGCTGGAGGCACCACTGAGTACAGAACAGACACCACCAGATCCAGGGATGGGGAGGAGATGGAGGGGGGCTTCAGGTAGGCAAACATGCCAGTGCTGATGAACAGGGAGACCACGGCCAGGTGGGGGAGGCAGGTGGAAAAGGCTTTGTGCCGTCCCTGCTCAGAGGGGATCCTCAGCACGGCCCTGAAGATCTGCACATAGGACACCACAATGAACACAAAACAGCCAAATACTACTAATATACTAACCACAAGAAGCCCAGCTTCCCTGAAGTAGGAGTGTGAGCAGGAGAGCTTGAGGATCTGGGGGATTTCACAGAAGAACTGGCCCAGGGCATTGCCCTTGCACAGGGGCAGTGAAAATGTATTGGCCGTGTGCAGCAGAGCATTGAGAAACCCAGTGGCCCAGGCAGCTGCTGCCATGTGGACACAAGCTCTGCTGCCCAGGAGGGTCCCGTAGTGCAGGGGTTTGCAGATGGCAACGTAGCGGTCATAGGACATGACTGTGAGGAGATAAAACTCTGCTGAAGCTAAAAAGACAAACAGAAAGAGTTGTGTAGCACACCCTGCATAGGAAATGACCTTGGTGTCCCACAGAGAGTTGGCCATGGACTTGGGGACAGTGGTGGAGATGGAGCCCAGGTCGAGGAGGGCGAGGTTGAGCAGGAAGAAGTACATGGGGGTGTGGAGGTGCTGGTCCCAGGCTATGGTGGTGATGATGAGGCCGTTGCCCAGGAGGGCAGCCAGGTAGATGCCCAGGAAGAGCCAGAAGTGCAAGAGCTGCAGCTCCCGTGTGTCTGTGAACGGCAGGAGGAGGAACTGGGTGATGGAGCTGCTGTTGGACGTTGGCTGCCTGTGGGCATGAGGACCTGTGCGAGGAGGAAAAGATAGTGAAGGTTTAGATGAGACTTCTCTGGGAATCATCAAAACCATTTCCCACAGACCCTCCCACCCTGTCAGACAAAGAGACACTTTTCTTTTTCCAGGAGAACATCCTGGCTGGAGCCCTCGTTGGTGCTTGATGAGTGTGCAATGAAGAGCAGGGCCTCTGCCCAGGGGCTCCTGAGGACTCAGCCTGGCCCTGTGTGATCGGGTGGGCAGGGGCCAGTCCTGGGGTTCAGCTTTGTCAGCTGGAACCGCTCCTGGTGCAGAAGGGACTGTCAGCATCTGTACCCCCAGGCCTGAGAAACTGACTTTGAGAGGTTTGGTGTTTCTACAGCTCCTTCTCCCCTCCCACCCTGGGGAGTGTTGTTGGGTGTCAGAAACCCTCAGCATTTCTGCTGCACTCAGGGAGAACAGAGCGAGTCCTGCGACACCAGAGGGTGCCTGTGGGTCAGTGCAGAGTGAGGGCAGCTGCTCTGTCCCTCTGTCTTGCTCCAGCTGCCCTGGGCTGGCACCTTTCTGAGATGGGGGCTGATCACACTCCCATGTTACCCTGAAAAGCCACCAGGCGCTGCTGAGGGCAGAGGGATCCACCTCAGACCATGACAGGTCTCACCCTTTGCTAAGGTCTCAGCACTCAACGTTTAGCCCAGGGCACACACAGCTCATTCCCCAGCCCCACAGACTGCATTGCCCACAGCCCACAGGTCAGAGCAAAGCTGGGACACGTGTGCCCATGGACACAGCTGCAGGAAAGGACCCACAAGATCAGGCTGTGACTCTGCAGCTGAAACTGCCATCCCCAGAGAGCCTGACAGCAAGAACAAGATCCCAACAGCAGTGACCCAGAGCAGGGGAGCAAGAAGGAAAATGCGGTGAGGGTGGGTGTGAGAGAGGCCAGGGCAGAGGCAGCCGGGCACTCAGACAGCGTCACCCTTCCCCAGCTGTGCAGCACCTCCCAGACACCAACACTGCCGGGCAGCTGCTCTCAGCCCCTGTGCTCTGCAGAGGAACTGGAGCTCTGGCTGCACAGGAGCTGCTTCATGCCTTGGAGCCCCCGGCCCTGAGGGCAGAGGCTTTGCTGGGTGGGACAGGAGCCCAGGGGGCTGCTCACAGGAGGGATCTGCACTGCAGGGGGTCACAGGCACTTTTCTCTGTTCTCCCTCCCATAACCATTCCGGCTTTGGTTTCCTCTCATTTCTGATCATTTCCCTGCTGCCTGGAGATTCTCCCCTGGGAGGTGTTTCCCTGTCCATGTCTCTTCCCTGTCAGTGCTCACAGACCATCCCACCCCCTGTGCCCTCCCCCTGGCCCTACAGATCCTGCCTGTTCACAGGGCACTGCCTGGGGGCATCTTCCTGTTTGCAGGCTGGAAAACAGATTACAGATTAAGTGTAAGGTGTCTACCAAAGGTGATGCTGGTTCTGCATAGGCAGAGGAGAGGCAAGGCATGCCAGGATTCTCTTGAAGACCTACTGCAGTTCATGTGTCTCAAGTATTTATTTAAAAGTAAGAACAGCCTTAATCACCACCCATTCCCCAGAGTAGGAGACTGAAAACACAGACTCAGGGAAGTTCCTTATCTTTGTTGTACTCTTTGTCTTCTTCTCATTGAAACCTCCTCTTGTCAATATTCTGGAATGAGCTGGAGCTGTGAGCAGCCCCGACCCACGGAGAACCCAGCAGCAGAAGGACCCTGCCCTGCCGGGGGTCGCTCATCCCCCCACATCTTCTCCCCTCAGTGTTGCCGGGCTCTCCCGGGCAGGCTGAGCGCTGACCCTGGCAGGCGGCAGAGTCCCTGCCCGGCACAGCCCTGGGGTGCAGGGACCCTGCTCTGCAGGACAGCCCTGGGCACCCCTGCCTGCACATTTACATTTACACCCCACAGCCACCCTGGGGAGAACGCAGCATTCACGTCTTGTCACTCTGACAGTGCAGAAGGCAATCCCTGCTCTGCAGCACATCCTCCCCTCTGATCAGAGAATCTCTGAGAGCTGTACTTACATCTCTCACAGGCTCTGCAATGTGACAGCTTTCTGACATCCTACCAAGATTTGCAGATTCAATGCCCTGCAGTCACAGGCTTCATATGTGAGAGGATTTCATTTCCAGTGAACTCTCAGCATCCTCCCAGCCCAGACTGTGTTTCCCTCTCCGTGCCTGTCTCCTGTGCCCTCGGTGCTGCAGGCAGAGCCCTCAGCCCTGCTGCGTGTGCAGAGGAGCTGCTCCTGGGCAGAGCTGTCTCTCTGCAGCGCTGCCGCTGCCATGAGCTCCCTGTGTCCCAGGAGCCCAGCCCAGCTCAGCAGCACAGGAGCAGCCCTTGATGTCCCTCTCTCTGTCCCCTCTGGGCTCCTCCAGGTGTCCCTCAGGCTCCAGGGGCACATCCTTTGAGACAACCTATAGTAATCAGTATTGTTAGTTGTGTCTGCTCTGCAGAGATACTTCTTGCCAGCATTGTATTCTTGCTAGTAAAAAATAAATTGGTATGAGAATATTCCAGGTGTGGTCTCCCCAGGGCAGAGCAGAGGGGCAGGAGAACCTCTCTGACCTACTGACCACCCCCTTCTAACCCACCCCAGGTACCATTGGCTTCCTGGCCACAAGGGCCCAGTGCTGGCTCATGGTCACCCTGCTGTCCCCAGGACCCCCAGGTCCCTTTCCCCTACACTGCTCTCCAACAGGTCATTCCCCAACTTACACTGGAACCTGGGGTTCTTCTTGCCCAGATTCAAGACTCTACACTTGCCCTTGTTCTATTTCATTACATTTTCCCTGCCCAACTCTCCAGCCTGTCCAGGTCTCTGATGGCAGCACAGCTTCCAGTGTCACCACTCCTCCAGCTTGGTGTCACCAGCAAACTTGCTGACAGTCACTCTGTTCCCTCATCCAAGTCACTGATGAATTTATTGAATAGTACTGGCCCCAGCACTGCCCCCTGAGGCACTGCACTGGATCCAGGCCTCAACTGGACTCTGCCCCGTTGACCACGACCCTCTGGCTTCTTCCCTTCATCCAGTTCACAGTCACCTCACCACCCGCTCATCCAGGCCACACTTCCTGATTTTAGCAGCAAGGATGCTGTGGGAGACTGTGTCAAAGGCTTTACTGAAGCCAAGGTAGACCACATCCACTGTTTTGTCATCATGTATCCACCTCGTTATGTCTTCATAATGGTCAATGTAGTTGGTCAAGCACGACTTCCCCTTGGTGAAGCCATGCTGACTGTCCTAATGACCCTCTTATCCCAGATATGCCTTGAGACGGCACCAAGGAGAAGTCGTTCCATCAGTTTCCCAGGGGTGGAGGTGAGGCTGACCAGTCTATAGTTACCCGGGTCCTCCTTCTTGCCCTTTTTGAAGACTGCAGTGACATTTGCTTTCCTCCAGTCCTCAGGCACCTCTCCCGTTTCCCAAGACTTGGCAAAGATGATGGAGAGCGGCCCAGCAGTGACCTCAGCCAGCTCCCTCAGCACCCGCGGGTGCATCCCATCCGGACCCATGGATTTATGGATTTACCTTCAAGCAGCCTTGCCCACGGGATTTCACCCAGCAATTGCCTGAACAGGCCAAAGTTTGCCCTGCTGAAATCCAGGGTTGCAATTCTGCTTGCTATCCTGCTCCTGCCACACGAGATCCTGAGCTCCACCATCTCATGGTCGCTGTAGCCAAGGCAGCCCTCAACCTTTACCGCCTCAACCAGCCCCTCCTTGTTAGTGAGGATGAAGTCCAGCAGCTCCTCTTCTGGTCGGCTCCTCCAGCCTTTGCATCAGGAAGTTCCCATGGATGCACTTGCTGAACCTCCTGGGCTGTGTCTGGCTGAGTTGTCCTTCCAGAAACATCAGGGGAGTTCAAACCCCCACGACAGGCAGGGCCTGTGACTGAGGCCGCTCTCAGCTGCTGGAGAGGCCTCGGCAACGTCCTCGCCCTGAGCTGGTGGGTTGTGATGGACACCCACAGCAGTGTCACCCTAATGCTCCTAGTGCTCCCAGTAACCCTCCCACTGACCCCTCCAGTGCTCCCAGTAATGCTCCCACTCACCCCTTCCAGTGCTCCCAGTAACCCTCCCACTGACACTTCCAGTGCTCCCAGTAACCCTCCCACTGACCCCTCCAGTGCTCCCAGTAACCCCCACTAGCCCCTCCAGTGGTCCCAGTAACCCTCCCACTGACCCCTCCAGTGCTCCCAGTAACCCTCCCATTAACCCCTCCAGTGCTCCCAGTAGCCCCCAACTAACCTTTCCAGTGCTCCCAGCAGCTCCCATTGTTCCCAGTAATCCTCCAAGAATTCCCAGTTAACCCCCAGTGCTCTCTCTAACTGTCCTTGTGCTCCCAGCAGGCCCCGACAGTGCTCCCAGTAACCATGTTGTGTTCCCATTAACCCCCACTAATCGTCCTACTGTTTCCAGTAATCCTCCCAGTAAACCTCCCAGTGCTCCCAGCAACCCCCCCAGTGCTCGCAGTGAGCCCTAGCAACCCCCTCATTGCTCCCAGTAATCCCTCGCTAGCCCTCCCAGTGATCCCAGTAACCACCTAGTGCTTTCATGTGAGCCCTCAGCAACCCCCACTGTCCCCAGTAACGCCTCCCAGTGCTCCCAGTAACCCCCCACTAACCCCTCCACTGCTCCCAGCAACCCCCATTCTTCCCAGTAATCCTCCAAAAATTCCCAGTAAACCCTCAGTGCTCCCGATAACCCTCCCAGTGCTCCCAGCAACCACCTAGTGCTCCCAATAAACCCCCACCAACTGGAACGTTCCCAGTAACCCCCACAATGTTCTCAATAACCCCGCACTAATCCTTCTAATGTTCCCAGTTACACTCCCAATAACCCTCCCAGTAAAGCCCCAGCAACCCCCAATGTTCCCAGTAATCCTGCAAGAACTGCCAGTAAACCCCCAGTGCTCCCAGTAACCCTCCCAGTGTTCCCAGAAACCCCCCACTAATAAACCTACTGTTCCCAGTAACCTTCCCAGTGCTCCCAGTAACCACCTAGTGCTCCCAGTAACTGCCCAGCAACCCCCAGTGTTTCCAGACAACTCCCCAGAGCACCCAGTGGCCCCCACTAACCCCTCCAGTGCTCACAGCAACCCCCATTGTTCCCAGCAATCCTGCAAGGACTCCCAGTAAACCCCCAGTGTTCCCAGTAGCCCTCCCAGTGCTCCCAGTAACCACCTAGTACTCCCAGTAACACTCAGGCAACCCCACATGCTCCCAGGAACCCTCACAGTATTCCCAGTACTCCCCCACTAATCTTTCTAGTGTACATAGTAACCCCCACTATCCTCTCCAGTGATCCCAGCAACCCCCATTGTTCCCAGGAAACCTCCAAGAAGTCCCAGTAAACCCCCAGTGCTCCCAGTAAACCTCCCAGTGCTCCCCAGTACTCCCCCACAAATGTCCATCCTGGGGCCCTGGGCAGCATCCTCTGGGCACTGTGGGGCAGGGGCAGGGTCGGTTGTACACGAGTGGGTCAGCTCTCCACTCGGGTGGGGAGAGCTGCTGGGTGAAGCCGCCGGCCTGGCTCGCACAAGCCAGACAAGACCTTTGCTGGTTATCAGCATCGATGCACCCAGTCTTTCCTGTCACTGAATCCTGGAATCACAAAGTAGTTGGAGTTGGAAGTGACATTCACAGCCCGTCTGGTCCAACTCCCCTCGGCGATCAGGGACATCTTCAGCAGCTCAGGTTGCTCAGAGCCCCGTCCAGCCTGGCCTGGGATGTCTCCAGGATGGTTCATCCACCCCCTCTCTGGGAAACCTGTCCCAGTGTTTTACCACCCTCAGTGTAGAAAATCTCTTCCTCATTTCATTCCTTGACTCCCCCCTCTTCTAGTTTAAACCATCACCCTTTGTCCTGTCACAACAGCCCCTGCTCTAAAGTCTGTCCCCATTGTTCTTATCGGTCCCTTTTCAGCCCAGAAAGGCTGCAATAAGGTCTCCCAGGAGTCTCTCTTCTCCAGCTGAACACCCCAACTCTTAAACAGGCAAACTCATGACATTTTAATTTTTCAATACACTAGTGTCACAAAAGCATGAGCACATATATAAAAATAGCATTTTATATAGCATCTATAGTCCCCCGTGGAGCCCAAATGTCACCAGTGGTACAAAGTGCCCACAGAGCCAGTTACCAGTGGAATCCCTCAGGGACCAGCACTTGGGCCAACACTGTTGAATGTCTCTGTTCTCCCCCTGTATGATGTGACACAGTGAACCTTCAGCTCCTTAGTGGATGGTGCAAAGCTGGGCAGAGGCCTTGGACAAGCTCACCTGGGTCACCCTGCCCTGAGCAGGACAGTGGGACAAGATGATGTTCAAACCTGAGTTGCTCTGTGATTCCAGGAATCTTTCCCTTGGAAACGTTTTGGAAGAAGGAAGAGGTGGAGGAACAAGAAAATAAAAATACAGGCAGAGGAGGAGACCTAAAAGGTGTCAAATAAACAGAGCAGTTCTGTGAAGAATGTTTCTCTGCTCAAACTGTTAGCAGGAAATCTATAACCAGCTCCCCGAACTCCCTGTTCTGCTCATTGGCCCCTGGGATTTGCAGCGCATTTCTTTACATCAGATTCTGCACTGAAGTTTGCACTGATTGTTACAGCTTCTTTGCAGGATTGCTTCATGTTTCCTTAGAGAACTGGATGTAAACAGGCACCGGGGAATTTTTAATTAGAGGAAACAACAAAGGAAAAAAAAAAAGAAAACACAATAGAACTTAATGATGTTTCTCAGTTCTATGAATAAATTAAGCAGTTTCCAGCGAGTACCATTGCCATAGTTGAAGAGTTGCCTGTAGGGAGTAGGAGAGCAACTGCTGAAAGACTTGACCTGCCTGAAGCTCAAAGCAGAGTGAGAGCTGAGAGGTTCTGAATGAGCCAAGAGTGAGAGGTGAAGAACCTCTGGGGAGCGATGGAAAGTGCAAATGTCCAGACAGGCTTCTGAAGAGATGAGTTCAGACACGGGGAGCTGGGTAAGGACAGGTGGAAACTCCTGGATGTGCAGGGGATTAAATACACGTAGTGATAGACAGAGTCCTGGCACTGCAAGCACAGGGAAAGGCCAACGTTTCATCTCCCACAGTCGGCACACATTCTGAAAATTCATATTTTGGCAGGATAGAAATTCCACAGACATTTTATTGGAAATTTTGAATTATTTCATCTGATTAAAAAATGGAGTGTGGGGATTTTTGTTCTTTTTGTTGTTGTTGTTGGCTTGGTTTGGTTTTCAGTTTTGAGGGATGTTCTCAGGTTTTCGGGCTGAGCACCATTGTCCCACTATAAGCACCCAGTGCAAACCTCGAGAGGCCCCGTGTACCTGAGCTGTTTGCCTTGGACTGGCAGGTATCAGACCAGACTGATAGAGCCATGTCACTTCCATCATTTACATCTGGTATTCAAGACTTGTGTGCTTAATTCGAAAACTTTCAGGACTGTAGGTAAAGAGGCAGGTACGTGAAGAGCACTGAGAAGAAGTGATAGAAGAATTATGCAGTTGATATAACAGAATCATAGAATCGTTTCTGGTGAAAGAGACACTCAGGATCATCGAGTTGAACCATAACCTGACTCGAGCACTAAATCTTCCTTAAGAACCTCGTACAAACTCCTTTTAAACCCCTGCAGGGCTGGTGACTCCACCACTGCCCTGGGCAGCCTGTTCCAATGCCTGACAACCCTTTCCATGAAGAATTTTTTTGTAATATCCAATCTGAACCTTCCCTGGCACAATTTGAGGCCATTTCCTCTTGTCCTATCACTTGCTAGTCATGAGAAGAGACCAACACCCTCCATGCTCCAAGCTCCTTTCAGGTAGTTGTGGACAGCGAGGAGGTCTCTCCTCAGCCTCCTGTTCACCAGGATGAACCCCCAGGTCCCTCATTTGCTCCTCACCACACTTGTGCTCCAGCCCCTCAGCAGCTTCGTCACCTCCTCTGCACTCTCTCTAGTGCCTCAATGTCCTTCTTGTGCAGAGGGGCCCAAAATTGAACACAGCATTGAAGCTGTGGCCTCACCAGCACTGAGAACAATCACTTCTCTAGTCCTGCTGGCCACACCATTTCTTTTACAAGCCAGGATGCTGGTGGCCCTTTTGGCCATCTGGGCACACACAGGCTCATGTTCAGCCACTGTCAGTCAACACCCACAGATCCCTTTCCACCACGCAATTTTTCAGCGACTCTTCCCTGAGCCTGTAGCGCTGCCTGGGGTTGTTGTAACCCAAGTGCAGGACCCGGCCCTTGGTCTGGTAAAACCTCATACAAATGGCCTCAGACCAATGATCCAGCAGGTCCAGATCCCTCTCCATGGCCTGCCCACCCTCCAGCAGATCAACACTCCCACCCAGCCTGGTGTCATCTGCAAACTTAATGAGGGTGCACGCGATCCCCTCATCCACATCACTGATAGAGATTAAATAGAAGTGAGTCAAATACTGAGCCCTGGGGACACCACTTGTGACCAGACGCCAACTGGATTTGCCTCTGTTCACCACAATTCTTTTGGCGCAGCCCTCCATCCAGTTCTTTACCCATCGCAGATACACCATCCAGGCCATGAGCTGCAGCTTCTCCAGGAGATGCTGTGGGATACGGTGTCAAAGGCTTTACTGCAGTCTAAGGACACAACACCCACAGCCCGTGTGGCGGATTCACTCCCCACAACAGACTTTCCCTCATCTGCTCAGCCGGTCACCTTGTCACAGAAGGAGATCAGGGTGGTCAAGCAGGACTTGCCTTTCATCCAGCCATGCTGACTGGGCCTGATTGCTCGCCTCGTCTGTGTGACCTCACAGTCCTTTCCCAGCCCTGTTCCTGCTGTTGGCCAATCCCCTGCAGAGGCAGAAGTGACCTCACAGTGCCCTCCACAGCCATTGGTTCCTACTGGACTATGAGTTCCTGAGACACAAGTGACCACATGGCATCGTACCCACCATCACCCTCCTTGTGGTCCAGTGTGTGAGCAGATCAAACTGAGCTGCTTTCATCAAATTTATCCAATAGATTTCCTATCAAGGGTTTGAGTGGAGAAACGTTCCTCAGAGGAGCTGCTGTATTTACTCTGGGGCATTTTATATCTCTGCTTCTGCCTCTGATTTTTATTTTTCTTCTTCCTCTGTCTATTCTGACGTGAAAGAGCTCTCCAAGGAAAAGATTCATGGAATCCTACAATAACACAGGTTGCAAGAGACCCCCAAACACCATCTCTGTCCCACTGACCTTTATGTCACCACAAGGAATAGCTGACGGCATTTGTGCTCCCTTGGGTTCATCTCACCAGATGCACACAGTGGACATGCACATGATGTGTATGTTTACATCTCATCTGTGCATGAAAACATGAACTTTTGACCTTGTATTTCATAGAATCAATGAATGTCCTGAGTTGGAAGGACCCACAGGGATTATGGAGTCCAACTCCTGTCCCTGCACAGGACACCCCACAGGTCACCCCGTGTGTCTGAGGACGTTGTCCAGTCTCTTCTTGAACACTGTCAGGTTGGGGCCGTGACACCTCCCTGGGGAGCCTGTTCACTGTCCAGCACCTCTGGGTGAAGAACCTTTTCCCCATGTCCAACCTAAAGCTTGCTTGGCACATCTTTCCATATGAAGTGACCTCAGGACCTCATCTGTCTCACAGGCCTTCACGGAATGGAAAGGAAGTTGATGGTGTTTGTGCTCACTCAGGTTCATGTCACCTCACGTACATGATGTGCATGCTCACATCTCATCTGTACAAGGCAAACATGGACTGCTGAACTATTCATTGAGTGTCCAGCCATGGCGAGAAAACAGCCTCTGTGGGTGAGAAGCCAGTGCCGGAAATGATGGTTGTGAAGGGCCAGTCCACAGTGATTGACCTGAGGGTCCTCCTGTGGGGTGTCCAGTGCACAGGGGCACAGCCCAGCCCCTGCTCTGCTGGTCCTGCAGGTCTCTGTCAGGAGCCTGGCTGTGAGAGGACACTGCTGTGTGCCAGCCCTGCACACACACACTGTTCAGATGTACAATGGGGCTGCATCTGTGGACTCTTTCATGGGCATGATCGTGAGGGAATCTTTGGAAGAAGACATGAGCCTTCAGGCTCTGCCCTGAGGAGATCACCTTTCTATCTGGAAAGGCTGTTGTGAGGCCATCTCTGTCACAGCAGTGCCCATTGCCTGTCCCTGCCTGCGCTCACAGCACTGACACACAGCAGGACGGTGACCAAGCTGCCAGAGCACTCAGGCCTTGCACCAACACCAGGGATGAGAAGGAGAGTGTGGGAGTGGAACCAGAACAGCTCTGGAAGAACAAGCGTTGCTGCTCCCTGGCAGGGCTGCCATGATGGACTCTGTTCCCTTTCACCCATGGACACAGGAACTGTCCCTGCAGCTCCAAACAGGCCTTGTTGAAAGGATCTCAGGAAAAAATGCATGCTGCAGGGACTTTTAATTTGTTTAAATACACATAGAGCACAGCTCCTCATTTACACAGCTCCTCAATAAGCAAAGAAGACAGTGAATTAGAAAGGGGATGACAATATTATCACATGTAGAAAACCACAAGTGGCAACAAAAGATAGAGAAGACAGGTTGGGCCTGCAACAATTTATACTGTAAGTGTTATGCAGAAGATGATGGGTAGTCTATTGCTTCAGAAAATAATCCAGCCCACAGTTTCCACAGGGCATCCTTGAGCTCCTGGTTCCTCATGCTGTAGATGAGGGGGTTCACTGCTGCAGGCACCGAGTACAGAACTGACACCACCACATCCGTAGATGGAGAAGAGGTGGAGGAGGGCTTCAGGTTGGCAAACATGGCAGTGCTGACAAACAGGGAGACCACGGCCAGGTGAGGGAGGCAGGTGGAAAAGGCTTTGTGCCGTCCCTGCTCAGAGGGGATCCTCAGCACGGCCCTGAAGATCTGCACATAGGACACCACAATGAACACAAAACACATAAAAGCTAAACAGGCACTGACCACCATAAGCCCAAGTTCCCTGAGGTAGGAGTGTGAGCAAGAGAGCTTGAGGATCTGGGGGATTTCACAGAAGAACTGGCCCAGGGCATTGCCCTTGCACAGGGGCAGTGAAAATGTATTGGCCGTGAGCATCAGAGCATTGAGAAACCCAGTGGCCCAGGCAGCTGCTGCCATGTGGACACAAGCTCTGCTGCCCAGGAGGGTCCCGTAGTGCAGGGGTTTGCAGATGGCAACGTAGCGGTCATAGGACATGATGGTGAGGAGACAATACTCTGCTGTGATCAAGAAGAGAAACAAAAAGAGCTGTGTCGCACATCCCAAGTATGAGATGGCCCTGGAATCCCAGAGGGAATTGGCCATGGACTTGGGGAGAATGGTGGAGATGGTGCCCATGTCAATGAGGGAGAGGTTGAGCAGGAAGAAGTACATGGGGGTGTGGAGGTGCTGGTCCCAGGCTATGGTGGTGATGATGAGGCCGTTGCCCAGGAGGGCAGCCAGGTAGATGCCCAGGAAGAGCCAGAAGTGCAAGAGCTGCAGCTCCCGTGTGTCTGTGAACGGCAGGAGGAGGAACTGGGTGATGGAGCTGCTGTTGGACATTGGCTGCCTGTGGGCATGAGGACCTGTGCGAGGAGGAAAGACAGTGACAAGTTAGGGGAGACTTCTCTGGGGAAAATATGTTGTTTCTCATGGAAAACCCCCTCCCTGATGGAGGGATGTTTCAGCTCATTCTCTCTGTCTACGAAGTGGGAAAAACATTTCATCACAGTTTAAAATGCAGCTTGGGCATCTGGTTTCCATGAACACAGCTCTGGGTCAAGACCCCCTGAGTTGGTATCAGAACAATAAGTGACCCACACTCCCACCCCAACCCCAGAGAGCAAGAGCACCTGGGACAGGTGGAGAAACAGGGAAGGACACTGCAGTGCTACCAGAAAATAAAGCAAGGACAGAAAGGCAGACGGGCATGCTGTGGAACCTTCTCCTGACCTGGCTGTGCTGCTGCCACTCACATAGTGACACTGGAGAGCAAGTACTTTTAGCACCTTTTTTGAGTACCACGTTCCAGGAACCCTTCACCTGGAGGTCCAGCTGCTGAGGTGGAGACTCGTGACCTGGACCCCATGGCTTTGGGGCAGAGGGTCTGCTGGGGAGGAGAGGAGACCAGGGGTTGCACTGGGAAACGTGTCTGCGCTGGAAAGGATGTGAGAGACGTTCCTAAATCCCATCCCCAGCATTTCTGATAACAGTTAAGTCTTCCTGCCCATGTCTGTGCTGCCTGCAGCTGTGTCTCTGTCCCTGGTCTGCTCCCTGTCAGTGTCACAGACCCCGTCCCACCCGCTGTGTGCTCAGCTCTGTCCTGCTCACATCTCCTGGCACTGCCCAGGGGCAGCTCTGTGTGTGCAGGGGCTCAGGAGCAGCTCAGACACATCCTAACGAGAGCTGGGGTCTCAGTGTCTGCTCCAAAGAGAGAAATAAATCCCCATCTCCCACTGCACACCCAGACGAACAAGAGTGGAAAACTGAAAGCACAGACTCCTTCCCTTGTGGCTGTTGCTGTCTTGATGTCGTTGTTCAGAAGGACCCTCTGCCATGTCTGTGGGGGGATCTGGAGCTCTGAGCAGCCCTGACCCACACAGCCCCCTTCAACCCCACAAGCTCCCTGCCTGCCCTGCCGGGGGTCGCTCCTTCCACCCACAGCTGCTGCCATGGGATCTCCCGGGCAGGCTGAGCGCTGACCCTGGCAGGCGGCAGAGTCCCTGCCCGGCACAGCCCTGGGGTGCAGGGACCCTGCTCTGCAGGACAGCCCTGGGCACCCCTGGGTGCTCACCCGGCTTCACAGCTGTTCAACATGGCCTGACAAGAGCCCCGTCCTTACAGACCCCACAAGCTGTGCCTGTGCCAGTTTCAGGAGATGCCTCCAGGAGCTACAGCTGCATTGCCCTGCAGCCAGAGACTTACCATGGCAAGGGCTGCAAAGGTTTCTCCTCCAGTGAGCTCTCAGTCATCCTCCCAGTCCTGACCACCTTTAATCTCTCTCTGCCTTGCTCGTCTCCCAAGATCCCCAGGCAGAACCCCCAGCCCTGCTGCGTGTGCAGAGGAGCTGCTCCTGGGCAGAGCTGTCTCTCTGCAGCGCTGCCGCTGCCATGAGCTCCCTGTGTCCCAGGAGCCCAGCCCAGCTCAGCAGCACAGGAGCAGCCCCAGGCGCTTTAATGACCCCTCTGGTGGGTTTGGTGCTGAGTCCATGGACCTCAGACCCTGAGGGGAAGCTGAAGAAACTTCTCAGGAAGTCAAACTCAGATGCAAACTCCAAAGTTTCCTGTAATATTAATGGGTCCCACTGAGGGACACAAATGAAGAACTGACCCCAGAGTTTGGTTAGAGCAGAAAACTGGAGGTAGAGATGACAGGTCAGGAAAAGCAAAGTAAAGGTCTCTGATGCTCAGTAACCCTGGATGTGTTTCATTAAATAAGGACTAAGCCCTGACCCCCAACCCTGGGGAGTCAGATGCTGTCCCTCCCATGTTGCCCAGGGCCCTTCCTGGGACAGTGTGATGTGGGGCTGTGCAAGGCCAAGGGCAGGACTATGGTCCCACACCTCCCAGGTTCCTGGCTGGGGACAAGTAAGGTTTTGGAGCTCATTGACAACGTCTTCCTGACACGGGTCACTGAGGAGTCAGTCGGGTGAGGTGCACTGTGGGACTTCACACTTACAAACCAGAAAGAGTTGGTCAGGATGGCACAGTCAGGGATGGGAAAGTGGAGCTGAGGCTCCTGGGAGATGAGAACAAGGCCAAGAGCAGGATTTCAGGAGAGCAAGCTTTGGCCTGCTGAGGGACCTGCTTGGGTCCTGCGGGATATGACCTTGGTGTCTGCAGAGCTTTTCTCTTCCATCTCCTCCCTCCTCTCTCCCACCTGCTGTTGTGCAGCGTTTTTTACCCTTTCTCAAATATCCCAGAGGTGCTGCCAGCATCACTGAGTGGCTCAGATTTGGCAAGAAGTGGGTCCATCTTGGAGCAGCTGAAATCGGCTCTGTCTGACACTGGTCAAACTCCTGTTGTCTTCCCGGAGAGGTGACAACTGGCTGTTGTGATCAGGACACAGTGGGGTCCCAGGCACCAGAGGGGAGGGAGGAAGGCCAGCAGCAGAGCACAGGCTGGTGAGCTCCAGAGGAGAAGACTTGGACATAATGGGGGATGGTGGGCAAAGTGGTGCCATGGAAGTAGATCTGAAGGGTGAAGGAGCTCAGGAAATCTGATCAGCCTTACAGGACAGGCTGCTCCAAGCACAAGAATGATCTCTCCAAGTACCCATGAAAAGAAGTATTTATCTCTTGAGGCTGCTCCTCTGAACTGATGGAGATCCAGGGCACAAAGGCAGCACACAGGAGGTGGAAGCAGGGGAAGCTGCAAAGGAGGAATTTAGAAACCTTGTCCATGGATGTGGGGATGATGACAAAGCTGCCCTGGAATTCATACCTGCAGGGGAGACTGAGGGCAGAAAGATGAGCTGACACGTCTTCACTTGCAGTGAAAGAATAGACAGGGAGAATGTGGGCCTGCTGCTGAAATGGTAAGAGTAGAATCAGATGGGACTGAGGTTCTTCATGGCTTCTTTGCCTCCATCTTCACCAGCAAGGTCTCCTGGACTTGGTTCCTGAAGGCAGGAGTCTGGAGAACACCCAGCAGTGGATGGGGCTCAAGTCAGGGGTGACCTGAGCAAACTCAGACACCATTACAGAACAGGAGATGGGTCACTTGACCAGCTCCTGAACACGAGTATCGCTGTGCTGTGGCACCTGAGATTGCCAGGAACACCCACCTCTTGGTCCAGAGGAGTGTGACTCCTCTTGAGCTGTCCTGGCCTTTCCCCTTGCTCATATGGTGATTTAGTTACGTACTTTTCTGACATATTCAGTCTTTTCTAGGAGACATTCCACATCAATATGAACTGTAGTCTGCTGATACCACTTGTTCTGGAAACGGAGGTAAGGGCGAGCAGGGAAGGGAATAGAAAAAATTTGGCTTTATTGCTATTTATGATGGAAATGCTCTCTGTTTGGTTATTCCTGAAATCCCCCTAATCATCCACACCAGACTTGAAGCCTTTAGGATAATGATGCACAGAGCCTTGGCTTGTAAGAGCATTTTAGATGTTAATGAGCCCTCTGGTGCCATGATCCTGAACTGCAGCTACTGAGAGAATGAGCAAACCTCTAATGAAATGAAAGGCAGAAGCAAACCCCAAGTTTCTGAGGGTGTTTGGACCCCATGAAGGGCCATCACTGACACAGCTGTGAAGGAAACAACCAGTGCAGGTCCCTGTCCCTGCAGGCTGGTGAAGGAAAGACTTGGAGACACTGGTTCCAGGTGGTGAGGGCCATGTGGAGGTGGCTCTGGTGCCATGTCAGCCCTTGATGCTTGTTCATCACCAGAATGGCTGAGCCCTGACCCCTGGGACCTGGTAGATTTTTCTCAAATGTTTTTCAAGGCTTTTCCTGTGGTCAGTGTGAGTGTTTTGTGTTTGGGGGTGGGTTTTGTATCGAGTGCTGTTGCTTTAACTGGTTGTGTTTTTATGATAATTTGTGCAGAAAGGGCAGTCACAGGACAGCACCCAATATGTCAAAACTGATGCCGAGTGAAACGCCGTAAAGCCCTGATGAGTTCCCCCTGTGTCTGTGTCTCTCCTGGAAGGAGTCTGTCCCGAGAAGGGGATCCAGCTCCTGCCACTCTCTGCAGAGGCACATGAGCAGTGTCCATCACCTGGGGACACAAAGGGTGACGTTTGCCAGACCACCCTTCATCTCACCACCAAGAGCAGGGACAGCCCCCTGGGCCTCCTGGGCACAAGGACAGCCTCGGGGCCAGCAGCACCCCGAAGTCCTTCCTCCAAGGAGTGCTGGGTGCATGTGCAGCAGACGGGGTGGGACACTGGGGGCCCATGTCACCTCCGTGTCACAGTGTGACCAGCCAGCAATGCTGAGGTCACAATGCCCTGGGACAGTATAAAAGGAGCAGCGTCCCGTGTCTGCTGCCAGAGCTGGCCTGGAGGCAGCCTGAAGACATCGGAGAGGAAGTCCTTGAGGAGCCGGTGGAATCCCTTGACAGGGGCTGAAGGAGGAAGAGCTGGACGAGGCAGCTGGAGTTTCTCCGCTGCAAGGCCATCTCCCAGCAGGGCAACCTTCCAGGTTCATCTGATGGATGATCATCCTTTTCAGCTGGATAGCAGTAGCCGAATGAAGGGAACGCCTTCTTGAGGAGCACTGCAGAGCTCACCGTCCTGATGGAGTGGGGAGCTAGGGTCAGCAGCTGTAGGAAGTGGAATGCAGAGTGGTTTGAAGGGGGCCCGGTGCTCTCCCGGCCACCAGAAGGTAGATGTGTGGTTGGCATAAGGTGATGGAGCGAATGGGTAAGCTGGGCAAGGTTCCAAGTGCTTGTCAGGGATTTCCCCAGCATGTACTGGCAGTGAAAGGAGGGGGAAGGAAAAGAGGGAGAGAGAAGAAGAGGGAGAGGGAGAGAGAGAGGGAAGAGGTGAAGCAAGAGGAGAAGAGAGAGAAGAGAGAAGAGAGAAGAGAGGAAGAGGAGGAAGATGAAGAGGAGGAGGAGGAGGAAGAGGAAGAGGAAGAGGAGGAGGAAGAGGAGGAGGAAGAGGAGGAGGAAGAGGAGGAGGAAGAAGAGGAAGAGGAAGAGGAACATCCTTTTCAGCTGAATAGCAGCAGCAAAATGAAGGGAATAACTTCTTGAGGAGCACTGCAGAGCTCACCGTCCTGATGGAGTGGGGAGCTAGGGTCAGCAGCTGTAGGAAGTGGAATTTCAGAGTGGTTTGAAGGGGGCCCGGTGCTCTCCCGGCCACCAGAAGGTAGATGCGTGGTTGGCATAAGGTGATAGAGCGAATGGGTAAGCTGGGCAAGGTTCCAAGTGTTTGTCAGGGATTTCCCCAGCATGCACTGGTAGTGAAAGGAGGGGGAAGGAAAAGAGGGAGAGAGAAGAAGAGGGAGAGGGAGAGAGAGAGAGGGAAGAGGTGAAGCAAGAGGAGAAGAGAGAAGAGAGGAAGAGGAGGAACAGGAAGAGGAGGAGGAGGAGCAGAAGGAGGAAGAGCAGGAGGAAGAGGGAGAGGGAGAGGGAGAGCGAGCGGGAGAGGGAGAGGGAGAGGGAGAGGGAGAAGGAGAGGGAGAGGGAGAGGGAGAGGGAGAGGGAGAGGGGGAGGGAGAAGAAGAGGAAGAAAGAAGAGGAAGAAAAAAGAGGAAGAAAAAAGAGAAGAGAGAGAAAAGAAGGGAAGGGAAGGGAAGGGAAGGGAAGGGAAGGGAAGGGAAGGGAAGGGAAGGGAAGGGAAGGGAAGGGAAGGGAAGGGAAGGGAAGGGAAGGGAAGGGAAGGGAAGGGAAGGGAAGGGAAGGGAAGGGAAGGGAAGGGAAGGGAAGGGATTGAGCATTGAGCATGACCACCTGTCAGAGCTCCTCTGGGCCCTTTTGGCTCGGTTCATGCCCACTGCTCTTGCCCTCCAAGGCACCACTCGTGCCCTGGCTTTCTCGGGTTCTTTCTCCCAGGGCAAGTTTGCAGCAGGAGCCAGCTCTCCTCCTTCTCCTTCTTCTATTAACATTTGTAATTTTAATAAAATAAATATAAATATTTTTTTAAAAAAAAAACCTGTTTCCAGTTGTATCCTTTGTGTACGTGTCCCTGAAACTGTTTTTGGATTTAATACCTGTCTGGCATTTCAGTCGAACAGTCACATCTTTATTGGACTCCTTGTGAGCGTACAGAATAGAGCAGCACAGCACAGCACAGCATGGTTGTGCTCAGTAGCTGTGCCTGGAGCACGATGAGCTCTGAGCCAGGCCTGAGGACTCCATCCAGGAGAGCCGCTCTCTGCAGGGCAGGGCCCAGGCCCGTCCAGGAGATGGGGCAGAGACAGGCACACACACCTACAACACGGCTCAGGCAGGCACCAGAGGTCCCAGGCTGAGCTGAGACACGGCCCCTGGGCCCCTGCAGGAGATGGTCCCCAGGGAGGCCGGTCCCAGCCACTGAGGCCTTTGAGCACCCCAAGACCCTGTAGACATGGATGGCTGGCAGCTTTGGAGACTGAGTCTTGGCCCAGATGGACCTTCTCTCTGATCAGGACTTTTGTTCTCAGATTCTTTTGTTTAGGTATGTTTTTTCCAAAGCAAAGATCTCAGGCATTACTAAACAGGAGAACAAGGAGAAAAAGAAATCCATGTCACACACCACACACTATCCCATGTGTGTATGAGTTTTGACGCAAATGTCCAAAATGGCAGTAGCTTCAAAGCGAGTCTCATTTCCATGGCGGTCTGTTGGCACTGTCCAGCGCAGCCTATGGCTCTGGTCACACTTGGGATTTTCTCCACGCTGCAGTGGTTGAAACCATCCTGTTATCCCCTCAGAAAAGGCTTTGTGAGCCTGGTCCTCCTCGCTGTGGGGCCTCATGGACATCAGCTCTGGTGCAGAGAGGGGACAGCTACCAGGGCTCTTCTCTTGGTTGCAGGGCTGGTTTCTGCCATGACTGCAGTTGTTGCCATCATGATTTCTCTGCTGCAAAGGGCCCTGCAGCGGACAAGGAGGGCAGCATTTTTAGCACAAATAAAAAAAGGGGGAATTGTGGGAAATTGCAGCAGATCTGTGGAATCCTTGACAGAAAATGTGAGAGTAGAGATCATCCTTGAGATATTAAGATTTACCCTTGAGAAGGATGGGAGTAAAGGAGTATCCGGAGATATGGAGTTGTACCCGTGAGAAAGGAGAGATGTACCCGTGAGAGAGAAGGGGATAGAAGAATAACATGGACGATAGAAAAAGTAACTAATGAGATGTTAGTGCTGTAACTTGTAACCAATGGTGAAAAGACACATGAACTGGTAGAATTGTATAAAAATGCACTTGTAGCAATAAATGGCATCTATTACTTTCATCTTGAAAGAACTTGGTCCATGTCGTTTGTCCGTCTCAACCGTGACACAAAACCCCCTGGAGAGCGTGTGTGTCACAAACCCCATTGGACAGCGTGTGTGTCACAAACCCCATTGGACAGTGTGTGTGTCACAAACCCCATTGGACAGTGTGTGTGTCACAAACCCCATTGGACAGCGTGTGTGTCACAAACCCCCCTGAGCAGTCTGTGTGTCACAAACCGCCTGGCGCAGGGTGTTTGTTGGCGCAGGGGGTTCTGTGCAGACTTTTCCTGCTGTGTGCAACTTGACTGCGAGCCAACCACTTTATTCTATAAACACGACAGTCTGGGTGAGCCACTGTGAGCTCTCCCTGCTAAATCAGTGAGCTGTGTGGCAATGCTTTTACTACTCACAGCTCAGCGGATGAGCCCAATTTCAGTCTAATATTAACCATTTAACTTAAGTAGATGAGCGCTAAATATAATAAATTCTTTAGAGATATAAGGCTGTAGGATTTTTAATATACTCTTTGCTTCATGCTTCCCATGCCAGGTAGACACTCCCAAACTTGCCCTTCCCCAGCGGCCACCCAGTCTCAAAGTCATCCAGCGTGAAGGTCCGTCTGCAGGGCGGGGGGCAGAGACACACGATGGGGGGGACACCCCATCATAGGGGGACACCTCATCATAGGGGGGACACCCCATCATAGGGGGACACCCCATCATAGGGGGACACCCAGCGCCTGTGCCCACACATAGTCAACACCAACCCCGGTGTCACCCACCAATGCCCAGGGGTCACAGGACCACCGCACTGTCACCCATGGGGTCTCAGGGATGGCCCCCACTGTCATACTGGGGGTAACTGGGCCCCCCAGTGCCACTCAAGGTGTCGTTGGACCCCACACGATCACCTCAGGGTCCTCAGGACACCCCACAGTGCCGTCCACCACCACCCAGGGGGTCTCTGGGACCCCCCCACTTATGATACTTGGGTTCCCAGGACGCCCCCACGGACCACAGGACCTCAGGACCTCCCCACTGTCACCGCACGGATCCCAGGAGCCATGCTCATTACCCCAGGGTCCCCTCAGTGCCACCCACCATCACCCCAGGGGCCCCCAGGGCTCCCTCCCCCCCAACACCCACGGAGTCTCTGGGACCCCACACTGTGGTCCCCGGAAGATCCCCAGGAGCCCCCCGCTGTCACCAGGGGGTAACTGGCATCCCCCAGTGCCACCCAGTGGGTCCCTGGCACCCCCTCCCCCATCACCCCAGGGTCTCCAGGGTCCCACATCCCCCCAGGGGTCCCTGTTACCCCCAGGCCCCCCAGTTCCGCCCCCACCGTCACTCACTGGGCGGGGGAGAGGCCTGCAGGGCAATGGGCTGCAGGGGCGCAGCTCCTGGTGGGGCAGGCTCAGCTGCGGGAACCCCCACACACACCCTGGGGGCCCCCGAGGACCCTCCCGTGGGACACAGGCGTCCAGGGACCCCCAAGTAACACCCGCGCCCCCACCAAGGGGCCCCTGCTCCCCGGACCCGCTGTCCCCGAGCCCCGCCACCGCCTTCAAACCCGCCCCTCGGCGGGCACGCGCCGCCCGCCCATTGGTCCCCGCTGCGGACGGCCCTGCCCCCACCCGCCTGCCGCCCGCCCCGCCGCGCTTACGCCGCTTCTCATTGGCCAGCCACGCCGCCCGCCTGGCGGGCGGGGCGGGAGCTCAGCGCTGATTGGCTGCCGGGCGCAGTGAGGGGTTCGAGTGCGTTGTTGTGCGGGGGCGTTGGCGAGGAGACACAACGGTTTCGGGGTGCGGGCGGGCCGGACGAGGGTCGCCCTGCCGAGCAGAGAGCGGCTGTGCGGGCAGGGAGTGCGGGAAGGGGAGCGGCGGGGCTGGCGCCTCCGGTTTGTCAGAGGGAAGCTGAGGCAGCGCGGGCAGCGTGTGAGTTCAGACAGGCTGCGGGGTAAATGAGCCACAGCGCTGGTGACACGATGAGTCTCTTGCAGAGCTCACGGGTGGACCTGGCGTTCAGTAACAATTCTCTTCAAGCATGTCATTTCTTTTGTGGCTGTTACTGCTTTAAGTGAACACCTGATTCCATTGGGTTTGTGACACACACACGTCTAATGGGGTTTGGACACACACGCTGTCCAATGGGGATTGTGACACTCACACTGTTCAGGGGGTTTGTGACATACAAACTGTCCAACGGGGTTTCTGACACACACGCAGTCGAGGGGGTTTGTGACACACACACTGTCCAATGGGGTTTGTGACACACACACTGTCAAATGGGGTTTGGACACTCAAGCTGTACAATGGGGTTTGTGACACACACACTGTCCAGAGGGGTTTGTGACACACACGCTGTCCAATGGAGTATGTGAAAAACACGCAGTCCAGGGCGGTTTGTGACACACACTGTCCCATGGGGTTTGAGACACACAGGCTGTCCAATGGGGTTTGTGATAAGCACACACAGTCCAGGGGGGTTTGTGACACACACACTATCCCATAAGTTTTTGACACACACACTGTCCAATGGGGTTTGTGACATTAAAAGATTCCTTAAAAGTAAACAAAATTTGAAGATAAAAACTAATATCCACAGAAGCTCATCATCACAGAGACTATCACAGAGGCTACGCAGCAGATCATCGCACAGGGGAAGCAAGAAACCAATAATTTGTTTAAATTGACACTTAATGTATCACCATTTTAGAGCAGAACCCTGTTCGCACCACGCTGTAACCTGCTGTTTCTAAGGACTGGATTGCACAATTTTTACCTCTTAGTAAGTTAAATCAAAAAATATCTCCAATTTGCTTTCCTGCTCCCCCAGGAGCTGCTTGTCCCTCAACCCTCCGACATCCAGATCAGCAGCACGCACACAACCGGCAAAACTGAGAGAGCAGAAACTTGCACCAAAAATCATCAGGGAACTGTGTTTGCTGTGCTTGCCAGAACAATGCCAAGGGATATACCCACCACTATATACTGGTAAAAAGCTCCAGTTTCTTGTTTCACATATCACTCTTTTATAAATAGGGAACTCAAAGCAAACTTCTCTCCAGATACTGGAAAAAAATAATTACAATTTACCAATTAGTTTTGATCCTAATATTAAAGCAGAACTTATGATTTGGAGTTGATTTAATACTCAATGAAAGCATTTCATCCTGGCAAACAGAAGCATTATCTGTATTGGGGGTTTTGTTAGCAGAGGTTACTGAATTTTGTTATATATACTGTTGTCAGGGTAACATTAGCTGAGAGTAATTGCGAGAGTTTGTTTATTCATGACTGTGAGGCAGTAATCAGAATTTGGGATAGGCGTTGTATGTGCAATACATTCGTCATGGTGGTTTGGTGAAGGGATCATGCATCTCATGGGAATATTTCCCCATTTCTGCTCTGGTTTCCAGTGTATTACACCAAAACACCCACCTGATGACATCCTTTCAGGAGCAAAGGCAGCAATTTGCAGAATTCCGCTTCTTTGGGGAACTGAGAAATTGCTGAGCTGACACCAAGTCCTGCAGTGTCCCTGTCACCTGCAGAGTCACCGCATCCTCGCCACGGTAGCGGCATTGTGACAAAGGTTCTATGTCAGCTGGGTGTGGCAGCCGAGTGCCCCCTAGGGGATGGGGAGCCTGTCAGCCCCGGGCCTGTCACTGCCTGCTGTCCCTGCTGTCACCAGCCAGGCCTCTGAACACTGGTCAAACCATGGCCAGACTTGGGGACAACGTGGAACAAAGTCTCCAAGAGACAAGTTGGGACAAAAGGTATGGGACAGAGGGAGAAAGCGAAGGGAGCAGGAGAAAGGGAAGGAACACTGTATGGGCAACCTGGCTCCTCACCCCCACCCCCAGTCTGCCGGTTCCCTCATTGGCCACCACAGATTGCATCACTTTTCCTACATCAGTTCAATAAACAGCAAAACACTTTCCTCAGCTGTGTGTGTAAGCTGGATCTGGTGAGGTCCAGCATCCACAAGGGACACCCACACAAGAACTGGTTTAGACAGAGAGATAGGAGAGGATAGAAATAAACACAATGAACGTGTTGACTGCCATGTTAATTAGAGCTCTGAAGAATGGGGCAAGTTTGTAACTCCCTGAAGCTCAAAGCAGAAACCAGACAGCTGAGAGGCCACTGAATGACCAAAGAGCAAGTGGAGGAGAAACCTGAGAGCACTGGGAAGGGCAAACGTCCACACAGTGCTGGAAAGTTGTCCTTGGGCAGGGACATTTAATCAGGAGAGGTGGGAACTCCTGATTGACGAGGGGGATGAAATACTAGAGTGTTGGTAATAGAAGGACAGGGGAAGACCAATATTTCTTCTCCTTCCCTTAGTACATCTTTCATCAGCTGTCTCACCATAAACAGCCAGGGCCATTTTAGGGGCCCAGTGTACCTGAGGTGCTGTCCTGGGATTGGCATCTGTCACACAGGACCTGGGGAGACCAGAGCACCTTGCAGTGCAGGTGGAGCCTGGGCAGGGGTTCCCGGGGCATCTACACTGGCACCAGGTGCTTGTGTCCCTGGAGCTGAAGACATTTGTGTCCTAAACCCATGTGCAGTTCTGGAAAACTCTTTCCTTTCCAAAGAAAAGAGACTCCCCTACAAAGACGTTAAAATGAATGAATGAATGAATGAATAAATAAATAAATAAATAAATACGTAAGTAAATAACTAAACTAAATAAATAAGTAAATAAATAAGTATGTAAATAAGTAAATAAGTAAATAAATGCTTAAATACATAAATAAATACATAAATACATACATGAATAAATAGAAATAAAGAAAGAAAGAAAAAGAAAGAAAGAAACAAACAAACAAACAAACAAAGAAATGAAGAAAGAAACAAAGAAACAAAGAAAGAAAGAAAGAAAGTATGTTGACACCTTCCTTTGCTTTGGATCTTTGTCTTCATTTCTTCTTATTTTAATATCCATTGACATCAACTGACATCTGATGGGCCTGCAGGCATGAACCAAGATCATGTTGTGTCTTGCACAGCGCCCCATGCCCTCTGAACCTTCCCTGCCCAGGACTCCTCACACGTTGCCCAGAGCGAGTCACACGGAGGTGTTGGCTGGGTCACTGGCTGAGATGTTGGTTTAGATGGTCACCTACAGCACAGGTGGATCCTGCCCCACCATCGCCTGCTCTGCTCCAGTCTGAAACAGAGCCCAACATCACAATGGGATCATGAGAGAACTGAGGTTGAAGGGACCTCAGGAGTCTGCAGTCCAGCCTGTCACCAACTGGGTCACACCAAGGTGTTCAAGCCTTGATTCAATCAGAGCTTTAGCAGGACTAGAGAAGTGATCATCCCTTTATACTGGGCACTGGTGGGGCTGCACCTTGAATCCTGGGGTCAGTTTTAGGCCCCTCATAGCAAGGAAGACATTGAGGTGGTGGAGAGAGTTCAGAGGAGGGTGACAAGGCTGGTGAAGGGTCTGGAGCACCAGTCTGACGAGGAGCGGTTGAGGGAGCTGGGGCTGTTCAGCCTTGAGAACAGGAGGCTGAGGAGAGACCTTATTACTCTCTACAGCTGCCTGAAAGGAGGTTTCATCATGGAGGGTGTTGGTCTCTTGTCCCAAGTAGCAAATGATAGGACAAGAGGAAATGGCCTCAAGTTGAACACGGAGAGGTTTCGATTGGATATGAGGAAAAAATTCTTCACGGAAGCCACCAGTGATGTTCCTCAGGACTCAGTCCTAGGGCCAGGTCTGTCCAATATTTTTATCAATAATCTGGATGCAGGAATTTAATGCACCATTAGCAAATTTTCTGATCATACCATCCTCGGAGGTGCTGATGACTATCCTGAGGGACAAAGAGCTTTGCAGAACGATCTAGATAGATTGGAGCATTAGGCAATGATCAACGGCATAAAATCTAACAAGTCCACATGCCGGATTCTGCACCTGGGATAAAGTAATGCCAAGCACAAGTTTAAATGGGGAGAGGATTGGCTGGAGAGCAGCCCTGCAGAAAGGAGCCTTGGGGCGCTGGTTGACAGGAGGCTCAACAAGAGTCAGCAGTGTGTGCCCTGGCAGCCAAGAGTGCAAATCCCATCCTGGGCTACATCAGACAGAGCAGAACCAACCGCTCAAAGGAGGTGATTGTCCTGCTGTATTCAGAGTTGCTGTGGCCTCACCTTGAGTGCTGTGTGCAGTTCTGGGCCCCACGATTTGACAAGGATGTTGAAGTATTCCAATGTGTCCAGAGAGCAACAAAGCTGGTGACCGACCGGAAGGCATGTCCTCTGAGGAGTGGCTGAGCAATCTGGATTTCTCAGGTTTGGAGAGAAGGAAGCTGATGAGCAAGCTCATTGCCCTCTAAAAGTTCCTGAGGAGGGAAGTGTATAGGGAAGTGCTGATCTCTTGTCCCTGGTGTCCAGTGACAGGACATGTGTGAATGGTGCAAACCTGGGTCAGAGGAAGTTCAGACTTGACCCTCTACTGAGAGTGTGGTGAAATACTGGAACAGCCTTCTGAACGATAGGATGAGGGGCAACGGGCACAGCATAGGAGGTCCCATCAGAATATGAGGAAAAACCTCTTTACTGTGAGGGTGCCTGATCACTGGAACAGGCTGTCCAGAGAGGTTGTGGAGTGTCCTCCTCTGGAGACATTCAAAACCCGCCTGGACACCTTCCTGTGCCATCTGCTCTGGGCGAACCTGCTTGAGCAGGTGGGTTGGGCTAGATGATCTCCAGAGGTCCCTTTCAAGCCCAACCATTATGTGATTCTGTGACAGCTGGTTGATGCCCCAAGACTCAGCATTCAAGAGGCATTTGGCCAATGCACTTACTACCCTGTTTTAACTTTAGATCAGCCTTGAATTGGTCATGCAGTGGGACTAGATGGTCATGATAGGACCCTTACAGCTGAACTATACCTCACTTCCCTTCTTCCCTTTCTCCTCCTTTCCCTAGCAGGGGGAAGCTGCAAAGCCCCCCCACCACAGCCCCACCCAGCACCCTTTGCAGGAAGCCTTTGAGGTGCTGGCCCCAAGGCAGTCCCGGTGCCCAGGAGTTCCAGGGGGCTGTCCCTGCCCTTGGTGTCCACGTGCTGGGCACAGCTGCTGGCTGTCCCTGGTGCCTTCTCTGCCCTTTGGCTCTCCAGGACAAAGCTCCTGCTCTTCTCTCCAGTCATGGCAGAAACCAGCCCTGCAACCAAGAGAAGAGCCCTGGTAGCTGTCCCCTCTCTGCACCAGAGCTGATGTCCATGAGGCCCCACAGCGAGGAGGACCAGGCTCACAAAGCCTTTTCTGAGGGGATAACAGGATGGTTTCAACCACTGCAGCGTGGAGAAAATCCCCAGTGTGACCAGAGCCATTGGCTGCGCTGGACAGTGCCAACAGACCGCCATGGAAATAAGACTCGCTTTGAATCCATTCCCAAAGCACAGCCAGGCAAATGATGACTCTTCCCAAATGAGCAAAAAGAGTCCATTGCTGCTACTGCAGTCATGTTTCCTTTTCTACCCAAACCAAGATCCACAGTTGGCCATCTGTACAGGGGATGCTAAAAGCACTTCAGCTGCAGGGTAAACCTTCCACACCTCCTGTGTGACTTGCACCTTTCTCGGAGTTATTTGCCTACCTTGATTGGTGGGAAGAGGTTCAGAACTTATGGAAAGCCTTTAAGAGATACTCTTTGGAGTACTGAAAGAGTAAGGAAGCTACTGCCATTTTGGACATTTGCACCAAAACTCATACACACATGGGATAGTGTGTGGTGTGTGACATGGATTTCTTTTTCTCCTTGTTCTCCTTTTTAGTAATTCCTGAGATCTTTGCTTTGGAAAAAACATACCTAAACAAAAGAATCTGAGAACAAAAGTCCTGATCAGAGAGAAGGTCCATCTGGGCCAAGACTCAGTCTCCAAAGCTGCCAGCCATCCGTGTCTACAGGGTCTTGGGGTGCTCAAAGGCCTCAGTGGCTGGGACCGGCCTCCCTGGGGACCATCTCCTGCAGGGGCCCAGGGGCCGTGTCTCAGCTCAGCCTGGGACCTCTGGTGCCTGCCTGAGCCATGTTGTAGGTGTGTGTGCCTGTCTCTGCCCCATCTCCTGGACGGGCCTGGGCCCTGCCCTGCAGAGAGCGGCTCTCCTGGATGGAGTCCTCAGGCCTGGCTCAGAGCTCATCGTGCTCCAGGCACAGCTACTGAGCACAACCATGCTGTGCTGTGCTGCTCTATTCTGTACGCTCACAAGGAGTCCAATAAAGATGGGACTGTTCGACTGAAATGCCAGACAGGTTTTAGATCCAAAAACAGTTTCAGGGACACATACACAAAGGATACAACTGGAAACAGATTTTTTTTTATATATATTTATTTTATTAAAATTACAAATTTTAATAGAAGAAGGAGAAGGAGGAGAGCTGGCTCCTGCTGCAAACTTGCCCTGGGAGAAAGAACCCGAGAAAGCCAGGGCTTTTCCTTCCTGACCCCAACACTGGCGATCGGCTGTTCCCTGAGCATTTGAGCAAGACCTGGCTCCTCAGCCCACAGGCTGGTCATGCCTCCCAGAAGACCACAGAATAATAGAAGGATAGAATGATAGGACGATGATGTCTTCTCTCTTCTCTTCTCTTCTCTTCTCTTCTCTTCTCTTCTCTTCTCTTCTCTTCTCTTCTCTTCTCTTCTCTTCTCTCTCTTCTCCTATCTTCTCTTCTCCTATCTCCTATCTCCTCTCCTCTCCTCTCCTCTCCTCTCCTCTCCTCTCCTCTCCTCTCCTCTCCTCTCCTCTCCTCTCCTCTCCTCTCCTCTCCTCTCCTCTCCTCCTTTCTTCACCTCTTCCCTCTCCCTCTTCTCTCTCCTTCTTCTCCTTCTCCCTCCTTTCACTAGAAGTACATGCTGAGGAAATTGCTGACAAACACTTGTAACCTTGCCCAGATTAGCCATTCGCTCCATCACCTTGTGCAAAGGACGCATGTACCTTCTGGTGGCCGGGAGAGCACCGTGCCCCCTTAAACCACTCTGCATTCCACTTCCTACAGCTGCTGACCCTAGCTCCCCACTCCATCAGGACGGTGAGCTCTGCAGTGCTCCTCAAGAAGTTATTCCCTTCATTTTGCTGCTGCTATTCAGCTGAAAAGGATGTTCCTCTTCCTCTTCCTCTTCCTCCTCCTCCTCCTCTTCCTCCTCCTCTTCCTCTTCCTCCTCCTCCTCCTCTTCATCTTCCTCCTCTTCCTCTCTTCTCTCTTCTCTCTTCTCTCTCTTCTCCTCTTGCTTCACCTCTTCCCTCTCTCTCTCCCTCTCCCTCTTCTTCTCTCTCCTTCTTTTCATTCCCCCTCCTTTCACTACCAGTGCATGCTGGGGAAATCCCTGACAAACACTTGGAACCTTGCCCAGCTTAGCCATTCGCTCCATCATCTTATGCCAACCACGCATCTACCTTCTGGTGGCCGGGAGAGCACCGGGCCCCCTTCAAACCACTCTGCATTCCACTTCCTACAGCTGCTGACCCTAGCTCCCCACTCCATCAGGACGGTGAGCTCTGCAGTGCTCCTCAAGAAGGCATTCCCTTCATTGTGCTACTGCTATCCAGCTGAAAACGATGATCATCCATCAGATGAACCTGGAAGGTTGTCCAGCGTGGTGAGGCTGTCGAGTGGCCATTGGTTTGCCCTGCAACAACCTCTGAATGCGGATCCTTGCAGGTGCAGCGGAGCAGGCAGCAGCATCTGAGCAAAGCTCTGGGGGACGGGATCCTGTGTGCTGGGGACAGCTTCCCTCGCCATTCTCTGCTCCCTCCTCCTCCAAGCAGGGGCTGCCCCACGCCGCGCACAGCCAGTCCCAGCCGGGCCCGGAGGTGGGTGTCTCCATGACGACCGCCCGGGCTCTGTGACGTCATAACCAGAGGCCATTGTGACACGGGGTCGACATCACCAGAGGCCATTGTGACACGGGGGTCCCCGCCCTGACCGTGGGGGTATTTAAGGAGCGAGAGCCCTGGGGTGCTCACTCCCAGGAGAGCAGCTTCTCAGGAGAGCAGCTTCTCAGGAGCAGCAGCTTCTCACGAGGCAGCATCTCCCCTGGGTGCCCGTTGCGGCTCTTTGATAGAGGAGACCCAAGATGCCAACTGACAAGGAGGTGTCCTGCTCCTCCTCCTGCCCGCAGATCGGCCACAGCCTGGGCCAGCACACCCTCCAGAGCACCTGGGTCACCCCCTCGGTCCAGGAGCGCTTGCAGGACCACCATAAAGGTCCCCAGGAGGGGTCTGGCTGGCCTCGCAGCACCAACAGCGAGGCAGCAGCAGAGGCAGAGTGCCCGGCACCTGCCCCACAGGGCGCCACAGCCGACGACGCGGCTCTGTGGGACACAGCCCAGCGCATCGTCAGTGAGGCCGTGCGCAGGGCTGTGGCTCAGATCGTGGCAGCTGGCCAGGAACCGGAGGAACAGCAGGACCTGGCCCAGCCCATGGACCTGCAAGATGAGAACAGCAAGGAGGGGTGCCAAGGCGGAGACACCATCCACAGCACCTGGATCAACCCCTCGGTCCAGGAGCACCTGCAGGACGCCCCTGCAGGTCCCCAGGAGGGGTCTGGCTTGACCAGCACAGACACGGAGGCGGCAGCAGAGGCAGAGCGCCCGGCACCTGCCCAGCACAGCCCCACAGAGGACGATGTGGACCTGTCAGACATTGTGGAGTACATCGTCAGTGAGGCGGTGCGCAGGGCTGAGGCTGAGATCCAGGGACCTGGCCAGCAACCGGTAGAACAGCAGGACCTGGCCCAATGCACGGATGTCCCAGTGGCAGCACCAGCACCTGCAGGACTTGAAGCCATTGAGGCTCATTTGGCAGGAGAGGATGAGGGACAGGCCAGCACAGCCCCTCTCGTCCCAGCTGCAAAGGAGGAAGAAGAGAACACGGTTTCTCCAATGTCTGCAGAGCATGGGGGAGAGACCAGCGCAGACATCGCCTGCCCAGCGCAGGGCCCGGCTCCACGGCGACGGCCTTCCCGGTTCAGGAGGGCGCTCCGGGCTCTGCGCAGGGCTTTCCGCTGCAGCTGCACCGCGGGACAGCAAGAGGAGTAGAGCCGCGACCGCGGCGTTCACCTGCCCTGAGGACATGGTGCTGCCAGCCTCTGCTCGGCCTTGCATTGTTTTCAAAATCAATAAAGCCAATTAAAAAAAAATGTCAAGTTTTCCCCCTGTGCTCCTCTGTTCCTGCTCCACCTCGGGACAAAGAAGGCTGCAGGAAATCTCTGTCCTCGGGGTGTCCCGGCCTTGGTTGCCGGAAGCCCTGGGCTGGTGCTGCCGCAAGCCGGCAGTCTGGCTGGATCCCCCTCAAGCTCCCTTCCCACCCACCTGTCTCCAGTTCCAGTCCAGGACTTGGAACATTTGAGATCTATTGCCGACTTGGCCTGGTTGACCTGCACCGTACGGCATCCCCTTCGTCTCACAAGGAACCTCCCCATTGCGGGGGTGTTTTGGAGCACCTGCATGAGCTGATACAGGCGAGACCCTCCAAACCCGCATGTGGTCCCTCTCCTCCACCGAGGGTCTTCCAAGTCAGGAAGAGCCGGCTGCTCGCTCCCTTGCTGGAAATCTGAGCCATGACCCATCTCTGCACAAGGCTCTGATGCACAAGGCTGCCAGCGTCACGAGAGCACGTTCAGGCCTGAGACACCGGGGAGAAGCGCCGCAAACAATGCTGGTCTTGAGAAGAAATCCACCACTCAGAGCTTCGTCTCAGATGCGAGTTACTCTGCCCTGGGTTTCTGGGTCCCAGAAATGGAGGGGGGCTCAGGTATAAACCCAGTCAGCCAAGAGCCGCAGCAGCTGCTGATCCCTGTGTGGCGCATTGCAAACCAGCCATGGCTGTCTGTGGCTGCTGCATGGCCCGGGCTGCAGCCTTCGCAGCATCCTCCTCTTCCCCAGCACCCCCGTGCACTGCACAGACCCAGAGCTGATTGCAATGGCTGGGGCAGCACCGGGCAGCAGCAGCATCTCTCTCCCCAGCCTCCAGCTGCCCAGTTGCCCTGCAGGGAATTTCTGCCTGGGAAGGGCAGAGTTGTATCGGGATCGGCCGGGGGCTCAGGACAAAGCACAGCACCGCCACGTCCCCGGAGCAGAGCCCTTCTTTTCCTGGCTTGGACTGGTGTATTCCTCCTGCTCACAGCGCGGTCCTTCTCTGGGAGAAGGTGACGCCAGCACTTTCAGGGAAATTGGAACGTCATGATGGAGTGGATGTGAAACAGCCTCACTTCCCGAAAAGCCAAAAAAGTAAAACTGACATGGAACAAAGCAAGTAACTTGCCACAGCTGTCCAACCTGCGCTCCTCAGGCGGGAGGTGACCGGCGACATGTTCTGGTGCTGCGGGGCTGTGCCGCAACAAGTCAGTTGGGGCCGTGGCCAGAAAGGTAGTGATGTACATCTAGAGATACCCACATCGTTCTGTGGGAAGCATCTGTTTCCTCGGCACGATTTGGAACAGTTTTGACACACAGGACTTCCTGGGCCCTGAATCACAGCTGCGTTGGCTCCTCTAAGGCTCCCAGTTCCAATTCAGCAGGTGCCCAGTTCAAGGTGTTGACTCAGCAACGTGTACTTCTCTTTAATCTGTATTATGTGTTCTCTCTGAAATCAACACTTCCTTCCTAGGAGCAATTTGGGTCCCAGATGGACCAATGGCTACTGGGTCCCAATGGCTACGAAGCCATTGGACTTGTTGACAGTAGTTTACCAACAGTAATTTGCCAACAGGAGGAGTTCTTGCTAAATTAACAGCAAAAGCCATGCTGAATAATGCAAGGGAGTGTAGGTAGTTAGGGTCTGGCGGCCGGAAGATCTCGTGCTGTACGGAAAGATAATAGCCCCTCCCTAGGTAGGTAGGAGTATGTGAGGCAAGCAGACGGAGGTGATGTTGTTAACCTAAGGTATATAACACTGTGTTACTTGTTAATAAATGCCATTTGTCGTCCACCACATTGGTGTCTGCGTGCTGATGGACCGAGCGACCTGGGGTGTGGTCGCCGTGCTGTTGCTGAACCAGGTCGTCATTGCCTACTGAGAGGCAACAAGTGGTGCCGAAACCCGGGAATCATCCCGGAAAGCCTGGGAAATCATCGCCTGGACTCGGGTGAACAGCAGCCGGAGCGGCAGGACCAGCCCGGCGGAGAGGACGCTTCCGGACCCGCGGGGAGGATGGGAGCCCTCGTGAAGGTCGTATCCCAGTTACATAAACAATGGGGTATTGATTGCAAGTCTAAAGATTTTACTCTCGCAGCTGCGAGGCTCTTGCAAATCGGGGTTATCAAACAGCCGGTGGAAATTCTCCACCCGGAGGTGTGGGACAAGTGCACTAAAGCGCTTGCCGACGAAATGATGTCCTCAGGTAGTGGGAAAAACCTTAAGTCATGGGGGAAAGTTGTAAAAGCTCTGCAGAAGGCTAGACGAGCGCAGGAAACCTGGAAGGCAGCACAGGCTTGTTTGCTGGCCACCCCACAATTGGGGGTCGGGACGGCTACGCAGACCCCGCACCCCCCAGATAGTGACAATCCTGCTGAACCTAAAGGTCTGCGAGAGGGCGACCCCCCCGGGGCGACCACGCAGACTCCACGCTCTCCGGTTAATGACGATCCGGCTGAGCCCAAAGATCAGCGAGGAGGCGAAAATGAGACGCAGGAGCGAACTAAATCTTTTTGGGGTGGGTTAGTCGAGGAAGCCAGGCGTGCTGCTGAGAAAACAGAGTCTGAGGGATTTGGGACGAGACCCCCAATGTATGCACCCCAAGATGTCGCCCAGCGCGCGGGGGAGGAGAGGGATGAAGTTCTTGGGAGGAATGGCATTCTTGGGTGGAATGGTGCCCTTGGGGGGCACGGGGAGATAGCGCTGGCAGAGAATGTGGAGAGTGACCTTGCAGGTGCAAGCGAGCGCGTGGAAGTGAACAATAGAGCATCGAGCTTTGGGGGCGGAGGCGTGAACAAGGGGTGGAGAGCCGATCGGGGTGTCCACCTGGGGAGGCGCCATCGGGGGGCGGACACCTCCCCGCGCAGGAGGCGGGGCCAGCCAAGAGGGAGGGAACAGCCCGCCCGTACTGGGCGGGGGCGGAGCAGGGAGCCGCCCGCCCATAAGGGTAGTGGGCAGGGCTGGAGCTCAGAAGCCACCGGTCAGTCTAGTTCCAGTTCCGGATCGGATACGCAAGTAACTGACCAGTCGAGTTCCGACTCCGATTCAGATACCAATTCATATTCGGAGGAGGAAATGGGAATAAACAGAATTAGAAACAAAAACATCTCTTTCCGATACGAAACGGAACCACGAAAGAAAAAAATTCCTCTCACGGACTGGAGAAAGATGAAGATGGCGTGTGCCGATTGGGCCCCATCGGCCGCTCTGGCGTTCCCGGTCTGGGTGACGGACGGGGGACAAAGGGTTCACACACCGATAAACCCCAAGGATATACAAGCGATCGTTAAAGCCATCGCGGATAAAGGGCTTAATTCTGCCCTGGTTTCCACCCTCATAGACGGCATTTTTGGCGGAGATGACATGCTCCCGTATGACATCAGCAAATTTGCTGATGACACCAAGTCGGGAGGGAGTGTCAACCTGCTGGAAGGCAGGAGGGCTCTGCAGAGGGATCTGGATAGACTGGAAAAATGGGCCCATTCCAGTGGGATGAAGTTCAATAAGGCCAAATGCCGGGTGCTGCACTTTGGTCACAACAACCCCCTGCAGCGCTCCAGGCTGGGCACAGAGTGGCTGGAGAGCAGTCAGACAGAAAGGGACCTGGGGGACTAATGGACAGGAAGCTCAACATGAGCCAACAGTGTGCCCAGGTGGCCAAGAAGGCCAATGGTGTCCTGTCCTGTATCCAAACCAGCGTGGTCAGCAGGACAAGGGCAGTGATCCTTCCCCTGTGCTCTGCATTGGGGAGGCCACACCTGGAGTGTTGTGTTCAGTTCTGGGCCCTCAGCTCAGGAAAGACATTGAAGTGCTGGAGCAGGTCCAGAGAAGAGCAACAAGACTGGGGAAGGGACTTGAACACAAGCCCTATGGGGAGAGGCTGAGGGAGCTGGGCTTGTTTAGTCTGGAGAAGAGGAGGCTTAGAGCTGAGCTCAGCACTCTCCAGAGCTACCTGAAGGGCAGTTCTAGCCAGGTGGGGATTGGTCTCTTCTCCCAGGCAGTTAGCAATAGGACAAGGGGGCATGGGCTTCAACTCTGCCAGGGGAAATTGAGGCTGGATATTAGAAAGAAATTCTTTACAGAGAGAGTGGTCAGGATTGGAATGGCTGCCCAGGGAGGTGCTGGACTCACCGGCCCTGGAGGTTTTTAAACTGAGATTGGACATGGTGCTTAGTGCCATGATCTAGTCAATGGACTGGAGTTGGACCAAGGGTTGGACTGGATGGTCTCTGAGGGCTTTTCCAACCCAGTCGATTCTGTGATTCTGTGATTCTATTTGTAGTTGCTTTTGGTAGATATGAGCAGCACTTTACAGCTTAAAGTTTTAGCAAATACAGTTTACCAAGTAACATGAAGCAAAGAGTATATTAAAAATCATACAACCTTATGTGCATAAAGACTTGATTATATTTAGTGTGCCTCTACTTAAGGTAAATGATTAATATTAAACTTAAATTGGTCTCATCCACTGAGCTGTGAGTAGTAAAACCATTGCCATACAGCTCACTTATTTAGCAGGGAGAGCTCACAGTGGCTCATCCAGGCTGTCATATTTATAGAATGAAGAGATAGACTCGTAGTCACATTGCACACGGTAAGAAAAGTGTCTGAGACTTGTGTATTCACAAGTTACCGACATTCAGTTGCTGTTCTGCTTGGCTGTGGGTCTCCTGGCAGGAGTTCTTGGCCTGGGTACGGCTCAGGCCCTTCCCTCCTCCGGAGCCTGGACCAAACTGCTGTGGGTTTGGCTGGGGGTGATTGGGGGATCGAGTGCATCTGCCACCCCTGGCAGCCCAGAGAGAACTGAGCCAGACAACGGGACTCCTTTACGCAACATCCCCATAGATGGATGCTCCTGGAGCAAGGAGCGTGGCATTGAGTAGGTCTGTGACATCCCCACCATGCACCAGCTGCTGGGAAAATGGAGCGGTGCAGCAGGCTGTTCAAGACTGTGCTCAGAACAATGGGTGCTGGAACTTTTAGAAACGGATTGAAACTTGAATCAGACAGGTGCCCAGAGCTGAGCTGGCCTGTGCCTCCCAAGGGGACCTCCTGACCCTCCTTGCCCAGGCACAGGGTCACAGTGGGGCCCTTTGTGACCTCACTTGGTGACACCCACTGCCCTGCACGTGCTCAGCGCAGCTGTGGGCCCAGCCCACACTGTCTGACAGGACGGTGACGAGACAGGGTGCGAGCACGGAGCTGGCGAGAGCCCCGAGCGTAGCCCACGTCTGTCAGAGAATCGGAGAATCTTTTTGGTTGGAAGAGACACTTACGATCATCGAGTCCAACCACAACCTAGCTCTAGCTGCCCCCGGCAGACTCTCTGCTGCCCCTGGCAGACTTGGAGCAAGGAGCTCCTGAGCGCAGCTCACATCTTTCCCCAACGAGGAGCACACGAGCGCAGCCCACACCCTTCACCGCTGCCTCTGGCAGAGCTGCAGCACCAAGGCGTTTTGCAGAAGCATCCGCCTTCCCCATCCTTAGTCCTAGCCTTTGACTGCAAAATGGCGGAGAGACCCCCCATCCGCCCTAGGCTGGCTTGGCAGGAGGAGGTTGGGGCTCCCCAGGAGCTCAGATCTCCACTGGACCCCAACCAGGTGGATGTGGTCCAGCCACTGCAGATTGGTGAGTCAGGGGCACTGATTGTCTGGCCAGGGTGGGGCCCAGCGATCGCTCTCTGCTCCACACCGGGATCACGGTTCCCCACGCACTGGCAGGGGGTTCCATGGGTGGTGATCATGCTGCCTGAAGCCCAGGGCTGCTCCGAGCTGGGAGCCGGCCCCAGCACAGCCTCTGCGGGCAGAGGGGACCCAGCTCCTGCTGCAGGGCACGGGCAGCGAGAGGCAGCTGGGCGGGCAGGAGGCAGCCGTGCTGCGGGACGGGGACCTTTCCTGCCCGTCTGAAGCGAGTTCCTCACCCGCTGCACTGGGCGCTTTCCCCGTCCTGCCTGGCTCCAGCATCGCAGCCCGTCTGCCGGGCACCCTGCAGCCCTGACACGCACGGGGAGACTGTGCTGGGGCAGCGGGCACTGGGATGGACATGGGGCAGAGCTCCTTCTGCCCTGTCCTGCCTGCAAACCCTCTCTGCAGCCCTCCCTGCTCTCCCCCTTTATTAGATGCCGATGCGTTACCTGTGAACGCATTTCTAAGCGGATACATGGACTCCATCGTGTCCTTTCTCGGCAGCCCAGAAAAGGTAACCGCAGCCGCTTTAAAGGCGGCTGTGCCGGCGTCTGCTGACAGGGGCTCTGCTGCGGGTGCTGGAGGGTGCTGGCTGGGCAGAGCTGCTGCTCCCAGGTCTCTAATTGGCACTGCAACCCCATGCTGCGGTTCTGCTGGCCACATGTCCCCACCTCACGCTCCCTGCTTGTCTCTCTGTCCCCTGACTGCCAGGACGAGAAACAGAAGATGGAGTTTCTTAAATGCATTGCCATGATCTTCAGAGCCACAACATACGACGACTTGTCCCAGGGCCTAGGTCTCTTCTGCCGGGGATACGAGCTGGCAGAGAATAACAAGGTGAGTGGAAACCCGGCAGCACTGGGGAAGTGGGCAATGCCCCCGGCACCGGCACCCTGTGAGGACAGCGTTGGCAGGGCTGGAGGCTGGTGGCGCTGGGTGCTGGCAGCTGCAGGTCCCATCCTGGCTGTGCTGTGCAGGTGCTGCTGGAAGAGGAGCCCAGGGACCAACTGCCTGCAGTGGTGCAGCGCATTGCCTCATTTGCCATGGCTGAGATGAGGTACCTGCCCATCCTTCCTGGGAACTCCTGCCCCAGAGCCCCCTGTCCACCTGTACAAGACCTCCAGGCACTGCTCCCAGTGCCAGTGTCCTACTGGCCCCTCTCTCTTTGTAGCTTCGTGGAGGAGGTGCTGGAAGGCAAAGACATGAACCACATCCAGGCCTGCTTCTCCAACGTCTTCATGCTTCCTTCAAAAGAGGAAATGAGGGGCCTGAAACCTTACCTCTACTTCATGGTAAGTGTTGGGGGAGCTACAGGAGCCCCGGTCCCTCTGGGCTGCTCTCTGGTCACCACGTGCTGTGCTATGACCAGAGATCCCAGACAGGCTTTACTTTCTCACTGTTGTCCCTTCCCCCGTTCCTGTGGGCCTGGCCACGTCCAGTGCCATGGGCTGCTCTGCTGCCAGCAGATTATTTGCCCCTGGGTCTCTCCCAGGCGCAGCGAATCAGCACACGAGTCCTCCCTTGCTCCTGGGAGTTCAGATAAGTCTCTTGGGGTGAGAGGGATGGCAGGAAACATGGCCACGACTCGTTGTCTTCCTTGCAGACCATGAAGGCTGTGGACAGCGTGCTTGTGGCATTGGCGCTCAACTCTCCTGCCTCCGAAGTCAACGAGAAGATGCAGGATATCTTCCAGGTCTGGGGTGTATGAAGCTTCACAAGGGCTGTTCCTCACCCTGGGGATGGGGTGTCCACTCTGGAGGTGACAGTCCCACCCCGTGCCGTGCAGAGAGCGCTGCCGGGAGGGTGCCCACCTCCCCGGGGAACCAGGGGCTGCCCGCCAGGCTCTTCTGCAGCACAGTGGCCGCAGAGGATGGCATCTGCCTCCCTGCCTGGCCACAGGGCAGGCCCAGGGCATTTGTCCCAAGCCTGCCAGAGGCCTGAGGGCAGGAATCCTATTACAGGCTTTGTTCCAGATTATAGGAAGCCTTAATGGACTGGGCCAGTGCAACCCTGGACTTGAGCAGTGCTGCTTCTGCTGGAGCGGTGGCTGCTCCCAGGGCTCACCAGCATTTTCTCTCTTCCCAGATGCTCTTGACGTTCACCACCTCTGAGAGGGCATCTGTGCGGGAGAGGGCTGTGGGCAGGATGAGGGTGCTGAGCTTCTTGCTGGCCAACTACTCCTCACTGAAGGTAAGGACCAGGCACTCCCTGCTCTGCCAGGACCCAGATCTGCCCCAGTCCTGTGTTGGCCGGGACTGCCCAAGGAGAACTGAGGGAGCCCAGGTCTGGCAGCTCTGCCCGCATGGGGCTGTTCTGGGAGACGGGCTCTGCAGGGCCCTGCAAAGCTCTGACCACCCTCAATCCAGCCCTGGGCACACTCTTGGGTTCAGGGCTTTGGCCCCACATACCCTCAGCCCTTCTGCACTTCCTTTGCCCTTGTCCAGGCTGATCCAAATGAGGACGGAAGTGATTCCTGTGCTGAGATCGAGATGCCAATCCTTGGACAGCTGCTAGGACATCTCCTCCTACTCCTGTCATTCAAGGAAGAAGAGACCAGCTGTTTGGCTATGGACACTCTTTGTTTCCTCTTCCAATTCAAGCGTCAGCAACACTGTAAGAGAAGCTGTGGTGGGATATATCCCTCTGCACAGCCACATCAGCCAGTACCCCTGCTTGTCTTCCTGGGTGTTGTGATGGACCCTTCTCCTGCTTGCTAGAGACAACACCATGTCACCAGCACTGTCCCTCCTCTGCTCCTGCCCCGCAGCACTGCAGCCACTCGAGACGTCTCCCTCATCACTGTTATTCCAGCCACGGGGGACTGAACTGTGGGACTTCATGCAGAGCTCTATGGCCTTGGAGTTTCCAGGGCCAGGAGCATTCGCACACGTACACTGGAGGCGGGTCAGCCTTTCCGTGGCCCCGCTCTCCACCACCTCCTCCCCTGACTATTGGTCATAACCTCCCTCCTCGGCCATTCCAAGTTCAAAGCTCTTTCCGGTACTGGGGAAGCTGCTGTGTCTTACCAACTGTTGTGTATTTCCCTGCTTTTTAGGTGTGACACTGCCAGAAGAGAATGCACAGCTCCAGGAGGACTGGGAAGCCAGTATCACCTCCTTGACCTCTTCGCCCAGTGCTACTCACATCACCAAGGTAATGAGCTCCTATCTTGCTGGCACTCTTGTTGGTGGCATCATCAGGAGACTTGTGAGAGCAAAGGCCTCCACAATCAGGGGGCTGGCATGTCCCTGCTGAGAGGGTTCCTGCTGTCCCCGAGCAGGGACGATGCGAGGGCTGCTCTCCAGTGTCCCAGCAGCAGCCCCAGTCCTGATGGCCACCAGCCCTGGTTCACGGCAGGGCCAGCAGCCTGTGCCCAGGACCCCAACCCTCCTCCCTCTCCCCGGGCCTCTCTTCTCATCTTCCCATGCAGTCACTGCTGCCCCTGCTGCCAGCTTTGCTGCGGGCACTGCCGCAGCACCGCCGGACGTCTCTGCAGGGCTGCTGGCACTGCCCGGCTACGCAGCAGCACCGGGGCACTCGGTGTGACTTGGCTTCGCTGCCTCCCTTCCTCCCTTAGCTCTTTGAAGAATACCTCCAGCCTTCCGAGAGGACAGACATGGTCCTGGTGTTCATCGAGGCGATGAGCGACTCCAGCACCTTTGACAAGGTGGCGGCCAGAAACATGCTGGGCATGGTCAAGAGAAACTGCGATTTCTGGCTGGTGGATGTAAGTGGCCTTTGGCTGGATTGTCCTGCCCTTCGGCCCTGTCAGGCCTTGTTCCTCCCTCCATCCATCTCTTCCTCTCAAATCCCAGTAAAGTGAAGCCACCTGAAGGCGGCAGAGAGGGATGGGAAGGACATCTGAGGAAAGGGCTGCACTCCAGTGGCAGCACCATCCTCACCTGTGTCTCCTCCAGGTGCCAAAGATCACAAGCTGCATCCACAAAGCCCTGCAGTGCATCAACACAGCACCAGCCCGGCGGAGTGTGATGTCCCTAATTGTCTGGATGGCTGACAAGTGCCCTGGGGAGGTGGTCTCGACGCTGCTGACAATCGCACCACCAGGAGACAGGTACCGGCCCCAAAAGCCATGAAGGCTTGTTCCCTGTGGGGAGAGGGGCCCAGAGATGCTCTGGCTGCCAGCGCCAAGGGATCCTGCAGGACAACCCCGAGGAGCAGGACCCTCCATCCCACCACGCTTTCCAGCGCTGGGGGTCAGCCAGGCCTGCAGCAGCCACAGCTGAGCAAGCCAGCCCAGAGCCCCCCACTGCACTCCTGCCAGCCCCACGGGAGCAGCAGCTCAGCCTCTGCTGCTGCCCAGGGCATCCCAAGCGTCCTTCAGCGCGGAGCCGGACACGCTGCTGTGGCCCAGGCTGCCCTGCTGACAGAGCGCTCTCTCGCAGCACTGCCCTGGCACTGTGGGAGGTGATGTTCTCCGTGCCCCAGACCCTGCAGAACGTGTTGAAGGAGCTGCTCATCCAACTCCAGGACCGGCACTATAGGGTCTTATATACACACCGGGAGGACACCGCCATCCTTCGCTTGGCTGTGAGTTACTGGAAGAAGCTCCTGGTGCCCCAGGAGCTGCACGGTGCCAGGAGCCCCAGCAGCTCTGCCGGTCGCTCACTGCTGGTTTGCTTTCAGATACTGGCCAGCAGTGACTTGCAAGATGAGGAGTTTGCTCCTATGTACCTAGTCATGAGGTTTCTGAGGCAACGAAGGCCAATGATGCTCTCCCTGTTGCTCAGGGCCATGATGACGCTGTCAGAGACAGATGAGATGGTGAGTGGAGTGTCGCCAAGGGCAGCCGTGTTGGCAGCCAAGGGCCGGGGCAGTGGGTTCGGGCTTGGCCTTGGCTGGCAGTCAGGCGCTGGGGTGCCTGATCCAAAGGCCCTCCCTGCCATGGTGGGGCCTGGGGGCTGCCTGGGGAGCTCTCCAGGCATCGACCTGGTCCCAAGACGGAAACTCTCTTCTTCATACAGGCCAGAAAAATGGAGGTCATGCTGCCAGACCTGATGTGGGTCCTGCAGTACGGCAATAAGGCCATCAAGATCAAGGCTCTGGTCATCTTCAGAAACGTGATGGCTCAGCTGGAGAGGGAGGAGGCCAGTCCCATCGCTGTGCGGCTGGCAGAATTTCTCCTGCCCTTCTTTGATGACGTAAGGCTGATGTATAAGGCTGATGTATAAGGCTGATGTATAAGGCTGAGCCCCGCGGGTGGGCACTGGACAATGACAGCTGCCCTTCAGCCCAGCCATCGGAGCAAGGGCTTCTCCTCTGCTTTCTCCCCGGGGCTCTTGCGGGATGGTTTCTGCGTTCTGCAGCCCAGCCCAGCTTCTCCCTGCCCGCTGCTCCCACAGCTCCTCCCCACCATGGCTGCTGAGGCTGCTGGGGGTGCTGGCTGGCTGGGAGAGCACTTTGAGGCACAGGCACTGCCTGAGCAAGTCTCACGAGTGGCCTTTCATGGACCCAGGGCCGCAGATCTGGCCACAACTGCAGTGTGCACAATGCCGCCCTGGAGCATCTCCCCTCACATCAGCCATGCAGGAGCTTCTGCTCCCCGTGGGCAGAGAGCTGCTGGTGCTCAGGTCCTACTGTGCTGCTCCCTCCCAGGAACTGAGCCAGCTGAGAGAGATCTCCATCAGCCTCTTCAGAGACCTGATGAAGATGGTGGTGGGGAATGACAAGAGAAAGATGAAGAACATGGTGCGACTTGGCCTGCTCCCTCTCTTCTTCCGAATGAGTGACCAAGTGCAGAGCGTGGCCAAGGTACAGATTTAAAGCCGAGCAGCGATGCAGGGAAGAGACCCCTGAGCGTTTGGGCCAGGGCATGTCCCCGCTCCCTAAGGGCAGAATCGCCCCAGGAACAAAGCCCAGAGCAGGGGGACACCAGGTCTCCTGCCCCAACCGTGGTGCCATCTCCCAGCTTCTGCTGTTCCGTAGGTTGCCAGGGAAGCCCTCCTCGGTGCAGCAGAGCTCCTCAAGTGGAAACAGCTTGAAGATCTGGTGCAGGCACAGCAGAAATGGAGGATTGGAGAGTGCTTGGTGAGGACAACCCCCAAGGCCCAGGGCCCAGGCTGGACGGGGCTGCCCCACATGTCTGGGCTGTGGGCTCTGCAGATGTGCCTCCCCTGCTCTGCTGCAGCCCCGAGCTGCATCCTTGTTCCCTGTCCTCAAGAACAGAGCCCCCAAGGACTCTTCTCTGTGTCCCGTTGCCCTCCCCGCACCCCGCAGGAGGGAGGTCTCTCAGCACCCCTGGGACCCCTCAGCCTGTGTCTCTCTCTCAGCCCCACAGGGCTCCTGGCAGGAACACGGGAATGGCCGGAGGGGAAGAGGAACACGGGTTCCTGGAGGAGAGACTGGTCCAGCCAAGTGGGGAGGGACAGTGACGTGCTCACACCCTTGTGCTCTCTGCAGCTGGAGCAGGACAGGAGCAGGGCTGAAGAATACTTGAGTCAGAGCCTGCTGTACTTGGGGGATGCTCAGGCCAGCTTGCGAGAGGCCGCCTTGAGGTTCATCGGTGAGTCACAGCCCCCGGGCCCCTCTTTCGGCAGCCTGGCCCCAGTCCCCGCCGCTGCCCTGGCACAAGGAGCAGCCCTGTGGCTGCCAGAGCCCCGGCTGCCCCGGGCAGGGCCTTGGCCTCCCCTCCCAGCCCTGCCCATGCAGGTGGCCTTGGTGGCCGCCTTGCCCGGTGCCACCATCTCGGCTCCTGCTCTCCCCTGGGCTCAGCCCTGGTGAGGGGAGGGAGCAGGGGCTGATGGAGCTCTGTGCCCAGGGCTGGCTGCGCGGCACCTGAGGGGCCCAGGCAAGGAGAGTCTGTCTGAGATCTGCAGAGGTGAGTAGGGAGCGTGGTTGGGAGGGGATGCCCGGGGGTCTCTGCAGACATGGGAGCTCATCTGGGTTCTGCTTCTTTCTGTTGCAGCCATTCAGCCCTTGGAGCAGGACAGCGAGCCCTCCATCTGCTCCCTGGCATCTCAGACCATTGTCATCGTGTGCTCTTCATGGAAGCGGCCAAGATCACGATGGACCCTGCGAGCCCTGTGCTGCTGGCGCTAAACCAGGTGGAGGAGCAGCTCTTCTTGAGGAAAACAGCTGTATTTTAATAAAGAGCCCTTCTTGAAGTTGGGTTGTATGTCTGCCTTTTCCAAGGATCCCAGAAGCTCTCTGAGTGCTCCGGTACTTTTGAGAGCACAGCCCAGGATCGTGGGCAAGGATGACGGAGCAGACAGGAGCACTCGCAATGAGCCATTCCAGCAGCTGAGATGAATCTCACTGAGCCACTGAGATTTGTTCCTGGAGTCACACACAGAAATGTCAGGGTCGGTCAGGCATCCATGCCTGAGGTGGCCTCGTGAACTCCTTCTGCACCCAGGGGTGTTCAGAGACAGAATCTTTCCCTGTTGCACATAGAGGCCGTAGCCTTGGTTTCCCTCTGGCCTCCTGTTGCCACTTCCAAAGGATGGGAGGCACCTCAGGCCTGTGGTGGGTCGCCTGCTCTGCACTCAGCTGAGATGTCCCACGGCATTAGGAATGGACATGGGGACCTGAGTTCAAGGAAGCACAACCCAGTGCTGCATTCAGGCTGTTTCCCATAGGATGTTTCTGCCAACATGAAGTGACCTCAAGACACTGTCTGTCCCACAGGCCCTCATGGAGCTCTGGAAGACAAGCGCTGCTGCTCCCTGGCAGTGCTGCCATGATGGACTCTTTTCCCTCCTCCCATGTACACAGGAACTGTCCCTGCATGTCCATACAGGCCTTGCAGGAAGGATATAGTGAAAAACAAGTAAAAAAAAGCCCTTTATTCTGTTTAAAGACAAGGAGAGCACGGCTCCTCATTTACAGAGCCAGTAGTTATAAAAGAAAAGCAGACAGAGAATTAAGAAAGGGGATGACAACATTATCTCAATTAAAAAACAGCCAACAACAACAGAAAATCCCGATGACAGGCTGAGCCTGTAATTAGTTACATTAGAACTCCAATGTAGAAGCAGATGGGCAGTTTATTGCTTCAGAAAACACTAAGATACGAGTTTCCACACAGCATCCTTGACCTCCTGGTTCCTCATGCTGTAGATGAGGGGGTTCACTGCTGGAGGAACCAAAGAGTACAGAACAGACACCACCAGATCCAGGGACTGGGAGGAGATGAGCGGGGGCTTCAGGTGGACAAATGAACCCGTGCTGACTTAGAGGGAGAGCACGGCCAGGTGAGGGAGGCAGGTGGAAAAGGCTTTGTGCCGTCCCTGCTCAGAGGGGATCCTCAGCACGGCCCTCAAGATCTGCACATAGGACACCACAATGAACACAAAACACGTAAAACCTAAACAGGCACTGACCACAAGAAGCCCAAGTTCCCTGAGGTAGGAGTGTGAGCAGGAGAGCTTGAGGATCTGGGGGATTTCACAGAAGAACTGGCCCAGGGCATTGCCCTTGCACAGGGGCAGTGAAAATGTATTGGCTGTTTGCAGCAGAGCATTGAGAAACCCAGTGGCCCAGGCAGCTGCTGCCATGTGGACACAAGCTCTGCTGCCCAGGAGGGTCCCGTAGTGCAGGGGTTTGCAGATGGCAATGTAGCGGTCGTAGGACATGATGGTGAGAAGGTAAAACTCTGCTGAAGCTAAAAAGACAAACAGAAAGAGTTGTGTAGCACACCCTGCATAGGAAATGACCCTGTTGTCCCACAGAGAGTTGGCCATGGACTTGGGGACAATGGTGGAGATGGAGCCCAGGTCGAGGAGGGCGAGGTTGAGCAGGAAGAAGTACATGGGGGTGTGGAGGTGCTGATCCCAGGCTATGGTGGTGATGATGAGGCCGTTGCCCAGGAGGGCAGCCAGGTAGATGCCCAGGAAGAGCCAGAAGTGCAAGAGCTGCAGCTCCCGTGTGTCTGTGAACGGCAGGAGGAGGAACTGGGTGATGGAGCTGCTGTTGGACATTTGCTTTTCCTGAGCACGGGGTGCTGTCATGAGGAGAAAAAAGACAGTGAGAAGCCAGGGAAGAGTTCTGCCACAGAAATGATACCAAGTCCCATAGACCCTCCCCTGTCACACACAGACACCCTTTTGTTTTTCTAGGAGAACTTTCTCCAGCACTGTGGCTGCAGCCCTGCTTGGTGCTGGAAAATGTGCAACCAAGAGCAGGGCCTCTGCCCATGGGCCGTCGATAAGTCAGCCCAGCTCTGCAGAAGTGGGGCCACAGGAACGGTGGGGACTGTCCTGGTGCTGCTAACACAGAAGGGCTGTCAGCACTTGCTTTCTCAGTGATAAGGAACAGAGATGGTGAAGGTAGTTTAGGAGTTCCAGGTTTTTTTACACCTCCCCCCATATTCACTGCAGAGTGTTGTTGGGTGTCAGAAACCCTCAGCATTTCTCCTGCACTCAGGGGGAACAGAGCGAGTCCTGCGAGACCAGAGGGTGCCTGTGGGTCAGTGCAGAGTGAGGGCAGCTGCTCTGTCCCTCTGTCTTGCTCCAGCTGCCCTGGGCTGGCACCTTTCTGAGATGGGGGCTGATCACCCTCCCATGTTACCCTGAAAAGCCACCAGGCACTGCTGAGAGCAGAGGGATCCACCTCAGACCATGACAGGTCTCACCCTTTCCTAGGGTCTCAGCAACCAACGTTTAGCCCAGGACACACTCAGCTCATTCCCCAGCCCCACAGACTGCATTGCCCACACCCCACAGGTCAGAGCAAAGCTGGGACACGTGTGCCCATGGACACACCTGCAGGAAAGGACCCACAAGATCAGGCTGTGACTCTGCAGCTGAAACTGCCATCCCCAGAGAGCCTGACAGCAAGAACAAGATCCCAACAGCAGTGACCCAGAGCAGGGGAGCGAGAAGGAAAATGCGGTGAGGGTGGGTGTGAGAGAGGCCAGGGCAGAGGCAGCCGGGCACTCAGACAGCGTCACCCTTCCCCAGCTGTGCAGCCACCTCCCAGACACCAACACTGCCGGGCAGCTGCTCTCAGCCCCTGTGCTCTGCAGAGGAACTGGAGCTCTGGCTGCACAGGAGCTGCTTCATGCCTTGGAGCCCCCGGCCCTGAGGGCAGAGGCTTTGCTGGGTGGGACAGGAGGCCAGGGGGCTGCTCACAGGAGGGATCTGCACTGCAGGGGGTCACAGGGACTTTTCTCTCTTCTCCTTCCCATAACCATTCCCGGTTTGGTTTCCACTCATTTCTGATCATTTCCCTGCTGCCTGGAGATTCTCCCCTGGCAGGTGTTTCCCTGTCCATGTCTCTTCCCTGTCAGTGCTCACAGACCATCCCACCCTCTGTGCCCTCCCCCTGGCCCTACAGATCCTGCCTGTTCACAGGGCACTGCCTGGGGGCATCTTCCTGTCTGCAGGCTGGAAAACAGATGACAGATTAAGTGTAAGGTGTTCAGCAAAGGTGATGCTGGTTCTGCATAGGCAGAGGAGAGCCAAGGCATGCCAGGATTTTCTTGAAGACCTACTGCAGTTCATGTGCCTCAAGTATTTGTTTAAAATTAAGAACTGCCTTAGTCACCACCCATTCCCCAGAGTAGGAGACTGAAAACACAGACTCAGAGAGCTTCCTTATCTTTGTAGTACTTTTTGTCTTCTTCTCCTTGAAACCTCCTCTTGTCAATATTCTGGAATGAGCTGGAGCTGTGAGCAGCCCCGACCCACGGAGAACCCAGCAGCAGAAGGACCCTGCCCTGCCGGGGGTCGCTCATACCCCCACAGCTTCTCCCCTCGGTGTTGCCGGGCTCTCCCGGGCAGGCTGAGCGCTGACCCTGGCAGGCGGCAGAGTCCCTGCCCGGCACAGCCCTGGGGTGCAGGGACCCTGCTCTGCAGGACAGCCCTGGGCACCCCTGCCTGCACATTTACATTTACATCCCACAGCCACCCTGGGGAGAACGCAGCATTCACGTCTTGTCACTCTGACAGTGCAGAAGGCAATCCCTGCTCTGCAGCACATCCTCCCCTCTGCATTGGAGAATCTCTGAGAGCTGTACTTACGTCTCTTGTAGGCTCTGCAATGTGACAGCTTTCTGAGATCCTACCAAGATTTGCAGATTCAATGCCCTGCAGCCACAGGCTTCATATCTGAAAGGATTTCATTTCCAGTGAACTCTCAGAATCCTCCCAGCCCAGACTGTGTTTCCTCTCTGTGCCTGGCTCCTGTGCCCTCGGTGCTGCAGGCAGAGCCCTCAGCCCTGCTGCATGTGCAGAGGAGCTGCTCCTGGGCAGAGCTGTCTCTCTGCAGCGCTGCTGCTGCCATGAGCTCCCTGTGTCCCAGGAGCCCAGCCCAGCTCAGCAGCACAGGAGCAGCCCTTGATGTCCCTTTCTCTGTCCCCTCTGGGCTCCTCCAGGTGTCCCTCAGGCTCCAGGGGCACATCCTTTGAGACAACCTATAGTAATCAGTAATGTTAGTTGTGTCTGCTCTGCAGAGATACTTCTTGCCAGCATTGTATTCTTGCTAGTAAAAAATAAATTGGTATGAGAATATTCCAGGTGTGGTCTCCCCAGGGCAGAGCAGAGGGGCAGGAGAACCTCTCTGACCTACTGACCACCCCCTTCTAGCCCCCCCCCAGGTACCATTTGCCTTCCTGGCCACAAGGGCCCAGTGCTGGCTCATGGTCACCCTGCTGTCCCCAGGACCCCCAGGTCCCTTTCCCCTACACTGCTCTCCAACAGGTCCTTCCCCAACTTACACTGGAACCTGGGGTTGTTCCTGCCCAGATTCAAGACTCTACACTTGCCCTTGTTCTATTTCATTACATTTTCCCTGCCCAACTCTCCAGCCTGTCCAGGTCTCTGATGGCAGCACAGCTTCCAGTGTCACCACTCCTCCAGCTTGGTGTCACCAGCAAACTTGCTGACAGTCACTCTGTTCCCTCATCCAAGTCACTGATGAATTTATTGAATAGTACTGGCCCCAGCACTGCCTCCTGAGGCACTGCACTAGATCCAGGCCTCAACTGGACTCTGCCCCATTGACCACAACCCTCTGGCTTCTTCCCTTCAGCCAGTTCACAGTCCACCTCACTACCCGCTCATCCAGCCCACACTTCCTGATTTTAGCAGAAGGATGCTGTGGAAGACTGTGTCAAAGGCTTTACGGAAGTCAAGGTGTTTTTATGATAATTTGTGCAGAAAGGGCAGTCACAGGACAGCACCCAATATGTCAAAACTGATGCTGAGTGAAATGCCCTAAATCCCCGATGAGTTCCCCCTGTGTCTGTGTCTCTCCTGGAAGGAGTCTGTCCCGAGAAGGGGATCCAGCTCCTGCCACTCTCTGCAGAGGCACATGAGCAGTGTCCATCACCTGGGAACACAAAGGGTGACGTTTGCCAGACCACCCTTCATCTCACCACCAAGAGCAGGGACAGCCCCCTGGGCCTCCTGGGCACAAGGACAGCCTTGGGGCCAGCAGCACCCCGAAGTCCTTCCTCCAAAGAGTGCTGGGTGCATGGGCAGTGGGTGGGGTGGGACACTGGGGGCCCATGTCACCTCCGTGTCACAGTGTGACCAGCCAGCAATGCTGGGGTCACAATGCCCCGGGGCAGTATAAAAGGGAGCAGCGTCCCGTGTCTGCTGCCAGAGCTGGCCTGGAGGCAGCCTGAAGACATCGGAGAGGAAGTCCTTGAGGAGCCGGTGGAATCCCTTGACAGGGGCTGAAGGAGGAAGACCTGGACGAGGCAGCTGGAGTTTCTCCACTGCAAGGCCATCTCCCAGCAGGGCAACCTTCCAGGTTCATCTGATGGACGATCATCCTTTTCAGCTGGATAGCAGTAGCCAAATGAAGGGAATGCCTTCTTGAGGAGCACTGCAGAGCTCACCGTCCTGATGGAGTGGGGAGCTAGGGTCAGCAGCTGTAGGAAGTGGAATGCAGAGTGGTTTGAAGGGGGCCCGGTGCTCTCCCGGCCACCAGAAGGTCCATGCGTCTTTGGCACAAGGTGATGGAGCGAATGGCTAATCTGGGCAAGGTTCCAAGTGTTTGTCAGGGATTTCCCCAGCATGTAGTGCTAGTGAAAAGAGGGGTAAGGAAAAGAGGGAGAGAGAATAAGAGGGAGAGGGAGAGAGAGAGGGAAGAGGTGATGCAAGAGGAGAAGAGAGAGAAGAGAGAAGAGAGAAGAGAGAAGAGAGAAGAGAGGAAGAGGAGGAAGATGAAGAGGAGGAGGAGGAGGAAGAGAGAAGAGGAAGAGGAGGAGGAAGAGGAGGAGGAAGAGGAGGAGGAGGAGGAAGAAGAGGAAGAGGAAGAGGAAGAGGAAGAAGAACATCCTTTTCAGCTGAATAGCAGCAGCAAAATGAAGGGAATGCCTTCTTGAGGAGCACTGCAGAGCTCACCATGCTGATGGAGTGGGGAGCTAGGGTCAGCAGCTGTAGGAAGTGGAATGCAGAGTGGTTTGAAGGGGGCCCGGTGCTCTCCCAGCCACCAGAAGGTACATGCGTCCTTTGCACAAGGTGATGGAGCGATAATCTGGGCAAGGTTACAAGTGTTTGTCAGCAATTTCCTCAGCATGTACTGCTAGTGAAAGGAGGGAGAAGGAGAAGAAGGAGAGAGAAGAGGGAGAGGGAAGAGGTGAAGAAAGGAGGAGAGGAGAGGAGAGGAGAGGAGAGGAGAGGAGAGGAGAGGAGAGGAGAGGAGAGGAGAGGAGAGGAGAGGAGAGGAGAGGAGAGGAGAGGAGAGGAGAGGAGAGGAGAGGAGAGGAGAGGAGAGGAGAGGAGAGAGGAGAGGAGAGGAGAGGAGGAGAGGAATAGAAGAGAAGAGAAGAGAGGAGAAGAGAAGAGAGAGAGAGAAGAGAAGAGAAGAGAAGAGAAGAGAAGAGAAGAAGAGAGGAGAGGAAGAGAAAGAAGAAGAGAAGAGAAGAGAAGAGAAGAGAAGAGAAGAGAAGAGAAGAGAAGAGAAGAGAAGAGAGAGAGAAGAGAGAAGAAATCATCATCCTGTCATTCTATCCTTCTATTATTCTGTGGTCTTCTGGGAGGCATGACCAGCCTGTGGGCTGAGGAGCCAGGTCTTGCTCAAATGCTCAGGGAACAGCCGATCGCCAGTGTTGGGGTCAGGAAGGAATTTTCCCCCGGGGCAGACTGGCCCTGGTCCCCGGGGTTTTTTTGCCTTCCTCTGCAGCATTGAGCATGACCACCTGTCAGAGCTCCTCTGGGCCCTTTTGGCTCGGTTCATGCCCACTGCTCTTGCCCTCCAAGGCACCACTCGTGCCCTGGCTTTCTCGGGTTCTTTCTCCCAGGGCAAGTTTGCAGCAGGAGCCAGCTCTCCTCCTTCTCCTTCTTCTATTAACATTTGTAATTTTAATAAAATAAATATAAATATTAAAAAAAAAAAAAATCTGTTTCCAGTTGTATCCTTTGTGTACGTGTCCCTGAAACTGTTTTTGGATCTAAAACCTGTCTGGCATTTCAGTGGAACAGTCACATCTTTATTGGACTCCTTGTGAGCGTACAGAATAGAGCAGCACAGCACAGCACAGCACAGCATGGTTGTGCTCAGTAGCTGTGCCTGGAGCACGATGAGCTCTGAGCCAGGCCTGAGGACTCCATCCAGGAGAGCCGCTCTCTGCAGGGCAGGGCCCAGGCCCGTCCAGGAGATGGGGCAGAGACAGGCACACACACCTACAACATGGCTCAGGCAGGCACCAGAGGTCCCAGGCTGAGCTGAGACACGGCCCCTGGGCCCCTGCAGGAGATGGTCCCCAGGGAGGCCGGTCCCAGCCACTGAGGCCTTGAGCACCCCAAGACCCTGTAGACACGGATGGCTGGCAGCTTTGGAGACTGAGTCTTGGCCCAGATGGACCTTCTCTCTGACCAGGACTTTTGTTCTCAGATTCTTTTGTTTAGGTACGTTTTTTCCAAAGCAAAGATCTCAGGCATTACTAAAAAGTAGAGCAAGGAGAAAAAGAAATCCATGTCACACACCACACACTATCCCATGTGTGTATGAGTTTTGACACAAATGTCCAAAACGGCAGCAGCTTCCTTACTCTTTCAGTCATCAAAAGAGTATCTCTTAAAGGCTTTCCATAAGTTCTGAACCTCTTCCCACCAATCAAGGTAGGCAAATAACTCTGAGAAAGGTGCAAGTCACACAGGAGGTGTAGAAGGTTTACCCTGCGGCTGAAGTGCATTTTGCATCCCCTGTACAGATGGCCAACTGTGGATCTCGGTTTGGGTAGAAAAGGAAACATGACTGCTGTAGCAGCAATGGACTCTTTTTGCTCATTTGGGAAGAGTCATCATTTGCCTGGCTGTGCTTTGGGAATGGATTCAAAGCGAGTCTTATTTCCGTAGCCGTCTGTTGGCACTGTCCAGCGCAGCCTATGGCTCTGGTCACACTGGGGATTTTCTCCACGCTGCAGTGGTTGAAACCATCCTGTTATCCCCTCAGAAAAGGCTTTGTGAGCCTGGTCCTCCTCGCTGTGGGGCCTCATGGACATCAGCTCTGGTGCAGAGAGGGGACAGCTACCAGGGCTCTTCTCTTGGTTGCAGGGCTGGTTTCTGCCATGACTGGAGAGAAGAGCAGGAGCTTTGTCCTGGAGAGCCAAAGGGCAGAGAAGGCATCAGGGACAGCCAGCAGCTGTGCCCAGCACGTGGCCACCAAGGGCAGGGACAGCCCCCTGGAACACCTGGGCACCGGGACTGCCTTGGGGCCAGTACCCCAAAGGCTTCCTGCAAAGGGTGCTGGGTGGGGCTGTGGTGGGGGGGCTTTGCAGCTTCCCCCTGCTAGGGAAAGGAGGAGAAAGGGAAGAAGGGAAGTGAGGTATAGTTCAGCTGTAAGGGTCCTATCATGACCATCTAGTCCCACTGCATGACCAGTTCAAGGCTGATCTAAAGTTAAAACAGGGTAGTAAGTGCATTGTCCAAACGCCTCTTGAATGCTGAGGCTTGGGGCATCAACCAGCTGTCACAGAATCACAGAATGGTTGGGCTTGAAAGGGACCTCTGGAGATCATCTAGCCAACCCACCTGCTAAAGCAGGTTCGCCCAGAGCAGATCGCACAGGAAGGTGTCCAGGCGGGTTTTGAATGTCTCCAGAGGAGGACACTCCACAACCTCTCTGGACAGCCTGTTCCAGTGATCAGGCACCCTCACAGTAAAGAGGTTTTTCCTCATATTCAGATGGGACCTCCTATGCTGTGCCCGTTGCCCCTCATCCTACCGTTCAGAAGTCTGTTCCAGTATTTGACCACACTCTCAGTAGAGGGTCAAGTCTGAACTTCCTCTGACCCAGGTTTGCACCATTCACACATGTCCTGTCACTGGATACCAGGGACAAGAGATCAGCACTTCCCTATACACTTCCCTCCTCAGGAACTTTTAGAGGGCAATGAGCTTGCTCATCAGCTTCCTTCTCTCCAAACTAGAGAAATCCAGATTGCTCGGCCACTCCTCAGAGGACATGCCTTCCGGTCGGTCACCAGCTTTGTTGCTCCCTGGACACATTGGAATACTTCAACATCCTTGTCGAATCGTGGGGCCCAGAACTGCACACAGCACTCAAGGTGAGGCCACAGCAACTCTGAATACAGCAGGATAATCACCTCCTTTGAGCGGTTGGTTCTGCTCTGTCTGATGTACCCCAGGATGGGATTTGCACTCTTGGCTGCCAGGGCACACACTGCTGACTCTTGTTGAGCCTCCTGTCAACCAGCGCCCCAAGGCTCCTTTCTGCAGGGCTGCTCTCCAGCCAATCCTCTCCCCATTTAGACTTGTGCTTGGCATTAGTTTATCCCAGGTGCAGAATCCGGCATGTGGACTTGTTAGATTTTATGCCGTTGATCATTGCCTAATGCTCCAATCTATCTAGATCGTTCTGCAAGGCTCCTTGTCCCTCAGGATAGTCATCAGCACCTCCGAGGATGGTATTATCAGAAAATTTGCTACTGGTGCATTAAATTCCTGCATCCAGATTATTGATAAAAATATTGGACAGACCTGGCCCTAGGACTGAGTCCTGAGGAACATCCCTGGTGGCTTGTCTCTAGCCAGATGTAGCACCATCCACTGCAACATTTTGAGCCCTGCCATTCACCCAGCTCTTCACCCAGCACACTACGTATCTGCTCATCTCACAGCTGGACACTTGTCCAGAAGTGTGCTGGGAGGGACAGTATCAAAGGCTTTACCAAAATCCAGACAAACTACATCTACTGCCTTCCCTTCATGCACTAGGCAGCTGAAATTCCAAACCTTATAAACTTGCTGAAAAGTCAAAACACTTAGGAGGGAAATATTCAACAAGAATTCTGAGAAAAGAATGCACATTAGTATATTTGTGGTGTACTATCTTCCCACTCCTCCTGACTTCAATTTAACACAGTGAGGCACAGAGACAATCTACATGGGCTTTTTTTCTAATACCATTGCTAAAGATTTCAAAGTAAGAACAGATTTTTAGCAGATACAGTTAAATTAGAGAACATTTCACAAACGACACATCTGTGATCCTTTAAACTGACTCAGCTGAGTTGCTGGTTGCTGCTGGCTACCCATGTGAAATCACAGTTCTGCTGTCACAAGTGTCATTTACCATTACCACACTACCCATCTCTTCTGCAAAAGCACTGATCATATCATGCCTACCAACTTAATTCGCTGAATGAAACACATAATCCTGCTTCCTAGAAATCAGGTTTGGCCCTGCCAAACATTTTGATAAATAAAGTTATTAAAACATATGTTTACCTCGGATGGTCTGATACAGTTTAAAATGGAGAAGTCTAAATGCATTATTTCAAGTCCATGAAGTACATGGCTAAGTACTTCTTTCAGAATTCGAGAAAATGATGGTGCATCCCATCTAGAAAACCACATTCTACCTGAAAAAGGAAGATCTAGTCCATCTAAAATAAGTGTTTAGTAATCCACAGATATCAGCATCATTAAAAAGGTCAAATATGTCTTTCTCAAAATACCAAGTCAGAGAGAGAGACAGACAGACAGACAGACAGACAGGGTTTTGCAACCAAGACAGCCCGGCTCCCCGCAGGAGCATCCAACCTCGTGTCTGCCGTGGTGACCTTGTGTGACAGCAGGGAGGGACTCAGTCCTCCCTGTGACTTCTGGTTGGCAGTACCTTGTTCTCTGGAGATCCAGTGTGTTACATCTCGGATCAGATTCACAGATTCATTTCCACCCGCAACTGGGTCAGTTGAGGCAGGGGGGGTGTTATGAAAATACGATACGCCCTCAAAAACCCCACCAAAATCTAAACCAGGCAGGTCTTTCACATCTCAAAATTGACAGTTTAACTTGTGAATGTTTTGATCATTGTCATGAGTCTGTACAGCTGCTGGAAATGGAAATAGGAATGTCCTTTTGTTTGCTCAGTATGGAAAGCCCCAGGCAACCCTGTGCACAGTCTGCATAAGCAAGTTACCTGACGGAAGTTGCATTATTGGTGGAAGAAGAAATGCTGAAAGGATCTACAGAAGCATGCTTTTGATTGGCAAAGTGTTGGCCAGTGTCTAGGATGAGGCTGATATTATGTAGGTTTTTCTTTGCTCGAAGACAGAAGAGACTACTCCGTGGAGAGCAACTCTTGCTCGTCAGGATTAGCCCAGGCGCTTTGTCTTGCTTTGTGTCTTATGTTCTCAGGACTCACCTCAAGTGTTTTGATCTATAGAAAGTTCCTAGAGAAAGTGATTTTCTTGCTTGTGAGAGGCACTTATCTCAGCAAGGGCAAATCTCCTCCTCATAGAGGGTGGTGAATCGCGGCTGGGGCGTCTCCTAAACAGACCAGATGAGGGGTTGTTGAAGCTCTAAACCAGGCTGCTCAGGGGGAAGTGGGTTAATGTCCTCCTTTGGCCTGGGGAGGGGATAATAGGTCTATTAAAAGTCAGATCTAGTGCAAGCACAGGGCAGTTTTCATTGGAAAAAAAGGACACTTTGCAGGCAGACACAGCAGAGGGTGTAACCCCAAGTTTTGTGCTATTGCTGAAAATTTTTCCAGCACCTGATCAGCACGTGAAGGTGAGTCCATATCTGTCATTAGTGAATGCACTAAAGGAGGAGCTTAAAAAATCACCACCCTGAAGTTAAAAATAAGACATATAAGAAATGCAGTTGGTTTTCATTTTCCCACTCACTTAAAAAAATTAAAGTGTTAAACTTGCAGGTTCTCTCGGTGAGCATGGAAGCAACACATTTGTAAGGAAAACAGAGGTGCTTAGTTTTGTAATGATACGAACTGGAGGGAAATCACAAGTTATGTCGCGATGCATGATAGTATTGCAAGAACTGACCACAGCATCTCAATTTTGGTTGGGAATTAGTCAACCCTGGACATCACTAAGTGAGAATGTAAATTGGGAATCAGTTTGGCAGCAATTTGGGAAGAGGATTTGTAAGGTTCTCACTGTTCTCCTGCTTCTGTTCCCACTGCCGGGGGCAAAAATGTCCTTGTTGTCAATAACACTCAATAAATGGCATGTGATAGAAAAATAACCAACAGGATGAGCAGCCGCCCATGTTCTGGTTTTGGAGATTCATCTGCCTGGGGACTTTTAGGACAGCGGAACTGGCTGAGTAGACTGGGTAGGTTCTTACTTTGTTTCTAGGGAGAATTAAGCTAAGTCTAATTGGAGTCACTTTAATCCAGAATGTGAGGGCACAGGTTCAATGTGAGACCAAAGGATGTGAAGACCCTTTGCAGCAGAGGATCTGCCCATTGGCCTGTCTTTACTCTTCTGCAGTTAATGAAGCGCTTCCAACACGGCACCACCTTGCATTACCCCAAGTGCTTGAATTAGGGATAATTACCACGTCTGAGCTGTCATGCAGCCATTTGCCAGCCCACAGAACCTGGTGCCTGAGCCCAGAGGCTATGCCTATGCTTTCACACCTATGCTTTCCATAGCAGGTGCCCTGGGGTTTAGCTGAGACCTGCTCCCCCGCCTGTTTTCCTACCTGGACATCTAGGAAGTGAGAGAGGCCACATGCGAAACACATGGAGCCGGCACCAAAAGGTTGAGATTCTTTAATGGAATAGACGTAGGCTGGCAGGTTCCTGCACCCATGGCAGCACTTTCACAGAGCAATTCATTACCATCATGTACTAGAGGATTGTTTTTCATAGTTTCTTTTAGTAACTTTAAAGGAAAAGAGAAGAAGTTCCTTTGTATGTGAATAACCTCCTCAGTAATTTCATGCCACCGCCATTCCCAGGTGGTTTCAGCCATGCCCAGTGCGTGACCACCAAGAGCAGGGACAGCGCCCTGGGCCTCCTGGGCACAAGGACAGCCTCGGGGCCAGCAGCACCCCGAAGTCCTTCCTCCACAGAGTGCTGGGTGCATGGGCAGTGGGTGGGGTGGGACACTGGGGGCCCATGTCACCTCCATGTCACAATGCGACCACGGGGCAATGCTGATGTCACAATGCCCCGGGGCAGTATAAAAGGGAGCAGCGTCCCGTGTCTGCTGCCAGAGCTGGACTGGAGGCAGCCTGAAGACATCGGAGAGGAAGTCCTTGAGGAGCCGGTGGAATCCCTTGACAGGGGCTGAAGGAGGAAGAGCTGGACGAGGCAGCTGGAGTTTCTCCGCTGCAAGGCCATCTCCCAGCAGGGCAACCTTCCAGGTTCATCTGATGGATGATCATCCTTTTCAGCTGGTTAGCAGTAGCCAAATGAAGGGAATGCCTTCTTGAGGAGCACTGCAGAGCTCACCGTCCTGATGGAGTGGGGAGCTAGGGTCAGCAGCTGTAGGAAGTGGAATGCAGAGTGGTTTGAAGGGCGTGCGGTGCTCTCCCGGCCACCAGAAGGTAGATGCGTCGTTGGCATAAGGTGATGGAGCGAATGGGTAAGCTGGGCAAGGTTCCAAGTGTTTGTCAGGGATTTCCCCAGCATGCACTGGTAGTGAAAGGAGGGGGAAGGAAAAGAGGGAGAGAGAAGAAGAGGGAGAGGGAGAGAGAGAGGGAAGAGGTGAAGCAAGAGGAGAAGAGAGAGAAGAGAGAAGAGAGAAGAGAGAATAGAGAAGAGAGAAGAGAGAAGAGAGAATAGAGAAGAGAGAAGAGAGAAGAGAGAAGAGAGGAAGAGAGAAGAGAGGAAGAGGAAGAGGAGGAGGAGGAGGAGGAGGAAGAGGAAGAGGAGGAGGAAGAGGAGGAGGAAGAGGAGGAGGAGGAGGAGGAAGAGGAAGAGGAAGAGGAACATCCTTTTCAGCTGAATAGCAGCAGCAAAATGAAGGGAATGCCTTCTTGAGGAGCACTGCAGAGCTCACCGTCCTGATGGAGTGGGGAGCTAGGGTCAGCAGCTGTAGGAAGTGGAATGCAGAGTGGTTTAAGGGGTTACGGTGCTCTCCCGGCCACCAGAAGGTAGATGCGTCCTTTGCACAAGGTGATGGAGCGAATGGCTAAACTGGGCAAGGTTACAAGTGTTTGTCAGCAATTTCCTCAGCATGTACTGCTAGTGAAAGGAGGGAGAAGGAGAAGAAGGAGAGAGAAGAGGGAGAGGGAAGAGGTGAAGAAAGGAGGAGAGGAGAGGAGAGGAGAGGAGAGGAGAGGAGAGGAGAGGAGAGGAGAGGAGAGGAGAGGAGAGGAGAGGAGAGGAGAGGAGAGGAGAGGAGAGGAGAGGAGAGGAGAGGAGAGGAGAGGAGAGGAGAGGAGAGGAGAGGAGAGGAGAGGAGAGGAGAGGAGAGGAGAGGAGAGGAGAGGAGAGGAGAGGAGAGGAGAGGAGAGAGAAGACATCATCATCCTATCATTCTATCCTTCTATTATTCTGTGGTCTTCTGGGAGGCATGACCAGCCTGTGGGCCGAGGAGCCAGGTCTTGCTCAAATGCTCAGGGAACAGCCGATCGCCAGTGTTGGGGTCAGGAAGGAATTTTCCCCCGGGGCAGACTGGCCCTGGTCCCCGGGGTTTTTTTGCCTTCCTCTGCAGCATTGAGCATGACCACCTGTCAGAGCTCCTCTGGGCCCTTTTGGCTCGGTTCATGCCCACTGCTCTTGCCCTCCAAGGCACCACTCGTGCCCTGGCTTTCTCGGGTTCTTTCTCCCAGGGCAAGTTTGCAGCAAGAGACAGCTCTCCTCCTTCTCCTTCTTCTGTTAAAATTTGTAATTTTAATAAAATAAATATAAATATTAAAAAAAAAAAAAATCTGTTTCCAGTTGTATCCTTTGTGTACGTGTCCCTGAAACTGTTTTTGGATCTAAAACCTGTCTGGCATTTCAGTCGAACAGTCACATCTTTATTGGACTCATTTTGAGCGTACAGAATAGAGCAGCACAGCACAGCACAGCACAGCATGGTTGTGCTCAGTAGTTGTGCCTGGAGCACGATGAGCTCTGAGCCAGGCCTGAGGACTCCATCCAGGAGAGCCGCTCTCTGCAGGGCAGGGCCCAGGCCCGTCCAGGAGATGGGGCAGAGACAGGCACACACACCTACAACATGGCTCAGGCAGGCACCAGAGGTCCCAGGCTGAGCTGAGACACGGCCCCTGGGCCCCTGCAGGAGATGGTCCCCAGGGAGGCCGGTCCCAGCCACTGAGGCCTTTGAGCACCCCAAGACCCTGTAGACACGGATGGCTGGCAGCTTTGGAGACTGAGTCTTGGCCCAGATGGACCTTCTCTCTGATCAGGACTTTTGTTCTCAGATTCTTTTGTTTAGGTACGTTTTTTCCAAAGCAAAGATCTCAGGCATTACTAAACAGGAGAACACGGAGAAAAAGAAATCCATGTCACACACCACACACTATCCCATGTGTGTATGAGTTTTGGTGCAAATGTCCAAAATGGCAGCAGCTTCCTTACTCTTTGAGTACTCCAAAGAGTATCTCTTAAAGGCTTTCCAGAAGTTCTGAACCTCTTCCCACCAATCAAGGTAGGCAAATAACTCCGAGAAAGGTGCAAGTCACACAGGAGGTGTGGAAGGTTTACACTGCGGCTGAAATGCATTTTGCATTCCCTGTACAGATGGCCAACTGTGGATCTTGGTTTGGGTAGAAAAGGAAACATGACTGCAGTAGCAGCAATGGACTCTTTTTGCTCATTTGGGAAGAGTCATCATTTGCCTGGCTGTGCTTTGGGAATGGATTCAAAGCGAGTCTTATTTCCATGGCGGTCTGTTGGCACTGTCCAGCCCAGCCTATGGCTCTGGTCACACTGGGGATTTTCTCCACGCTGCAGTGGTTGAAACCATCCTGTTATCCCCTCAGAAAAGGCTTTGTGAGCCTGGTCCTCCTCGCTGTGGGGCCTCATGGACATCAGCTCTGGTGCAGAGAGGGGACAGCTACCAGGGCTCTTCTCTTGGTTGCAGGGCTGGTTTCTGCCATGACTGCAGTTGTTGCCATCATGATTTCTCTGCTGCAAAGGGCCCTGCAGCGGACAAGGAGGGCAGCATTTTTAGCACAAATAAAAAAAGGGGGAATTGTGGGAAATTGCAGCGGACCTGTGGAATCCTTGACAGAAAATGTGAGAGTAGAGATCAGCCTTGAGATATTAAGATTTACCCTTGAGAAGGATGGGAGTAAAGGAGTATCCGGAGAGAGGAGAGATGTACCCGTGAGAGAGAAGGGGATAGAAGAACAACATGGACTATAGAAAAATTAACCAATGAGATGTTAGTGCTGTAACTTGTAACCAATGGTGAAAAGACACATGAACTGGTAGAATTGTATAAAAATGCACTTGTAGCAATAAATGGCGTCTATTACTTTCATCTTGAAAGAACTTGGTCCATGTCGTTTGCCCGTCTCAACCGCGACACAAAACCCCCTGGAGAGCGTGTGTGTCACAAACCCCATTGGACAGTGTGTGTGTCACAAACCCCTCTGAACAGTGTGTGTGTCACAAACACCCCTGGGCAGTGTGTGTGTCACAAACCCCATTGGACAGTGTGTGTGTCACAAACCCCATTGGACACCTGTGTGTGTCACAAACCCCCCTGGACAGTGTGTGTGTCACAAACCCCATTGGACAGCGTGTGTGTCACAAACCCCATTGGACACGTGTGTGTGTCACAAACCCCATTGGACAGTGTGTGTGTCACAAACCCCCCTGGACAGCGTGTGTGTCACAAACCCCATTGGACAGCGTGTGTATCACAAACCCCCCTGGACAGTCTGTGTGTCACAAACCCCATTGGACAGTGTGTGTGTCACAAACCCCATTGGACAGCGTGTGTGTCACAAACCCCCCTGGACAGTCTGTGTGTCACAAACCCCATTGGACAGTGTGTGTATCACAAACCCCATTGGACAGCGTGTGTGTCACAAACCCCCCTGGGCAGTGTGTGTGTCACAAACCCCATTGGACAGTGTGTGTGTCACAAACCCCCCTGGGCAGTGTGTGTGTCACAAACCCCATTGGACAGTGTGTGTGTCACAAACCCCCCTGGACCCAAAATATGGGGGGACCCCAAAGTGGGGGACCCCAAAATGTGGGGGCACACCAATATATGGGGGGACCCCAATATATGGTGGACCCCAAAATGTGGGGGGACCCCAAAGTGGGGGGGACCCTAAATTTTGGGGGGGTATCCCAAATATGGGGGACCCCAAAGTGGGGGGGACCCCTATATATATAGGGGGACCCCAAAGTGGGGTGACCCCAAAAAATATGGGGGGACCCCAAAAAAAGGGGGGACCCCAATATATGGAGGACCCCAAAATATATGGGGGGGACACCCAATTGGGGGGACCGTAAAATAAGGGGGGACCCCGAAGAGGGGGGGACCCCAATATATGGGGGGAACCTCAAAGTGGGGGGGACCCCAAAATTGGGGGGGACCCCAATATATGTGGGGACCCCAAGGTGGGGGGACCCCAATATATGGGGGGAACCTCAAAGTGGGGGGAACCCCAAAATGTGGGGGGACACCAATATATGGGGGGACCCCAAAGTGGGGGAACCCAAAATGTGGGGGCACACCAATATATGGGGGGACCCCAATATATGGTGGACCCCAAAATAAGGGGGGACCCCAAAATGTGGGGGGGACCCTAAATTTTGGGGGGGTACCCCAAATATGGGGGACCCAAAAGTGGGGGGGACTACTCTATATATAGGGGGACCCCAAAGTGGGGCGACCCCAAAAAATATGGGGGGACCCCAAAAAATATGGGGGGACCCCAAAATATGGGGGACCCCAAAATATAAGGGGGGACACCCAATTTTGGGGACCGCAAAATATGGGGGGGACCCCAGTATATGGGGGAACCTCAAAGTGGGGGGACCCCAAAATGTGGGGGGACCCCAAATATCGGGGGGACCCCAAATATCGGGGACCCCAAAATATATGGGGGGGACCCCAAATATGGGGGGACCCCAAAATTTGGGGGGCACCCCAAAGTGGGGGGGACCCCAAAGTGGAGGGACCACAAAATGTGGGGGGACACCAATATATGGGGGACCCCAAGGTGGGGGGGACCCTAAAATTGGGGGGGACCCCAAAGAGGGTGGGACCCCAATATATGGGGGGCACCTCAAAGTGGGGGGAACCCCAAAATTGGGGGGACCCCAAATATCGGGGGGGAACCCAAATATCGGGGGGGACCCCAAAATATATGGGGGGACACACAATTGGGGGGACCCCAAAATATGGGGGGGACCCCAAAATGTGGGGGGCACCCCAAAGTGGGGGGGGCACCCCAAAGTGGGGGGACCCCAAAATGTGGGGGGACCCCAAAATATGGGGGGGACCCCCAAACCAACCTGCTCGACGCGCAGCTCCACATCCCCATGTACGGATTTGCCACTGAAGAGCTGCACCCTAAAAATGGGGGGACCCCCAATGTGGGACCCACAAGTGGGACCCACAAGTGACCCCCAAGTGACCCCCAAGTGACCCAAAGTGACCCAAAGTGACCCCTAAATGACCCCCATATGACCCCAAGTGACCCACAAGTGACCACATCTGACCCCAAGTGACCCCCAAGTGACCCCCAAGTGACCTCCAAGTGACCTCATATGACCCCAAGTGACCCACAAGTGAACCCCATATGACCCAAAGTGACCCCCAAGTGACCCAAAGTGACCCCAAATTGACCCCCAAGTGACACCCACATGACCCAAAGTGACCCCCAAGTGACCAAAAGTGACCCCCAAGTGACCCCAAGTGACCCTCAAGTGACCCCAAGTGACCCCCAGTGACCCCCAAGTGACCCAAAGTGACCTCATATGACCCCAAGTGACCCCTAAGTGACCCCCAAGTGACTCCCAAGTGACCCAAAGTGACCCCCAAGTGACCTCATATGACCCCAAGTGACCCCAAGTGACCCTCAAGTGACCCCCAAGTGACCCAAGTGACCCAAAGTGACCCCCAAGTGACCCCAAGTGAACCCCATATGACCCCAAGTGACCCCTAAGTGACCCCCAAGTGACCTCATATGACCCCAAGTGACCCCCAAGTGACCCCCAAGTGACCCCAAGTGAACCCCATATGACCCCAAGTGACCTCTAAGTGACCCCCAAGTGACCTCATATGACCCCAAGTGACCCTCATGTGACCCCCAAGTGACCCCATGACCCCAAAGTGCCCCCATAGTGACCCCAAGTAACCCCAGTGACCCCAAGTGACCCCCAAGTGACCCCCAAGTGATCCCCAAGTGACCCCCAAGTGTCTCCTATGTGACCCCAAGTGACCCCCAAGTGACCTCATATGACCCCAAGTGACCCCTAAGTGACCCTCAAGTGACCCCCAAGTGACCCTCAAGTGACCCCAAGTGACCCTCAATTGACCCCCAAGTGACCCCCAGTGACCCAAGTGACCCAAAGTGACCCCCAAGTGACCTCATATGACCCCAAGTGACCCCCAAGTGACCCCCAAGTGACTCCCAAGTGACTCCCAAGTGACCTCATATGACCCCAAGTGACCCTCAAGTGACCTCATATGACCCCATGTGACCCCCAAGTGACCCCCAAGTGACCCAAAGTGACCCCAAGGGACCCCCAAGTGACCCAAAGTGACCCCCAGTGACCCTCAAGTGACCCCAAGTGACCCTCAATTGACCCCCAAGTGACCCCCAGTGACCCAAGTGACCCAAAGTGACCCCCAAGTGACCTCATATGACCCCAAGTGACCCCCAAGTGACCCCCAAGTGACTCCTAAGTGACTCCCAAGTGACCTCATATGACCCCAAGTGACCCTCAAGTGACCTCATATGACCCCATGTGACCCCCAAGTGACCCCAAGTGACCCCCAAGTGACCCAAAGTGACCCCAAGGGAACCCCAAGTGACCCAAAGTGACCCCCAGTGACCCCAAGTGACCCCAAGTGACCCTCAAGTGACCCCCAAGTGACCCCCAGTGACCCAAGTGACCCAAAGTGACCACCAAGTGACCTCATATGACCCCAAGTGACCCCTAAGTGACCCTCAAGTGACCCCCAAGTGACCTCAAAGTGACTCCCAAGTGACCCCACGTAACCCCCAAGTGACCCCTAAGTGACCCCCAAGTGACCTCATATGACCCCAAGTGACCCCCAATTGACCACCAAGTGACCCCAAGTGACTCCCAAGTGACCCCAAGTGACCCCCAAGTGACCTCATATGACCCCAAGTGACCCCTAAGTGACCCTCAAGTGACCCCAAAGTGACCCCTAAGCGACTCCCAAGTGACCCAAAGTGACCCTCAAGTGACCCTCATGTGACCCCCAAGTGACCCCATGACCCCCAAGTGCCCCCATAGTGACCCCAAGTAACCCCAGTGACCCCAAGTGACACCCAAGTGACCCCCAAGTGACCTCATATGACCCCAAGTGACCCTCAAGTGACCTCATATGACCCCATGTGACCCCCAAGTGACCCCCAAGTGACACCAAGTGACCCCCAAGTGACCCAAAGTGACCCCAAGGGACCCCCAAGTGACCCCCAAGTGACCTCATATGACCCCAAGTGACCCTCAATTGACCCCCAAGTGACCCCCAGTGACCCCCAGTGACCCCCGCCCGCGCGCTCACTTCCGACCCCGCCCCCTTCCCCACCCGGGGTGACGTCACCGGTGACGTCACCGCGCCGGCCCCGCCCGTGGTTCTGCAGTAGGGAAAGGGGCGGGGGCGGTGACGTCATGGTGGGCGGAGAGCGCCGGGAGAGGGACCCAGGAGTCCGGGAAGTCCCCTTCCCCCCACAAGGGACCCAGGCGTCCGAGTTCCGCCCCCCCCCCGCCAAAAGGGGACCCAGGCGTCCGGGGATCCCCCCTCTCCCCACTAGGGGACCCAGGCATCCGGGAGTTTCCCCCCCAAAGGACCCAGGCGTCCGGGAACTGCCCCCCACCCCATCAGGGGACCCAGGCGTCCGGGACAACCCCTCCCCCACCAGGGGACCCAGGCGTTCGGGGATTCCCCTCTCCCCCCCAAGGGACCCAGGCGTCCGGGACCCCCACCCAAAGGGGACCCAGGCGTTCGGGGATTCCCCTCTCCCCGCCAAGGGACCCAGGCGTCCGGGACCCCCACCCAAAGGGGACCCAGGCGTTCGGGGATTCCCCTCTCCCCCCCAAGGGACCCAGGCGTCCGGGACCCCCACCCAAAGGGGACCCAGGCGTTCGGGGATTCCCCTCTCCCCCCCCAAGGGACCCAGGCGTCCGGGACCCCCACCCAAAGGGGACCCAGGCGTTCGGGGATTCCCCTCTCCCCCCCAAGGGACCCAGGCGTCCGGGACCCCCACCCAAAGGGGACCCAGGTGTTATAAATAAGAGCCAATAAATCGATTCTGAGTCAATCAATCGATTTTATTTAGCAAGCGGTAATTAGGCAAAACAGCGCTGGGTGACCGGGGGAAGCTCAGTTCCGCCAACAGGCACACCAAATCAACCTTTCGTATGTGCTTATATACGTTGTGCGTTCGTTTACGTGCTGGGAATTTCCGTCTCTGGAACTTTTGTTATCTGTTGCAACATCCGAGCGCTTTGTTATCTGTAACACCATCTGGGAGTCCTATTATCTGTGGCACCATCCGGGAGTCCTGTTATTTATGACACCATCCGGTAGTCCTGTTATTTATGGCACCACCTGGTAGTCCTGTTATTTATGGCATTGTCTTTAACTACTACTACAAGGTTCTACAAAACATAATCAAACTCGCACAAGCACAGTTACTGCTTACAACAATATGCATAATACAATTGAATCCTACTCGATTTGTTCAACATTAACAATTTTGACCATCACTTATTACAATTCCCCCCTTTTTTTTTTTTACTCATTTATTTGTTGATCAAATCGAGTTACCGCTTTTCGGGCTAGTAAGGTTATTTCAGCTTCTTCATCAGCTCCATGTTTCTGTAACAACATAAGGTGTACCCACTCTACACGGTTTTTAACTAGTCCAATAAGTCGATTTAGGATACAGGGTCCAAAGGTTAGGGTGAGTAATAATATCATCAAGGGTCCAGCTACTGTGGATAGCAATGTAGTTAGCCACGGGGACTGAATAAACCAAGACTCGTACCACCCTTTTGCAGCTTCTCTTTCCCTTTTTCTCTGTTCCAGTCTCTCCCTTAATTTTGCCATCGAGTCTCGGACTACCCCTGTGTGATCTGCATAAAAACAACACTCTTCCTTCAAGGCTGCGCATAGTCCACCTTGCTGTAAGAAAAGGAGATCCATCCCTCTCCTGTTTTGCCACACCACTTCAGATAGCGAGGTTAGAGATCTCTCTAAGGCGGTTATGGAGTTTTCAATTCTCTCTAGGTCCTCATCTATCGCAGTCTTCAAGGAATTGAATCCTTGATTTTGTTGAACAAGTGAAGCTATCCCTGTTCCTGCTCCGGCTGCTCCTAACCCTAGCAACGTGGCTATAGTAATGGCTGTAATGGGTTCCCGTTTGGTACGATGGAGCCCTGTATCCCAAATACCATACATTACATTTTCTTGATGATACAATATCCTTGGGATGATGGTAACTAACATGCAATACTCTCGGGAACTGTTGAACACCTTTAAAGACACACATGGAGTAAATCCCGTCCTGGAACATATCCATTTTGTTCCATTCGGGGGAATAATATATCCTGTGGTTTCATTAAGGCTCGGTACGATATTCCCACAAAGTGGTCTCTTGGAATTTGGTACTTTACCTATACAAGTCCCTAACCCAGTTCCATGTTGCATAGTTATCCCTCTTTTCTGCTTTTCCCAAGGACATTGAATAGGCACAGACTCCTTGCTTATGGTATACTGACGATTATCCCCTATAGCTTCATAAAAGGGTGGATTAACATTATAACACAACCAGCAACCAGTGGTTAAGTTGGGTTGAGTATAGTTTAGAGTTTGATAAGCAGCCAGGATAATTCCCCATAGAGGATTCAAAGATTCCGGGGCTTCAATATTCAGAGATTTCAAGGCTTCAGTGACAGTTTCCTCTATTACTATTATATTCTCCTTCTCTACTGTCCTTGTCTCCCTACCCAGAGGGGGAGGGATCTTACTACTGGATTGGGACCTATCGCTCGAGAGGTCGGTTTAACTTCTTCTTTCTTTAAGAGAAACATGCCTCCTCGATCAGCACCCGGTTGATAATATCGCATTCCCCAGGTTTTTCCAACAAACCATCCACTATGTTCAGGATCTGTTACGTTAAGGAATATATTCACAGTTGCCATCGGGTGGGGTGTACCCGCGGAGAGCTAATTGTAGGGAACTCCTTTCTCCCGAGGGAGGAGTGCACCCTGCAGGTCCCCATCCAACCCTTAAGAACTTATCAGTATTTGCCGGAGGAATTGGCCAGCTTGAGGCAATCGTTTCACACCCCCAGTAAGTGCAGTAATAGTGTCCTGGGGTATTACAATATGAGGGCCCTGTGCTAGGGCACATATAAAACTCTATTTTGTTAAAGCATGGCTCAATTTGAACTAATAAGGTTGTAGTAAAAGAAGGTGACCCTGATGTGGTCTGTTGTTGTATTATCGTTTGGTCCTCCCATCGACAGAGAGTCCATTTAAAAGGTTGGTGGGAACTCCCCTGCTTTATTGCTATTATTACCGGTAAGGTAAGGAGGATTAGGGAGAGCGACCCGGCCCCTGGTTGGCTGAAAATCAGCCAGTGGAGGTTCATTTTGTTGAGGATTGTTCTGCTTAAGGAGATGCTTTATTTTAGAAGTCTTCGGAGGCACTTGCCAATCCCCACAAGGATACCCCTCTGCCTTGCCCTGGGCCTACTCTGTTGCTTCAGAGTAGCCGGGTAAGTTTTCTTCTCGGCAGCAGTTGTAGCCTTCAGGGGACTGCCTCCTGAATCCTCTCCTTGTTCTGTCACAACCCACTTTCCAATACTCAACCCAATAGGGCTATTTTCAAATACAAGGGTTTTGCCACTGTCCCGAATCCTCACAGGGTTTGGAACACTTTCTCTTGGTTATTTCCCAAATGTCTGGACTTATCGGTGATTATTAATATCCCAATGGTATCTAAGGTTTTTCCTCTACACTCATTACACCATCGTTCAACATACAGAATTTTTTACTGCTGTATCCTGCACCCGTTACACACACGACGTACTCACAGATTGCATTGCTTACATACAGGACATGCGATGGGCGACTTATGTAATTCCTTACAATTGTCCATAAAAAGCCTAGTGTTCAGGGCTATGCGTCACGTGTCTGTTTCCTCTTGAAGGTCAGCTTCAACTCATCCAGTTTCCCGGTGACTTCCCAGTCTGTGTGCAGTATAGGACCTTTTACTCGACTAGCGTGTGTCCATCCTCTTTCCGCGGTGCAGACTGCGATATCTGTGGTGAGTAAAACAAGGAAAGGTCCCTCCCAGGACGGGTTAGTGATGATTCCCTCCATGTTTTTATGAGTACTTGATTTCCTGGTTTGATACGATTTATTGCTATATCTAAAGGTGGTCTCTAGACCACCAGACCTCGCTTTAACAGTTCTTACGAAGCCACACAAGCACAAAAGGGCCCACGGGACTTCACCACACAACACAGGAAAAAAAAAACAAAGAACATATGCGGCAGGGACAACACCTCCCCCCCCAACTCTGCTCGGTCCCCTGGACAGGAGAAACGGCACAGGAGCCACAAAGTGACCTTGGACAGGTGCCACTGTTCACTGATCAACCAGCTGCAAGTCTGGTTCGTGCTGCCAGAGATGCACTTTGCAGACCTACAAAACCCAAGAATTTGCCCCAAATATTCCTACATAGCACAGCATCAAACACATCTTAGTATCTTATTCAGTCTGGAATTCACACCTCAATCTATTGCGATTATGGAAGCCACTGAAAAGTCAATGCAAGGGGTTCTACGAGAGTTGGTCCCCACACTGAACACTAAAACACATGTAAAATAAAAGGGGGCAAACTTCCAAGTCACGATTAGGGACGGTGATAGGTTCGACTTTTTTTCAGATTCACCTCCCATTAAAGCAAGAGAAAAGTGCAACTTTGCAGCATGTTTGTTCACGTCAAGTTTTGCCTCAAGAACACATTTTGCAGTAACAAAATATGGTCTATAAAGTTGCAAAGTGCACAAGCTGAAGGCACAGAGTACAAGCACATAGGAAAACAGATTTCAAAATACAAAGTAACAAAAAAAAGAAATCTGGAATTTAAAACTCCCTGACAGAAGATACATTTATATGTGACCAACTCTTAAAGGTGACAATTTTTAAACTAATGAACAAATATTGCACAATAACAAAGTTTTATTCTTATTAAGTAAAAGCTCCCGAAAATACCTTGAAGTTTAAAGACTAATACACTGACGTGTTAACTAGTTTTAAGAATGTCCTTAATATTAAGAAAAGAGTGCAAAAAGGATTCTTCCATTCTAACACTTTTTGGAAACTGCTGATTCCAGCTGCCCATTTCTTTTATTACCAGCAACGCAGCTTTCTTAGCTTCCTTGTTGGGACATGGCTAATAGAGAAGGGGCATGGCTCTATTGATCCATTGTATCAGGAGAATTCTGTTCTAAGTTAGCATGAGTAGGCCTCAGTTAGCATGAGTTTGGTGTAGCATAGTGGAAAAGTACTGAGCGGTCGCTCTCTGGTTCAGCTGAGCGTTTAGATAAACAAGCTGGGGAATTATCTCTAGCAGGGTGAGGAGGTTGCATTCCAGAGAAACCACAAGAAGGTTGAGCTCATTATGTATACTATCCAATTAATAGAAGAGGAGTAGGCATAATTACTGTATACTATCCAATTAATAGATGACGAGTATGCATAATTATTGTAAGTCTTATATAAACCAGCTTAGTGCATCAATAAAGTTGAGGTATGCTTATCACTCATATTGGGTCGACCGCATTCCTTCCTCCGTCCGCTCGGGTCTGGAACTCTGATGGGATTTCTCTCTGCAATTGGCGCCCGAACCGGGGATCCGAAGCGGCGGATAGAAGCAAAAGGCGCCGGGAGAGCAGCGACCGGCGGGCAAGAGCGACCGAACACTGTGCTGCGGTGTGTCGTCTCCGAAGCCTGAACCGACTGAAGTTCGCCAGTGCTGGGCTACAGGAAACAAGGGCTGCAAGAGGTCTCTTAATTTAGCAAGAGGTACCGTACTAAAGTGATGAATAACGGAGAAATAGATTAAAAATGATGAATAACGGAGAAATAGATAACAGAGAAACGGATTAAAAGTGATAGATAATAGAGAAACGGATTAAAAGTGATAGATAACAGAGAAACGGTTTAAAAGTGATAAATAACAGAGAAACGGATTAAAAGTGATGAATAACGGAGAAACGGGTTAAAATGATGAATAACAGAGAAATGGATTTAGAAGTAGCCCTAGATTTATTACAAAGCTTTTTAGAAAAGCGAGGTGTTGATCATAGTTACGTTAAACAGCTAGCTGGTCTAGTAACATTGGGAAAAACTAAAGGCTGTTTTCAGGATCCTGATTTATTGTTTGATGAAGGAGAATGGAGGAAATTGGGGGATATGTTGTGGGATATGATCATAGGCGAGGATAAAACAGCTAAGAAACTGATGAAACCGTGGAGGGAAGTAATTAATAATATTAAGCGTCATAAACTGGAGAAGAATTTAGCCACGGTAGCTTCACAGAAACTCGGCAAAATGGAGCCTTCTGCTCCGCCGATGGAAACAGGCATATCTGCGTTTTCAGGGGGGCCAACGCTGCCACCCTCAGGACAAGACGATTTGTTATTTAGTACATGTAAGGCTCCTGTTTCTCCGTGCTGGCAATCGGTGCGTGTAAAAAAGAAAGCAGAGTTGAGTTCTAGTTGGAATGTAGATCAAGTACAGCAGTCGCAGCAGCAGAAACAAAGTTGTGAGGAGTATAACGATCGGAAAGCTATAAGTGAGTCAGAGATGGAGAAAGTTGTAAAGGATACATCTAAGAGACCAGTCAGGTGTCCAGCACTAGTTAATTGGAAAAAGGTAATGGAGGATGCTGCAGACAATGGAGATTTTGGGCCAGATTCACCTTTTGCGTTCCCCGCACTATTTGAGCGAGATAGACATGGAGATATGCACGGGCAGTATAATCCGATTAGTTGGAAATTATTGTCGCAGTTGAGAGCTACAGTTTCGGAATCAGGGTTGCATGGAGAGCCGACTAAACAGCTTTTAAATTATTTGTTTGGGAGTACGTTATTGTGTCCAGAAGACATTAAGGTAATAATGAGAATGATAATGACACAGTCACAGTTGTTATTGTGGCAAGCACATTGGCAGAGATTTTGTGAGGCTTCTGTACAGCAAGCGAGAAATCCTAATGATCCTTTAAGTGATGTAACGGTAGAACAGTTAATGGGGTTAGGACCATTCCTTCAAGTTCGAGCTCAATTAGAAATGGGCCCCGAAAAATGTGCTGAGGCTATGAGAACAGCTCGAGAAGCCATTGAGCATGTTAAAACATCACAGCCATCTCCGTCGTACATGAGTATTAAGCAAGAAAGGGATGAATCATTTGCACAATTTATAGACAGGATTACTTCAGCAATAGAACAATCAGATGTACCAGGCTGGATGAGGGCAGCTTTGTTAAGACAGTGTGCATTGCAGAATGCAAATTCAGTAACTAGAGGTATCTTAGTGACGTTACCTGCAGACGCTACCATAGAAGCTATGTTAGACAGAATGAGCAGAGTTCCGGTAGGGCCACAAGCCATGATGGTAGAGCCTATGGAGAAGCTAGGGAGAGACCTCCTGCAAGCCCAGCAACAGGCATTTGCTGCATTAGCCCCGCTACGTGCTACTGCTGTGGAAGTAGAAAGACGACCACGCCCGAATGAGGGAAGACAGAGTAATAAATGCTTCAGATGTGGAAAAGAAGGTCACTTTCGCCGTGACTGCCGGGTGCCTCGAGTTTGGTGTGAGAACTGTAAATCTAGCGGTCATAATACTGAAGCATGTTTCTCGGGAAACGGGAGAATGAGCGCGCCGAGCCGCCGCGCTCCGACAAAAGTGGCAGCTCCAGCAATCGAAACGCCAGAGGATCTACAGAGAGAGCACCACATGACAGTGACAGCTGCTCCACTGGTACGCTCCAACCTGCAACAGCCGGGAGCCTCGGATTGGACTTGGCAACCTCAGTAGATATCAGTTTGATCGATCAGCGGCCACAAAAGATACCATCCACCTTTAAAGGACCTTTAATAATTAATGGACAATCACAAGGGGCATTGTCAATTGGTCGTTCGTCGAGTGGTATGAAAGGCCTTACGATTATCCCGGGACTTATTGATGCCGATTACAAAGGGATTGTACAAATTATGGTTCAGACACTGTTTCCTCCAATTTTCATTCCGAAGGGTAGTCAAATAGCACAATTGATACCACTTCCGCAATTAACAAAGGACATGACGCCAGCATTATCTTCAGAAAGAGGAGGTGGTGGATTTGGATCGACAGGACCTGCTGTGATGCTAACTATGTCAATGAGCCGGCGACCAACTGCGTCAGTTCGAATGGAATCTAGAGGACAATCTATTTTACTTACAATGTTACTGGACACTGGGGCTGATTTGACCATCGTAGATGAGGGCACCTGGCCTCAGGATTGGCCAACAAAACCTATGGACAGGGGCGTTGAAGGAGTAGGAGGTCATTCATCAGTACGTCAAAGTATTGAACGTACTCTGTTCATCATAGACGGGAGAAAAGCCAATACATTTGTTACAGTAATGACTCTTCCTGCAGGTGTAAATGGACTAATAGGTCGAGATATATTGGATCAGCTAGGAGTCATTTTGACAACTGAAAGGGCTTTTCACTGACGGTCACTGCAAAATGGGCTTTCCCGATCCCTCTTAAATGGACTTCAGATGACCCTGTATGGATCGAGCAGTGGCCGTTGAAAATGGAAAGTCTTGCAGCGGCACATCAGTTGGTACAAGAACAGTTTGATCAAGGACATTTGCAACTGTCAACAAGCCCATGGAATACGCCTATATTTGTGATTAAGAAAAAATCAGGAAAGTTCCGACTGCTTCATGATTTGAGAGCTGTAAATGCACAAATGCAACCGATGGGAGCATTACAACCTGGTCTTCCGAATCCGGCAATGCTTCCTGAACACTGGAAGTTGTTAATTGTGGATTTGAAGGACTGCTTTTTTACTATTTCTTTGCACCACCTCGATACACAGCGATTTGCCTTCACTTTGCCAGCAATAAATAGGGAAGCTCCTGCTCAGCGGTTTGAGTGGACTGTGTTACCGCAAGGAATGAAAAATAGTCCGACATTGTGTCAATTGTTTGTGGACAATGCGTTGCGTCCTATTCGTGATGCCTGGCCTACAGCGATGGTGTATCACTACATGGATGATATTCTTATTGCACAAGAACAAGACTTTACTGAGCAACAATTGCAATTTTTACATTGTCAGTTGTATAAGGAGGGTTTAGTAATTGCTAAGGAAAAAATTCAGCGACAAGAACCGTGGTTGTACTTAGGGTGGAAAATTACTGACTCCCAAATTCGACCGCAAAAACCGCATATTACCACAGATATTAGGACACTTCATGATGTTCAGAAACTCATGGGGGATTTACAATGGTTAAGGCCTGTCGTGGGTATTACCAATACGCAGTTAGAGGTGTTACGACCATTGCTGCGTGGAACCGATCCCTCCACTCCGGTGGATCTCTCTATGGAGCAAAAACAAATGATCCAGAATTTAGCTCACTTAATCACATTGGGTTTTACAAGGAGACGTGACCCTGCAATACCTGTAGATTTTTCTGTTTTTCAAACAGATGGTCATTTAATTGGGGCTCTTACACAGCACAAAGAAAAAAAAGGGGAGCGAGAGGAACTTGGGATACTTGAATGGGTATTTCCAAAGCTACAGCCAAGAAAGTCAATACAGCAAAAGGTCGAAACTTTAGCAGATTTAATAAGGAAGGGTAGGAAGCGTGTAATTCAGATCACAGGGCAAGAGTTGCGGACAATATATGTTCCAATGAAAAAAGAAGCAATAGAGTGGTACCTTCAGAATAGCGAGGAGTTGTGTGAGTGTTTATTCTCATCAGCTACAACTATATCCTTGTCTCCTGTAAAGGCGGCAATAGTGCAGTTTATTGGTCACAATGAATGGATGCAGAAACCTCTCCGCAGTAAATCACCCCTAGAAGATGCCCAGACAGTGTTTACGGATGCAGGAAAAAGGTCCAGAAGAGCTGCAGTTACCTGGATCGCTTGTGGTGAGTGGCACCACCACTTGCTGGAAGCTGTTCCGGGAGATTCCTTGCAGACATTGGAGCTTGCTGCTGTTGTATGGGCCATGGGGAAGTGGAGAGAGGAAACAATTAATATTGTGACCGATTCGCTGTATGTCGCGGGTGTGTTACACAGGATAGAAGATTCTCAGATTAAGGATGTTAAGCAACTGCGCTTGGGAGAACTGTTTAGACAGTTGCGTACATTAATTCAAGGAAGAACAAAACCATATGCAGTGATTCACATCCGTAGTCATATGTGGGATTGTGGCCTTGGGGAAGGGAATGCTAGAGCAGATAGGTTGGTAGCATGTTCTGCCCCTGTTAGTGATTTTGTCAAGGCTAGAGAATCACATAGTGTGTTCCATCAGAATGCAAAAGGATTACATTCACAGTTTAAGATCACTGTAGAGGAAGCTAAGGGAATTGTACGGACTTGCCCTCAGTGTAGTCATCATGGTTCTGGTCTAGGCGTAGGGGTTAATCCTAGGGGGTTGGGTCCTAATGAGATATGGCAAATGGATGTCATGCATGTGCCTTCAATGGGTAGGCTCAAATATGTACATATTACAGTTGATACGTATAGTCATTTTGTATGGGCAACGCCACAGGCAGGGGAAAAAGCTAGTCATGTAATTCGTCATTTGACGGCGTGTTTTGCTGTAACGGGGGTACCAGAACAGATTAAAACGGATAATGGGCCAGCTTATTGTAGTGAGAAGATGCGTAAATTCTGTCAATTATGGGGGGTACAACATGTTACAGGGATTCCACATTCCCCAACGGGACAAGCAATTGTAGAGAGAATGAATCAAACGCTGAAGCAATATTTGCAGAAATTTCAAGATATCACGGACAGTCAAGAAAGGGTTATGAAAACATTGTTTGTTTTAAATTACCTCTGTATATTTGGATCAGATGAGGAGCCACCAGTAAAAGTGCATTCAGGTCTCTCAAAGAAAGTAACTGTTCAAATGAAGGTGTTTTATCGAGATCCAGAAACTGGACAGTGGAAAGGGCCTGCAGAAGTTCAATACATTGGCAGAGGATACATGTGTGTACTTACTCCTACAGGGCCAAGATGGATACCTGCAAAATGGACTCGGCCAGCATTAAAGGACTGATGGTGTTTATTTTGACTGCCATTGGTGCAACAGCTGTCCCGCATTTGTTAATGAAGCAACAGAACATTTGGTTAACTTGGGCCAATAAGACGCACAATCCTAATTTCTGTCTGAGTCTCGCTTCAGCTCAAGAGCCATTCAAGACGTGTCTAATTGGAATACCTTTATCAGTCAATGAATCTATTGAGATGCTTACAGGACTGTATAATGTGTCTGTTTGGAACAACTGTAATTGTACGGGGGAACCTGATGCTTGTTTAGCTCATTTACCCTTTAATAATGCATCTTGTCGATTAGCTTTCCAATCGCTAGGTGGTGGGCCTCGCTAGGTTTTCCTTCATGGCTGTTGTCATTCTTTAAACCAGTATTGGTAGGAATTGCCTTTATTTTGCTTATATTGCTTATTGGTATGTGTTGCCTTTCATGTATTAGGCAATTATGTTTAAAGATAATTGATGCAACTTTTCGCAAGGAAGTGTTATTTGCCCAAAGAGAAAAAGGGGGAATTGTTGGGACATGGCTAATAGAGAAGGGGCATGGCTCTATTGATCCATTGTATCAGGAGAATTCTGTTCTAAGTTAGCATGAGTAGGCCTCAGTTAGCATGAGTCTGGTGCAGTATAAGTGGAAAAGTACTGAGCGGTCGCTCTCTGGTTCAGCTGAGCGTCTAAGATAAACAAGCTGGGGAATTATCTCTAGCAGGGTGAGGACGTTGCATTCCAGAGAAACCACAAGAAGGTTGAGCTCATTATGTATACTATCCAATTAATAGAAGACGAGTAGGCATAATTATTGTATACTATCCAATTAATAGAAGACGAGTAGGCATAATTATTGTATGCTATCCAATTAATAGATGACAAGTAGGCATAATTACTGTAAGTCTTATATAAACCAGCTTAGTGTCTCAATAAAGCGAGGTATGCTTATCACTCATATTGGGTCGACTGCATTCCTTCCTCCGTCCGCTCGGGTCTGGAACTCTGATGGAATTTTTCTCTCGGAAGAGAAGAGAAGAGAAGAGAAGAGAAGAGAAGAGAAGAGAAGAGAAGAGAAGAGAAGAGAAGAGAAGAGAAGAGAAGAGAAGAGAAGAGAAGAGAAGAGAAGAGAAGAGAAGAGAAGAGAAGAGAAGAGAAGAGAAGAGAAGAGAAGAGAAGAGAAGAGAAGAGAAGAGAAGAGAAGAGAAGAGAAGAGAAGAGAAGAGAAGAGAAGAGAAGAGAAGAGAAGAGAAGAGAAGAGAAGAGAAGAGAAGAGAAGAGAAGAGAGAGAGAGAGATCATCCTATCCTTCTATTATTCTGTGGTCTTCTGGGAGGCATGACCAGCCTGTGGGCCGAGGAGCCAGGTCTCGCTCAAATGCTCAGGGAACAGCCGATCGCCAGTGTTGGGGTCAGGAAGGAATTTTCCCCCGGGGCAGACTGGCCCTGGTCCCCGGGGTTTTTTTGCCTTCCTCTGCAGCATTGAGCATGACCACCTGTCAGAGCTCCTCTGGGCCCTTTTGGCTCGGTTCATGCCCACTGCTCTTGCCCTCCAAGGCACCACTCGTGCCCTGGCTTTCTCGGGTTCTTTCTCCCAGGGCAAGTCTGCAGCAGGAGCCAGCTCTCCTCCTTCTCCTTCTCCTATTAAAATTTGTAATTTTAATAAAATAAATATAAAAAAAAAAAAAATCTGTTTCCAGTTGTATCCTTTGTGTATGTGTCCCTGAAACTGTTTTTGGATCTAAAACCTCTCAGCATTTCAGTCGAACAGTCACATCTTTATTGGACTCCTTGTGAGCGTACAGAATAGAGCAGCACAGCACAGCACAGCACAGCATGGTTGTGCTCAGTAGCTGTGCCTGGAGCACGATGAGCTCTGAGCCAGGCCTGAGGACTCCATCCAGGAGAGCCGCTCTCTGCAGGGCAGGGCCCAGGCCCGTCCAGGAGATGGGGCAGAGACAGGCACACACACCTACAACATGGCTCAGGCAGGCACCAGAGGTCCCAGGCTGAGCTGAGACACGGCCCCTGGGCCCCTGCACGAGATGGTCCCCAGGGAGGCCGGTCCCAGCCACTGAGGCCTTTGAGCACCCCAAGACCCTGTAGACACGGATGGCTGGCAGCTTTGGAGACTGAGTCTTGGCCCAGATGGACCTTCTCTCTGATCAGGACTTTTGCTCTCAGATTCTTTTGTTTAGGTACGTTTTTTCCAAAGCAAAGATCTCAGGCATTACTAAAAAGGAGAGCAAGGAGAAAAAGAAATCCATGTCACACACCACACACTATCCCATGTGTGTGTGAGTTTTGACGCAAATGTCCAAAATGGCAGTAGCTTCCTTACTCTTTCAGTACTCCAAAGAGTATCTCTTAAAGGCTTTGCAGAAGTTCTGAACCTCTTCCCACCACTCAAGGTAGGCAAATAACTCCGAGAAAGGTGCAAGTCACACAGGAGGTGTGGAAGGTTTACCCTGCGGCTGAAGTGCATTTTGCATCCAATGTACAGATGGCCAACTGTGGATCTTGGTTTGGGCAGAAAAGGAAACATGACTGCAGTAGCAGCAATGGACTCTTTTTGCTCATTTGGGAAGAGTCATCATTTGCCTGGCTGTGCTTTGGGAATGGATTCAAAGCGAGTCTTATTTCCATGGCGGTCTGTTGGCACTGTCCAGCGCAGCCTATGGCTCTGGTCACACTTGGGATTTTCTCCACGCTGCAGTGGTTGAAACCATCCTGTTATCCCCTCAGAAAAGGCTTTGTGAGCCTGGTCCTCCTCGCTGTGGGGCCTCATGGACATCAGCTCTGGTGCAGAGAGGGGACAGCTACCAGGGCTCTTCTCTTGGTTGCAGGGCTGGTTTCTGCCATGACTGCAGTTGTTGCCATCATGATTTCTCTGCTGCAAAGGGCCCTGCAGCGGACAAGGAGGGCAGCATTTTTAGCACAAATAAAAAAAGGGGGAATTGTGGGAAATTGCAACGGATCTGTGGAATCCTTGACAGAAAATGTGAGAGTAGAGATCAGCCTTGAGATATTAAGATTTACCCTTGAGAAGGATGGGAGTAAAGGAGTATCCGGAGAGAGGAGAGATGTACCCGTGAGAGAGAAGGGGATAGAAGAACAACATGGACGATAGAAAAATTAACCAATGAGATGTTAGTGCTGTAACTCGTAACCAATGGTGAAAAGACACATGAACTGGTATAATTGTATAAAAATGCACTTGTAGCAATAAATGGCGTCTATTACTTTCATCTTGAAAGAACTTGGTCCATGTCGTTTGTCCGTCTCAACCGCGACACAAAACCCCCTGGACAGTCTGTGTGTCACAAACCCCATTGGACAGTCTGTGTGTCACAAACCCCATTGGACAGTGTGTGTGTCACAAACCCCATTGGACAGCGTGTGTGTCACAAACCCCATTGGACAGTCTGTGTGTCACAAACCCCATTGGACAGCGTGTGTGTCACAAACCCCATTGGACATGTGTGTGTCACAAACCCCATTGGACAGCGTGTGTGTCACAAACCCCATTGGACATGTGTGTGTGTCACAAACCCCATTGGACAGCGTGTGTGTCACAAACCCCCCCGGACAGCGTGTGTGTCACAAACCCCCCCAGACAGTGTGTGTGTCACAAACCCCATTGGACTTGTGTGTGTCACAAACCCCATTGGACAGCGTGTGTGTCACAAACCCCATTGGATATGTGTGTGTGTCACAAACCCCATTGGACAGCGTGTGTGTCACAAACCCCCCCGGACAGCGTGTGCGTCACAAACCCCCCTGGACAGTCTGTGTGTTACAAACCCCATTGGACAGTCTGTGTGTCACAAACCCCATTGGACAGAGTGTGTGTCACAAACCCCATTGCACATGTGTGGGTCACAAACCCCCCCGGATAGCATGTGTGTCACAAACCCCATTGGACAGTGTGTGTGTCACAAACCCCATTGGACAGCGTGTGTGTCACAAACCCCCTGGAGAGTGTGTGTGTCACAAACCCCATTGGACAGTGTGTGTGTCACAAACCCCCATTGGACATGTGTGTGTCACAAACCCCATTGGACAGCGTGTGTGTCACAAACCCCCCTGGACAGTGTGTGTGTCACAAACCCCCATTGGACATGTGTGTGTCACAAACCCCATTGGACAGTGTGTGTGTCACAAACCCCATTGGACAGCGTGTGTGTCACAAACCCCATTGGACAGTGTGTGCGTCACAAACCCCATTGGACAGCGTGTGTGTCACAAACCCCATTGGAGAGCGTGTGTGTCACAAACCCCCCTGGACAGTGTGTGTGTCACAAACCCCATTGGACAGCGTGTGTGTCACAAACCCCATTGGACATGTGTGTGTCACAAACCCCCATTGGACATGTGTGTGTCACAAACCCCATTGGACAGTGTGTGCGTCACAAACCCCATTGGACAGCGTGTGTGTCACAAACCCCCCTGGACAGTGTGTGTGTCACAAACCCCCATTGGACATGTGTGTGTCACAAACCCCATTGGACAGTGTGTGCGTCACAAACCCCATTGGACAGCGTGTGTGTCACAAACCCCCCTGGACAGTGTGTGTGTCACAAACCCCCATTGGACAGTGTGTGTGTCACAAACCCCATTGGACAGCGTGTGTGTCACAAACCCCATTGGACAGCGTGTGTGTCACAAACCCCATTGGACAGTGTGTGTGTCACAAACCCCCCTGGACAGTGTGTGTGTCACAAACCCCATTGGACAGTGTGTGTGTCACAAACCCCCCTGGACAGTGTGTGTGTCACAAACCGCATTGGACAGTGTGTGTGTCACAAACCCCCCTGGACAGTGTGTGTGTCACAAACCCCATTGGACAGTGTGTGTGTCACAAACCCCCCTGGACAGTGTGTGTGTCACAAACCCCATTGGACAGTGTGTGTGTCACAAACCCCCCTGGACAGTGTGTGTGTCACAAACCCCATTGGACAGTGTGTGTGTCACAAACCCCCCTGGACAGTGTGTGTGTCACAAACCCCATTGGACAGTGTGTGTGTCACAAACCCCCCTGGACAGTGTGTGTGTCACAAACCCCCATTGGACATGTGTGTGTCACAAACCCCATTGGACAGTGTGTGTGTCACAAACCCCATTGGACAGCGTGTGTGTCACAAACCCCATTGGACAGTGTGTGCGTCACAAACCCCATTGGACAGCGTGTGTGTCACAAACCCCCCTGGACAGTGTGTGTGTCACAAACCCCCATTGGACAGCGTGTGTGTCACAAACCCCATTGGACAGTGTGTGTGTCACAAACCCCATTGGACAGTGTGTGTGTCACAAACCCCCCTGGACAGTGTGTGTGTCACAAACCCCATTGGACAGTGTGTGTGTCACAAACCCCCTGGACAGCGTGTGTGTCACAAACCCCCCTGGACAGTGTGTGTGTCACAAACCCCATTGGACAGTGTGTGTGTCACAAACCCCATTGGACAGCGTGTGTGTCACAAACCCCATTGGACAGCGTGTGTGTCACAAACCCCCTGGCGCAGGGTGTTTGTTGGCGCAGGGGGTTCTGTGCAGACTTTTCCTGCTGTGTGCAACTTGACTGCGAGCCAACCACTTTATTCTATAAACACGACAGTCTGGGTGAGCCACTGTGAGCTCTCCCTGCTAAATCAGTGAGCTGTGTGGCAATGCTTTTACTACTCACAGCTCAGCGGATGAGCCCAATTTCAGTCTAATATTAACCATTTAACTTAAGTAGATGAGCGCTAAATATAATGAATTCTTTAGAGATATAAGGTTGTAGGATTTTTAATATACTCTTTGCTTCATGCTTCCCATGCCAGGTAGACACTCCCAAACTTGCCCTTCCCCAGCGGCCACCCAGTCTCAAAGTCATCCAGCGTGAAGGTCCGTCTGCAGGGCGGGGGGCAGAGACACACGATGGCGGGGACACCCCATCATAGGGGGACACCCCATCATAGGGGACACCCCATCATAGGGGGACACCCCATCATAGGGGGACACCCAGCACCTGCGCCCACACATAGTCAACACCAACCCCGGTGTCACCCACCAATGCCCAGGGGTCACAGGACCACCGCACTGTCACCCATGGGGTCTCAGGGATGGCCCCCACTGTCATACTGGGGGTAACTGGGCCCCCCAGTGCCACTCAAGGTGTCGTTGGACCCCACACGATCACCTCAGGGTCCTCAGGACACCCCACAGTGCCGTCCACCACCACCCAGGGGGTCTCTGGGACACCCCCACTTATGATACTTGGGTTCCCAGGACGCCCCCACGGACCACAGGACCTCAGGACCTCCCCACTGTCACCCCACGGATCCCAGGAGCCATGCTCATTACCCAGGGTCCCCTCAGTGCCACCCACCATCACCCCAGGGGGCCCCAGGGCTCCCTTCCCCCCAACACCCACGGAGTCTCTGGGACCCCACACTGTGGTCCCCGGAAGATCCCCAGGAGCCCCCCGCTGTCACCAGGGGGTAACTGGCATCCCCCAGTGCCACCCAGTGGGTCCCTGGCACCCCCTCCCCCATCCCCCTAGGGTCTCCAGGGTCCCACATCCCCCCAGGGGCCCCTGTTACCCCCAGGCCCCCCAGTTCCGCCCCCACCGTCACTCACTGGGCGGGGGAGAGGCCTGCAGGGCAATGGGCTGCAGGGGCGCAGCCCCTGGTGGGGCAGGCTCAGCTGGGGGAACCCCCCCACACACCCTGGGGGCCCCCGAGGACCCTCCCGTGGGACACAGGCGTCCAGGGACCCCCAAGTAACACCCGCGCCCCCACCAAGGGGCCCCTGCTCCCCGGACCCGCTGTCCCCGATCCCCGCCGCCGCCTTCAAACCCGCCCCTCGGCGGGCACGCGCCGCCCGCCCCATTGGTCCCCGCTGCGGACGGTCCCGCCCCCACCCGCCTGCCGCCCGCCCCGCCGCCCTTACGCCGTTTCTCATTGGCCAGCCACACCGCCCGCCTGGCGGGCGGGGCGGGAGCTCAGCGCTGATTGGCTGCCGGGCGCAGTGAGGGGTTCGAGTGCGTTGTTGTGCGGGGGCGTTGGCGAGGAGACACAACGGTTTCGGGGTGCGGGCGGGTCGGGACGAGGGTCGCCCTGCCGAGCAGAGAGCGGCTGTGCGGGCAGGGAGTGCGGGAAGGGGAGCGGCGGGGCTGGCGCCTCCGGTTTGTCAGAGGGAAGCTGAGGCAGCGCGGGCAGCGTGTGAGTTCAGACAGGCTGCGGGTAAATGAGCCACAGCGCTGGTGACACGATGAGTCTCTTGCAGAGCTCACGGGTGGACCTGGCGTTCAGTAACAATTCTCTTCAAGCATTTCATTTCTTTAGTGGCTGTTACTGCTTTAAGTGAACACCTGATTCCATGGGGTTTGTGACACACACACTGTCCAATGGGGTTTGGACACACACGCTGTCCAGAGGGGTTTGTGACACACACACGTCTAATGGTGTTTGTGACACACACGCTGTCCAGAGGGGTTTGTGACACACACACGTCTAATGGTGTTTGTGACACACACACCGTCCAATGGGGTTTGGACACACACGCTGTCCAATGGGGTTTGGACACACACACTGTCCAGAGGGGTTTCTGACACACACATGTCTAAGGGGATTTGTGACACACATGCTGTCCAATGGGGTTTGTGACACACACACTGTTCAGGGGGTTTGTGACATACAAACTGTCCAACGTGGTTTCTGACACACACGCAGTCGAGGGGGGTTTGTGACATACACGATGTCCAGAGGGTTTTTTGACACACACGCTGTCCAGAGGGGTTTGTGACACACACGATGTCCAATGGAGTATGTGAAAAACACGCAGTCCAGGGCGGTTTGTGAGACACACACTGTCCAATGGGGTTTGAGACACACAGGCTGTCCAATGGGGTTTGTGACACACACACAGTCCAGGGGTGTTTGTGACACACACGCTGTCCAACGGGGTCTGTGACACACACACTATCCCATAAGTTTTTGACACACACGCTGTCCAATGGGGTTTGTGACATTAAAAGATTCCTTAAAAGTAAACAAAATTTGAAGATAAAAACTAATATCCACAGAAGCTCATCATCACAGAGACTATCACAGAGGCTACGCAGCAGATCATCGCACAGGGGAAGCAAGAAACCAATAATTTGTTCAAATTGACACTTAATGTATCACCATTTTAGAGCAGAACCCTGTTCGCACCACGCTGTAACCTGCTGTTTCTAAGGACTGGATTGCACAATTTTTACCTCTTAGTAAGTTAAATCAAAAAATATCTCCAATTTGCTTTCCTGCTCCCCCAGGAGCTGCTTGTCCCTCAACCCTCCGACATCCAGATCAGCAGCACGCACACAACCGGCAAAACTGAGAGAGCAGAAACTTGCACCAAAAATCATCAGGGAACTGTGTTTGCTGTGCTTGCCAGAACAATGCCAAGGGATATACCCACCACTATATACTGGTAAAAAGCTCCAGTTTCTTGTTTCACATATCACTCTTTTATAAATAGGGAACTCAAAGCAAACTTCTCTCCAGATACTGGAAAGAATAATTACAATTTACCGATTAGTTTTGATCCTAATATTAAAGCCGAACTTATGATTTGGAGTTGATTTAATACTCAATGAAAGCATTTCATCCTGGCAAACAGAAGCATTATCTGTATTGGGGGTTTTGTTGGCAGAGGTTACTGAATTTTGTTATATATACTGTTGTCAGGGTAACATTAGCTGAGAGTAATTGTGAGAGTTTGTTTATTCATGACTGTGAGGCAGTAATCAGAATTTGGGATAGGCGTTGTATGTGCAATACATTCGTCATGGTGGTTTGGGGCAGGGATCATGCATCTCATGGGAATATTTCACCATTTCTGCTCTGGTTTCCAGTGTATTACACCAAAACACCCACCTGATGACATCCTTTCAGGAGCAAAGGCAGCAATTTGCAGAATTCCGCTTCTTTGGGGAACTGAGAAATTGCTGAGCTGACACCAAGTCCTGCAGTGTCCCTGTCACCTGCAGAGTCACCGCATCCTCGCCACGGTAGCGGCATTGTGACAAAGGTTCTATGTCAGCTGGGTGTGGCAGCCGAGTGCCCCCTAGGGGAGGGGGAGCCTGTCAGCCCCGGGCCTGTCACTGCTGCTGTCCCTGCTGTCACCAGCCAGGCCTCTGAAAACTGGTCAAACCATGGCCAGACTTGGGGCCAACGTGGAACAAAGTCTCCAAGAGACAAGTCGGGAAGAAAGATATGGGACAGAGGGAGAAAGCAAAGGGAGCAGGAGAAAGGGAAGGAACACTGTATGGACAACCTGGCTCCTCACCCCCACCCCAAGTCTGCCGGTTCCCTCATTGGCCACCACAGATTGCATCACTTTTCCTACATCAGTTTAATAAACAGCAAAACACTTTCCTCAGCTGAGTGTGTAAGCTGGATTTGATGAGGTCCAGCATCCACAAGGGACACCCACACAAGAACTGGTTTAGACAGAGAGATAGGAGAGGAAAGAAATAAACACAATGAACGTGTTGACTGCCATGTTAATTAGAGCTCTGAAGAATGGGGCAAGTTTGTAACTCCCTGAAGCTCAAAGCAGAAACCAGACAGCTGAGAGGCCACTGAATGACCAAAGAGCAAGTGGAGGAGAAACCTGAGAGCACTGGGAAGGGCAAACGTCCAGACAGTGCTGGAAAGTTGTCCTTGGACAGGGAGAGGTGGGAAATCCCAAATGACGAGGGAGATGAAATACTAGAGTGTTGGTAATAGAAGTACAGGGGAAGACCACTATTTCTTCTCCAATCCTTAGTACACTTCCAGACAGACATCAGTCATCACCTGTCTCACCATAAACAGCCAGGGCCATTTTAGGGGCCCAGTGTACCTGAGGTGCTGGCCTGGGATTGGCATCTATCACACAGGACCTGGGGAGACCAGAGCACCTCGCAGTGCAGGTGGAGCCTGGGCAGGGGTTCCCGGGGCATCTACACTGGCACCAGGTGTTTGTGTCCCTGGAGCTGAAGACATCAGTGTCCTAAATCCATTACCAGTTCTGGAGAACTCTTTCCTTTCCAAAGAAAAGAGACTCCCCTACAAAGACTTAAAAATGAATAAATAAACAAGTAAACAAGCAAATAAATAAATAAATAAATCAGTAAGTAAATAACTAACTAAATAAATAAGTAAATAAATAAGTATGTAAATAAATAAATAAGTAAATAAATACTTAAATACTTAAATACATAAATACTTAAATACATAAATAAATACATAAATACATACATTAATAAATAGAAATAAAGAAAGAAAGAAAGAAAAAGAAAGAAACAAACAAAGAAACAAAGAAACAAAGAAAGAAAAAAGAAACAAAGAAACAAAGAAACAAAGAAACAAAGAAACAAAGAAACAAACAAAGAAAGAAAAAGAAGGTTGACACGCTCCTTTGCTTTGGATCTTTGTCTTCAGTTCTTCTTATTTTAATATACATTGACATCAACTGACATCTGATGGGCCTGCAGGCATGAAGCCAAGATCATGTTGTGTCTTGCACAGCGCCCCATGCCCTCTGAACCTTCCCTGCCCAGGACTCCTCACACGTTGCCCAGAGCGAGTCACACTGAGGGGTTGGCTGGTTCCCTGGCTGAGATGTTGGTTTAGATGGTCACCTACAGCACAGGTGGATCCTGCCCCATCATCGCCTGCTCTGCTCCAGTCTGAAACAGAGCCCAACATCACAATGGGTTCATGAGAGAACTGAGGTTGAAGGGACCTCAGGAGTCTGCAGTCCAACCTGTCACCAACTGGTCACACCAAGGTGTTCAAGCCTTGATTCAATCAGAGCTTTAGCAGGACTAGAGAAGTGATCATCCCTTTGTACTGGGCACTGGTGAGGCTGCACCTTGAATCCTGGGGTCAGTTTTAGGCCCCTCATGGCAAGGAAGACATTGAGGTGCTGGAGAGAGTTCAGAGGAGGGTGACAAGGCTGGTGAAGGGTCTGGAGCACCAGTCTGACGAGGAGCGGTTGAGGGAGCTGGGGCTGTTCAGCCTTGAGAACAGGAGGCTGAGGGGAGACCTTGTCGCTGTCTACAACTGCCTGAAAGGAGGTTTTATGATGGTGGGTGTTGGTCTCTTGTCCCAAGTAGCAAGTGATAGGATAAGAGGAAATGGCCTCAAGTTGCACACGGAGAGGTTTAGATTGGATATGAGGAAAAAATTCTTCAGGGAAGCCACCAGTGATGTTCCTCAGGACTCAGTCCTAGGGCCAGGTCTGTCCAATATTTTTATCAATAATCTGGATGCAGCAATTTAATGCACCATTAGCAAATTTTCTGATAATACCATCCTCGGAGGTGCTGATGACTATCCCGAGGGACAAGGAGCCTTGCAGAACGATCTAGATAGATTGGAGCATTAGGCAATGATCAACGGCATAAAATCTAACAAGTCCACATGCCGGATTCTGCACCTGGGATAAAGTAATGCCAAGCACAAGACTAAATGGGGAGAGGATTGGCTGGAGAGCAGCCCTGCAGAAAGGAGCCTTGGGGCGCTGGTTGACAGGAGGCTCAACAAGAGTCAGCAATGTGTGCCCTGGCAGCCAAGAGTGCAAATCCCATCCTGGGGTACATCAGACAGAGCAGAACCAACCGCTCAAAGGAGGTGATTATCCTGCTGTATTCAGAGTTGCTGTGGCCTCACCTTGAGTGCTGTGTGCAGTTCTGGGCCCCACGATTTGACAAGGATGTTGAAGTATTCCAATGTGTCCAGAGAGCAACAAGGCTGGTGATCGACCGGAAGGCATGTCCTCTGAGGAGTGGCTGAGCAATCTGGATTTCTCAGGTTTGGAGAGAAGGAAGCTGATGAGCAAGCTCATTGCCCTCTAAAAGTTCCTGAGGAGGGAAGTGTATAGGGAAGTGCTGGTCTCTTGTCCCTGGTATCCAGTGACAGGACATGTGTGAACGGTGCAAACCTGGGTCAGAGGAAGTTCAGACTTGACCCTCTACTGTGAGTGTGGTCAAATACTGGAACAGCCTTCTGAACGATAGGATGAGGGGCAACGGGCACAGCATAGGAGGTCCCATCTGAATATTAGGAAAAACCTCTTTACTGTGAGGGTGCCTGATCACTGGAACAGGCTGTCCAGAGAGGCTGTGGAGTGTCCTCCTCTGGAGACATTCAAAACCCGCCTGGACACCTTCCTGTGCCATCTGCTCTGGGCGAACCTGCTTGAGCAGGTGGGTTGGGCTAGATGATCTCCAGAGGTCCCTTTCAAGCCCAACCATTCTGTGATTCTGTGACAGCTGGTTGATGCCCCAAGCCTCAGCATTCAATAGGCATTTGGCCAATGCACTTACTACCCTGTTTTAACTTTAGATCAGCCTTGAATTGGTCATGCAGTGGGACTAGATGGTCATTCTAGGTCCCTTACAGCTGAACTATACCTCACTTCCCTTCTTTCCTTTCTCCTCCTTTCCCTAGCAGGGGGAAGCTGCAAAGCCCCCCCACCACAGTCCCACCCAGAATCCTTTGCAGGAAGCCTTTGGGGTGCTGGCCCCAAGGCAGTCCCGGTGCCCAGGAGTTCCAGGGGGCTGTCCCTGCCCTTGGTGTCCACGTGCTGGGCACAGCTGCTGGCTGTCCCTGGTGCCTTCTCTGCCCTTTGGCTCTCCAGGACAAAGCTCCTGCTCTTCTCTCCAGTCATGGCAGAAACCAGCCCTGCAACCAAGAGAAGAGCCCTGGTAGCTGTCCCCTCTCTGCACCAGAGCTGATGTCCATGAGGCCCCACAGCGAGGAGGACCAGGCTCACAAAGCCTTTTCTGAGGGGATAACAGGATGGTTTCAACCACTGCAGCGTGGAGAAAATCCCCAGTGTGACCAGAGCCATAGGCTGTGCTGGACAGTGCCAACAGACCGCCATGGAAATAAGACTCGCTTTGAATCCATTCCCAAAGCACAGCCAGGCAAATGATGACTCTTCCCAAATGAGCAAAAAGAGTCCATTGCTGCTACTGCAGTCATGTTTCCTTTTCTACCCAAACCAAGATCCACAGTTGGCCATCTGTACAGGGGATGCAAAATGCACTTCAGCCGCAGGGTAAACCTTCCACACCTCCTGTGTGAATTGCACCTTTCCCGGAGTTATTTGCCTACCTTGATTGGTGGGAAGAGGTTCAGAACTTCTGGAAAGTCTTTAAGAGATACTCTTTGGAGTACTGAAAGAGTAAGGAAGCTGCTGCCATTTTGGACATTTGCGTCAAAACTCACACACACATGGGATAGTGTGTGGTGTGTGACATGGATTTCTTTTTCTCCTTGTTCTCCTTTTTAGTAATGCCTGAGATCTTTGCTTTGGAAAAAACGTACCTAAACAAAAGAATCTGAGAACAAAAGTCCTGATCAGAGAGAAGGTCCATCTGGGCCAAGACTCAGTCTCCAAAGCTGCCAGCCATCCGTGTCTACAGGGTCTTGGGGTGCTCAAAGGCCTCAGTGGCTGGGACCGGCCTCCCTGGGGACCATCTCCTGCAGGGGCCCAGGGGCCGTGTCTCAGCTCAGCCTGGGACCTCTGGTGCCTGCCTGAGCCATGTTGTAGGTGTGTGTGCCTGTCTCTGCCCCATCTCCTGGACGGGCCTGGGCCCTGCCCTGCAGAGAGCGGCTCTCCTGGATGGAGTCCTCAGGCCTGGCTCAGAGCTCATCGTGCTCCAGGCACAACTACTGAGCACAACCATGCTGTGCTGTGCTGTGCTGTGCTGCTCTATTCTGTACGCTCACAAGGAGTCCAATAAAGATGTGACTGTTCGACTGAAATGCCGGAGAGGTTTTAGATCCAAAAACAGTTTCAGGGACACATACACAAAGGATACAACTGGAAACAGAATATAATTTTATTTTTTATTAAATATTTATATTTATTTTATTAAAATTACAAATGTTAATAGAAAAAGGAGAAGGAGGAGAGCTGGCTTCTGCTGCAAACTTGCCCTGGGAGAAAGAACCCGAGAAAGCCAGGGCACGAGTGGTGCCTTGGAGGGCAAGAGCAGTGGGCATGAACCGAGCCAAAAGGGCCCAGAGGAGCTCTGACAGGTGGTCATGCTCAATGCTGCAGAGGAAGGCAAAAAAACCCCGGGGACCAGGGCCAGTCTGCCCCGGGGGAAAATTCCTTCCTGACCCCAACACTGGAGATCGGCTGTTCCCTGAGCATTTGAGCAAGACCTGGCTCCTCGGCCCACAGGCTGGTCATGCCTCCCAGAAGACCACAGAATAATAGAAGGATAGAATGATAGGATGATGATGTCTTCTCTCTTCTCTTCTCTCTTCTCTTCTATTAAAATTTGTAATTTTGATAAAATTCTCTTCTCTTCTCTTCTCTTCTCTTCTCTTCTCTTCTCTTCTCTTCTCTTCTCTTCTCTTCTCTTCTCTTCTCTTCTCTTCTCTTCTCTTCTCTTCTCTTCTCTTCTCTTCTTCTCCTCTCCTCTCCTCTCCTCTCCTCTCCTCTCCTCTCCTCTCCTCTCCTCTCCTCTCCTCTCCTCTCCTCTCCTCTCCTCTCCTCTCCTCTCCTCTCCTCTCCTCTCCTCTCCTCTCCTCTCCTCTCCTCTCCTCTCCTCTCCTCTCCTCTCCTCTCCTCTCCTCTCCTCTCCTCTCCTCTCCTCTCCTCTCCTCTCCTCTCCTCTCCTCTCCTCTCCTCTCCTCTCCTCTCCTCTCCTCTCCTCTCCTCTCCTCTCCTCTCCTCTCCTCTCCTCTCCTCTCCTCTCCTCTCCTCTCCTCTCCTCTCCTCTCCTCTCCTCTCCTCTCCTCTCCTCTCCTCTCCTCTCCTCTCCTCTCCTCCTTTCTTCACCTCTTCCCTCTCCCTCTTCTCTCTCCTTCTTCTCCTTCTCCCTCCTTTCACTAGCAGTACATGCTGAGGAAATTGCTGACAAACACTTGGAACCTTGCCCAGTTTAGCCATTCGCTCCATCACCTTGTGCCAATGACGCATCTACCTTCTGGTGGCCGGGAGAGCACCGTAACCCCTTAAACCACTCTGCATTCCACTTCCTACAGCTGCTGACCCTAGCTCCGCACTCCATCAGGACGGTGAGCTCTGCAGTGCTCCTCAAGAAGGCATTCCCTTCATTTTGCTACTGCTATCCAGCTGAAAAGGATGTTCCTCTTCCTCTTCCTCTTCCTCCTCCTCCTCCTCTTCCTCCTCCTCTTCCTCCTCCTCCTCCTCTTCCTCTTCCTCCTCCTCCTCCTCTTCATCTTCCTCCTCTTCCTCTCTTCTCTCTTCTCTCTTCCTCTCTTCTCTCTTCTCTCTTCTCTCTTCTCTCTTCTCTCTTCTCTCTCTTCTCCTCTTGCTTCACCTCTTCCCTCTCTCTCTCCCTCTCCCTCTTCTTCTCTCTCCCTCTTTTCCTTCCCCCTCCTTTCACTACCAATGCATGCTGGGGAAATCCCTGACAAACACTTGGAACCTTGCCCAGCTTACCCATTCGCTCCATCACCTTATGCCAACCACGCATCTACCTTCTGGTGGCCGGGAGAGCACCGGGCCCCCTTCAAACCACTCTGCATTCCACTTCCTACAGCTGCTGACCCTAGCTCCCCACTCCATCAGGACGGTGAGCTCTGCAGTGCTCCTCAAGAAGGCATTCCCTTCATTTGGCTACTGCTATCCAGCTGAAAAGGATGATCATCCATCAGATGAACCTGGAAGGTTGCCCTGCTGGGAGATGGTCTTGCAGCGCAGAAACTCCAGCTGCCTCGTCCAGCTCTTCCTCCTTCAGCCCCTGTCAAGGGATTCCACCGGCTCCTCAAGGACTTCCTCTCCGATGTCTTCAGGCTGCCTCCAGGCCAGCTCTGGCAGCAGACACGGGACGCTGCTCCCTTTTATACTGTCCCAGGGCATTGTGACCTCAGCATTGCTGGCTGGTCACACTGTGACACGGAGGTGACGTGGGCCCCCAGTGTCCCACCCCACCCACTGCCCATGCACCCAGCACTCCTTGGAGGAAGGACTTCGGGGTGCTGCTGGCCCCGAGGCTGTCCTTGTGCCCAGGAGGCCCAGGGCGCTGTCCCTGCTCTTGGTGGTCACGCACTGGGCATGGCTGAAACCACCTGGGAATGGCGGTGGCATGAAATTACTGAGGAGGTTATTCACATACAAAGGAACTTCTTCTCTTTGCCTTTAAAGTTACTAAAAGAAACTATGAAAAACAATCCTCTAGTACATGATGGTAATGAATTGCTCTGCGAAAGTGCTGCCATGGGTGCAGGAACCTGCCAGCCTATGTCTATTCCATTAAAGAATCTCAACATTTTGGTGCCGGCTCCATGTGTTTGTCATGTGGCCTCTCTCACCTCCTAGATGTCCAGGTAGGAAAACAGGCGGGGAGCAGGTCTCAGCTAAACCCCAGGGCACCTGCTATGGAAAGCATAGGTGTGAAAGCATAGGCATAGCCTCTGGGCTCAGGCACCAGGTTCTGTGGGCTGGCAGATGGCTGCCTGACAGCTCAGACGTGGTAATTATCCCTAATTCAAGCACTTGGGTTAATGCAAGGTGGTGCCGTGTTGGAAGCGCTTCATTAACTGCAGAAGAGTAAAGACAGGCCCATGGGCAGATCCTCTGCTGCAAAGGGTCTTCACATCCTTCGGTCTCACCGTAAACCTGTGCCCTCACATTCTGGATTTAAGTGACTCCAATTAGACTTAGCTTAATTCTCCCTAGAAACAAAGTAATAACCTACCCAGTCTACTCAGCCAGTTCCACTGTCCTAAAAGTCCCCAGGCAGATGAATCTCCAAAACCAGAACATGGGCGGCTGCTCATCCTGTTGGTTATTTTTCTATCACATGCCATTTATTGAGTGTTATTGACAACAAGGACATTTTTGCCCCCAGCAGTGGGAACAGAAGCAGTGAACAGTGAGAACCTTACAAATCCTCTTCCCAGATTGCTGCCAAACTGATTCCCAATTTACATTCTCACTTAGTGATGTCCAGAGTTGACTAATTCCCAACCAAAATTGAGATGGTGTGGTCAGTTCTTGCAATACTATCATGCATCGCAACATAACTTGTGATTTCCCTCCGGTTCATATCGTTACAAAACCAAGCATCTCTGTTTTCCTTACAAATGTGTTGCTTCCATGCTCACCGAGAGAACTTGCAAGTGTAGCACTTTAATTTTTTTAAGTGAGTGGGAAAATGAAAATTAACTGCATTTCTTATGTCATATTTTTAACTTCAGGGTGGTGATTTTTTAAGCTCCTCCTTTAGTGCATTCACTAATGACAGATATGGACTCACCTTGATGTGCTGATCAGGTGCTGGAAAGCTTTTCAGCAATAGAACAAAACTTGGGGTTACACCCTCTGCTGTGCCTGCAAAGTGTCCTTTTTTTCCAATGAAAACTGAAAAATTTTCTGATAATACCATCCTCAGAGGTGCTGATGACTATCCCGAGGGACAAGGAACCTTGCAGAACGATCTAGATAGATTGGTGCATTAGGCAATGATCAACGGCATAAAATCTAACAAGTGCACCTGCCGGATTCTGCACCTAGGATAAAGTAATGCCAAGCACAAGACTAAATGGGGAGAGGATTGGCTGGAGAGCAGCCCTGCAGAAAGGAGCCTTGGGGCGCTGGTTGACAGGAGGCTCAACAAGAGTCAGCAGTGTGTGCCCTGGCAGCCAAGAGTGCAAATCCCATCCTGCGGTACATCAGACAGAGCAGAACCAACCGCTCAAAGGAGGTGATTATCCTGCTGTATTCAGAGTTGCTGTGGCCTCACCTTGAGTGCTGTGTGCAGTTCTGGGCCCCACAATTCGACAAGGATGTTGAAGTATTCCAATGTGTCCAGAGAGCAACAAAGCTGGTGACCGACCGGAAGGCGTGTCCTCTGAGGAGTGGCTGAGCAATCTGGATTTCTCAGGTTTGGAGAGAAGGAAGCTGATGAGCAAGCTCATTGCCCTCTAAAAGTTCCTGAGGAGGGAAGTGTATAGGGAAGTGCTGATCTCTTGTCCCTGGTATCCAGTGACAGGACATGTGTGAATGGTGCAAACCTGGGTCAGAGGAAGTTCAGACTTGACCCTCTACTGAGAGTGTGGTGAAATACTGGAACAGCCTTCTGAACGATAGGATGAGGGGCAACGGGCACAGCATAGGAGGTCCCATCTGAATATGAGGAAAAACCTCTTTACTGTGAGGGTGCCTGATCACTGGAACAGGCTGTCCAGAGAGGTTGTGGAGTGTCCTCCTCTGGAGACATTCAAAACCCGCCTGGACACCTTCCTGTGCCATCTGCTCTGGGCGAACCTGCTTGAGCAGGTGGGTTGGGCTAGATGATCTCCAGAGGTCCCTTTCAAGCCCAACCATTATGTGATTCTGTGACAGCTGGTTGATGCCCCAAGACTCAGCATTCAAGAGGCATTTGGCCAATGCACTTACTACCCTGTTTTAACTTTAGATCAGCCTTGAATTGGTCATGCAGTGGGACTAGATGGTCATGATAGGACCCTTACAGCTGAACTATACCTCACTTCCCTTCTTCCCTTTCTCCTCCTTTCCCTAGCAGGGGGAAGCTGCAAAGCCCCCCCACCACAGCCCCACCCAGCACCCTTTGCAGGAAGCCTTTGAGGTGCTGGCCCCAAGGCAGTCCCGGTGCCCAGGAGTTCCAGGGGGCTGTCCCTGCCCTTGGTGTCCACGTGCTGGGCACAGCTGCTGGCTGTCCCTGGTGCCTTCTCTGCCCTTTGGCTCTCCAGGACAAAGCTCCTGCTCTTCTCTCCAGTCATGGCAGAAACCAGCCCTGCAACCAAGAGAAGAGCCCTGGTAGCTGTCCCCTCTCTGCACCAGAGCTGATGTCCATGAGGCCCCACAGCGAGGAGGACCAGGCTCACAAAGCCTTTTCTGAGGGGATAACAGGATGGTTTCAACCACTGCAGCGTGGAGAAAATCCCCAGTGTGACCAGAGCCATTGGCTGCGCTGGACAGTGCCAACAGACCGCCATGGAAATAAGACTCGCTTTGAATCCATTCCCAAAGCACAGCCAGGCAAATGATGACTCTTCCCAAATGAGCAAAAAGAGTCCATTGCTGCTACTGCAGTCATGTTTCCTTTTCTGCCCAAACCAAGATCCACAGTTGGCCATCTGTACAGGGGATGCAAAATGCACTTCAGCCGCAGGGTAAACCTTCCACACCTCCTGTGTGAATTGCACCTTTCTCGGAGTTATTTGCCTACCTTGATTGGTGGGAAGAGGTTCAGAACTTATGGAAAGCCTTTAAGAGATACTCTTTGGAGTACTGAAAGAGTAAGGAAGCTACTGCCATTTTGGACATTTGCACCAAAACTCACACACATGGGATAGTGTGTGGTGTGTGACATGGATTTCTTTTTCTCCTTGTTCTCCTTTTTAGTAATTCCTGAGATCTTTGCTTTGGAAAAAACATACCTAAACAAAAGAATCTGAGAACAAAAGTCCTGATCAGAGAGAAGGTCCATCTGGGCCAAGACTCAGTCTCCAAAGCTGCCAGCCATCCGTGTCTACAGGGTCTTGGGGTGCTCAAAGGCCTCAGTGGCTGGGACCGGCCTCCCTGGGGACCATCTCCTGCAGGGGCCCAGGGGCCGTGTCTCAGCTCAGCCTGGGACCTCTGGTGCCTGCCTGAGCCATGTTGTAGGTGTGTGTGCCTGTCTCTGCCCCATCTCCTGGACGGGCCTGGGCCCTGCCCTGCAGAGAGCGGCTCTCCTGGATGGAGTCCTCAGGCCTGGCTCAGAGCTCATCGTGCTCCAGGCACAGCTACTGAGCACAACCATGCTGTGCTGTGCTGTGCTGTGCTGCTCTATTCTGTACGCTCACAAGGAGTCCAATAAAGATGTGACTGTTCCACTGAAATGCCAGACAGGTTTTAGATCCAAAAACAGTTTCAGGGACACGTACACAAAGGATACAACTGGAAACAGATTTTTTTTTTTTTTAATATTTATATTTATTTTATTAAAATTACAAATGTTAATAGAAGAAGGAGAAGGAGGAGAGCTGGCTCCTGCTGCAAACTTGCCCTGGGAGAAAGAACCCGAGAAAGCCAGGGCACGAGTGGTGCCTTGGAGGGCAAGAGCAGTGGGCATGAACCGAGCCAAAAGGGCCCAGAGGAGCTCTGACAGGTGGTCATGCTCAATGCTGCAGAGGAAGGCAAAAAAACCCCGGGGACCAGGGCCAGTCTGCCCCGGGGGAAAATTCCTTCCTGACCCCAACACTGGCGATCGGCTGTTCCCTGAGCATTTGAGCAAGACCTGGCTCCTCGGCCCACAGGCTGGTCATGCCTCCCAGAAGACCACAGAATAATAGAAGGATAGAATGATAGGATGATGATTTCTCTTCTCTTCTCTTCTCTTCTCTTCTCTTCTCTTCTCTTCTCTTCTCTTCTCTTCTCTTCTCTTCTCTTCTCTTCTCTCTTCTCCTCTCCTCTCCTCTCCTCTCCTCTCCTCTCCTCTCCTCTCCTCTCCTCTTCTCTTCTCTTCTCTTCTCTTCTCTTCTCTTCTCTTCTCTTCTCTTCTCTTCTCTTCTCTTCTCTTCTCTTCTCTTCTCTTCCTCTTCTCTTCTCTTCTCTTCTCTTCTCTTCTCTTCTCTTCTCTTCTCTTCTCTTCTCTTCTCTTCTCTTCTCTTCTCTTCTCCTCTCCTCTCCTCTCCTCTCCTCTCCTCTCCTCTCTTCTCTTCTCTTCTCTTCTCTTCTTTCCCCCTCTCCTCTTCCTCTTCCTCTTCCTCTTCCTCTTCCTCTTCCTCTTCCTCTTCCTCTTCCTCTTCCTCTTCCTCTTCCTCTTCCTCTTGCTCTTCCTCTCCCTCTCCCTCTCCCTCTTCCTCCTGCTCTTCCTCCTCCTCCTCCTCCTCCTCCTCTTCCTCTCTTCTGTCTTCTCTCTCTTCTCCTCTTGCTTCACCTCTTCCCTCTCTCTCTCTCCCTCATCCTCTTCTTCTTCTCTCTCCCCTCTTCTCTTTCCCCCTCCTTTCACTACCAGTACATCCTGAGGAAATTCCTGACAAACACTTGTAACCTTGCCCAGTTTAGCCATTCGCTCCATCACGTTGTGCCAACGACACATCTACCTTCTGGTGCCCATGAGAGTACCGGGTCCCCTTCAAACCACTCTGCATTCCACTTCCTACAGCTGCTGACCCTAGCTCCCCACTCCATCAGGACGGTGAGCTCTGCAGTGCTCCTCAAGAAGGCATTCCCTTCATTTTGCTACTGCTATCCAGCTGAAAAGGATGATCATCCATCAGATGAACCTGGAAGGTTGCCCTGCTGGGAGATGTCCTTGCAGCGGAGAAACTCCAGCTGCCTCGTCCAGCTCTTCCTCCTTCAGCCCCTGTCAAGGATTCCACCGGCTCCTCAAGGACTTCCTCTCTAATGTCTTCAGGCTGCCTCCAGGCCAGCTCTGGCAGCAGACACGGGACGCTGCTCCCTTTTATACTGTCCCGGGGCATTGTGACATCAGCATTGCCCCGTGGTCGCATTGTGACATGGAGGTGACATGGGCCCCCAGTGTCCCAGCCCACCCACTGCCCATGCACCCAGCACTCCTTGGAGGAAGGACTTCGGGGTGCTGCTGGCCCCGAGGCTGTCCTTGTGCCCAGGAGGCCCAGGGCGCTGTCCCTGCTCTTGGTGGTCACGCACTGGGCATGGCTGAAACCACCTGGGAATGGCGGTGGCATGAAATTACTGAGGAGGTTATTCACATACAAAGGAACTTCTTCTCTTTGCCTTTAAAGTTACTAAAAGAAACTATGAAAAACAATCCTCTAGTACATGATGGTAATGAATTGCTCTGCGAAAAGTGCTGCCATGGGTGCAGGAACCTGCCAGCCTACGTCTATTCCATTAAAGAATCTCAACATTTTGGCGCCGGCTCCATGTGTTTGGCATGTGGCCTCTCTCACCTCCTAGATGTCCAGGTAGGAAAACAGGCGGGGGAGCAGGTCTCAGCTAAACCCCAGGGCACCTGCTATGGAAAGCATAGGTGTGAAAGCATAGGCATAGCCTCTGGGCTCAGGCACCAGGCTCTGTGGGCTGGCAAATGGCTGCCTGACAGCTCAGACATGGTAATTATCCCTAATTCAAGCACTCGGGTTAATGCAAGGTGGTGCCGTGTTGGAAGCGCTTCATTAACTGCAGAAGAGTAAAGACATGCCCATGGGCAGATCCTCTGCTGCAAAGGGGCATTGTTCCTGTTGTAGCAAAAACAAGCCCAGCGATAATCTTTAGCCCATATTGGCATCAGTAGCGGGTTGTAAGAAGCGGCTAAGAAGACTAATCGGGCTGCAGATGATGGCAAGGGGCTGCATTCATCCCCAGGGGCATCATCAGGGGAGGAAGTGACCGTTACCCGGTCTTTTTCTCCAAGTGAGCTGAGAGAGTTGAGAAAAGACTATGCTCGTAAAGATGGTGAGAATGTGTTAACCTGGATGCTCCGATGCTGGGATAACGGGGCTGACACAAGAGAACTGGAGGGCGGAGAAGCCAAGCAGTTGGGATCTCTGTCAAGGGATTCCACCCTTGATGGGGCAATTGCCAGTGAGCCCAACCCCACGGCCCTCTGGACCCGACTCTTGACAGCCATGAAAACAAGATTTCGTAACAAGGATGACTGTCAATGCACATCAAGGAAATGGAATGCTATGGAGCGAGGTATCCAGTTCCTGAGAGAGTTAGCTGTGCGAGAGATTATCTGTTTTGGGCCAGATAGCCAGGAGGGGGTGAATCCAGACAGAGTTGAGTGTACACGGTCTATGTGGCGCAGATTCTCACAGAGTGCACCAGCTCCATATGCTAAGATATTGGCAGGAACGTTTGTGTCAACTGGCGGTAGACAAAGTGTTAATGACATGACTGAGCGGCTCCGGGAATTTGAGGAAAACCTTTCTGATCCCCTGGGGGCTTATGTCTCTAGGGTGGAGAAACTGAGTGAAACGACTGTTGACTGTTTTGAAAAGCTGTTGAGAGAAATGAAAGCACTCAGGGAACACACACATGGCTCTCGATTTGTACGAACCAATGCTTCAGCTATTAGGAGAAAGCATTTCCAATATCCAGAGAGAGAGAGAAAGCGTTTCCAGTCCCCAGAGAGAGAGAGAAGGCGTTCCCAATCTCCAGAGAGAGAACACAGGCAGGCCACCAGCAGAGGTTTGCTGTGGTCCTTCCTACGTGAGCAGGGAGAAGATATGAGTAAGTGGCACAGTAAACCTGCTGGGGAACTTCAAGAACGAGTGCATGAGTTAACAGGGCAGGCTTCTAGGAAAAGGGCTGCCCCGGTTTACAAAAGAGATTCTGGTGCTCATGAAGGAACCTCTAATTCACACCGAGTGACGGTGGAAGACCGAGATTAGAGGTGCCCTGCCTCCAGCCAGGCAGAGGAAAGGGATAACAGGGTTTACTGGACGGTACAGATAGGATGGCCTGGTACAACACACCCCCAGGAGTACAAGGCTTTGGTGGACACTGCTGCTCAGTGCACAATAATTCCTTCAGGCTGTAAGGGGACACAACTCATCAGTATTTTTGGAGTGACTGGCGGGATCCCAAGAGCTGACTGTTGTAGAGGCTGAAATGAGCCTAACTGGAAAAACCTGGCAAAAGCATCCCATTGTGACTGGCCCAGATGCTCCGTGCATCCTTGGCATCGACTACCTTAAGAGAGGGTATTTTAAGGACCCAAAAGGGTATAGGTGGGCATTTGGTACAGCATCTGTGGACACTGAGAGAATTGAACAGCTGTCTGATTTGCCTGGTCTTTCAGATGACCCTTCTGTTGTAGGACTGCTGATGGCTGATGATCAGCAGGTGCCAGTTGCTACCACAACGGTGCATCGTCCACAGTATCGCACCAATCGGGACTCTTGGATTCCTACTCAGAAATTGATTCGTCAACTGGAAAGCCAGGGTGTGATCAGGAAGACTTGCTCGCCTTTCAATAGCCCAATTTGGCCAGTGCGTAAGTCTAGCGGAGTGGAGATTAACTGTAGACTACTGTGGCCTGAAGGGGGAAGGGGGAAAAAGGGTGAAGGGAAACCTTCCACCACGGTTTTGATTGTCTCCCCATGATCAAACCACGACAAAAACAAAGAATCAGCGTGGTGAGGCTGTCGAGTGGCCCTTGGTTTGTCCTGCAAACAACCTCTGAATGCGGATTCTTGCAGGTGCAGCGGAGCAGGCAGCAGCATCTGAGTAAAGCTCTGGGGGACGGGGTCCTGTGTGCTGGGGACAGCTTCCCTCGCCATTCTCTGCTCCCTCCTCCTCCAAGCAGGGGCTGCCCCAGCCGCGCACAGCCAGTCCCAGCCGGGCCCGGAGGTGGGTGTCTCCATGACAACCGCCCGGGCTCTGTGACGTCATAACCAGAGGCCATTGTGACACGGGGTGGACATCACCAGAGGCCATTGTGACGTCGGGGTCCCCGCCCTGACCGTGGGGGTATTTAAGGAGCAAGAGCCCTGGGGTGCTCACTCCCAGGAGAGCAGCTTCTCAGGAGCAGCAGCTTCTCAGGAGGCAGCAGCTTCTCACGAGGCAGCAGCTTCTCACGAGGCAGCATCTCCCCTGGGTGCCCGTTGCGGCTCTTTGATAGAGGAGAACCAAGATGCCAACTGACAAGGAGGTGTCCTGCTCCTCCTCCTGCCCGCAGATCAGCCACAGCCTGGGCCAGCACACCCTCCAGAGCACCTGGGTCACCCCCTCGGTCCAGGAGCGCTTGCAGGACCACCATAAAGGTCCCCAGGAGGGGTCTGGCTGGCCTCGCAGCACCAACAGCGAGGCAGCAGCAGAGGCAGAGTGCCCGGCACCTGCCCCACAGGGCCCCACAGCCAACGACGCGGCTCTGTGGGACACAGCCCAGCGCATCGTCAGTGAGGCCGTGCGCAGGGCTGTGGCTCAGATCGTGGCAGCTGGCCAGGAACCAGAGGAACAGCAGGACCTGGCCCAGCACATGGACTTGCAAGATGAGAACAGCAAAGAGGCGTGCCAGGGCGGAGACACCATCCACAGCACCTGGATCAACCCCTCGGTCCAGGAGCACCTGCAGGACGCCCCTGCAGGTCCCCAGGAGGGGTCTGGCTTGACCAGCACAGACACGGAGGCGGCAGCAGAGGCAGAGCGCCCGGCACCTGCCCAGCACAGCCCCACAGAGGACGATGTGGACCTGTCAGACATTGTGGAGTACATCGTCAGTGAGGCGGTGCGCAGGGCTGAGGCTGAGATCCAGGGACCTGGCCAGCAACCGCTGGAACAGCAGGACCTGGCCCAATGCACGGATGTTCCAATGGCAGCACCAGCACCTGCAGGACTTGAAGCCATTGAGGCTCATTTGGCAGGAGAGGATGAGGGACAGGCCAGCACAGCCCTTCTCGTCCCAGCTGCAAAGGAGGAAGAAGAGAACACGGTTTCTCCAATGTCTGCAGAGCATGGGGGAGAGACCAGCGCAGACATCGCCTGCCCAGCGCAGGGCCCGGCTCCACGGCGACGGCCTTCCCGGTTCAGGAGGGCGCTCCGGGCTCTGCGCAGGGCTTTCCGCTGCAGCTGCACCGCGGGACAGCAAGAGGAGTAGAGCCGCGACCGCGGCGTTCACCTGCCCTGAGGACACGGTGCTGCCAGCCTCTGCTCAGCCTTGGATTGTTTTCAAAAGCAATAAAGCCAATTAAAAAAAAATGTCAAGTTTTCCCCCTGTGCTCCTCTGTTCCTGCTCCACCTCGGGACAAAGAAGGCTGCAGGAAATCTCTGTCCTCGGGGTGTCCCGGCCTTGGTTGCCGGAAGCCCTGGGCTGGTGCTGCCGCAAGCCGGCAGTCTGGCTGGATCCCCCTCAAGCTCCCTTCCCACCCGCCTGTCTCCAGTTCCAGTCCAGGACTTGGAACATTTGAGATCTATTGCCGACTTGGCCTGGTTGACCTGCACCGTACGGCATCCCCTTCGTCTCACAAGGAACCTCCCCATTGCGGGGGTGTTTTGGAGCACCTGCATGAGCTGATACAGGCGAGACCCTCCAAACCCGCATGTGGTCCCTCTCCTCCACCGAGGGTCTTCCAAGTCAGGAAGAGCCGGCTGCTCGCTCCCTTGCTGGAGATCTGAGCCATGACCCATCTCTGCACAAGGCTCTGATGCACAAGGCTGCCAGCGTCACGAGAGCACGTTCAGGCTTGAGACACCGGGGAGAAGCGCCGCAAACAGTGCTGGTCTTGACAAGAAATCCACCCGCTCAGAGCTTCGTCTCGGATGCGAGTTACTCTGCCCTGGGTTTCTGGGGCCCAGAAATGGAGGGAGGCTCAGGTATAAACCCAGTCAGCCAAGAGCCGCAGCAGCTGCCGATCCCTGTGTGGTGCATTGCAAACCAGCCATGGCTGTCTGTGGCTGCTGCATGGCCCGGGCTGCAGCCTTCGCAGCATCCTCCTCTTCCCCAGCACCCCCGTGCACTGCACAGACCCAGAGCTGATTGCAATGGCTGGGGCAGCACCGGGCAGCAGCAGCATCTCTCTCCCCAGCCTCCAGCTGCCCAGTTGCCCTGCAGGGAATTTCTGCCTGGGAAGGGCAGAGTTGTATTGCGATCGGCCGGGGGCTCAGGACAAAGCACAGCACCGCCACGTCCCCGGAGCAGAGCCCTTCTTTTCCTGGCCTGGACTGGTGTATTCCTCCTGCTCACAGCGCGGTCCTTCTCTGGGAGAAGGTGACACCAGCACTTTCAGGGGAATTGGAACGTCATGATGGAGTGGACGTGAAACAGCCTCACTTCCCGAAAAGCCAAAGGAGTAAAACTGACATGGAACAAAGCAAGTAACTTGCCACAGCTGTCCAACCTGCGCTCCTCAGGCGGGAGGTGACCGGCGACATGTTCTGGTGCTGCGGGGCTGTGCCGCAACGAGTCAGTTGGGGCCGTGGCCAGAAAGGTGGTGATGTACATCTAGAGATACCCACATCGTTCTGTGGGAAGCATCTGTTTCCTCGGCACGATTTGGAACACTTTTGACACACGGGGCTTGCTGGGCCCTAAATCACAGCTGCGTTGACTCCTCTAAGGCTCCCAGTTCCAATTCAGCAGGTGCCCAGTTCAAGGTGTTGACTCAGCAATGTGTACTTCACTTTAATCTGTATTATGTATTATGTATTATGTATTATGTATTATGTATTATGTATTATGTATTATGTATTATGTATTATGTATTATGTATTATGTATTATGTATTATGTATTATGTATTATGTATTATGTATTACCAACAGTAATTTGCCAACAGGAGGAGTTCTTGCTAAATTAACAGCAAAAGCCATGCTGAAAAATGCCATGGAGCAATGAGGGAGGGCTGGAGTCGTGCTCGGGAGCTGTGTCCGTGCGGGAAGGTTTATGTGTTCGCTGAGTAGTGCCCAGAGAGTTGGTCTGATCGCACCGCAGAGCTCCCGGAGACATCAATCTGTTTGCTTCTTTCCTACACCAAGCTTTAAAGGCTGGTTTGGATAGTCAAATGGGATTCAAACGTAACGTTCCTCCAAGAAGGCCTTGGGTGAGTCATTTCCCAAAATTCCAACTTCTTTTCCCAGGGAGGCTGAATTTCCTCCATAGCAATCAAATGATCAGGTTTTGCACAGAAGAGTTGCTGTGGTTCTAAGCGTCTTTATTTTGTCTAGGCTGCCTTAAAGAAGCAGCTGGTCTGCCTTTTGCTTTTGGTGATGGAAGTCGGGAATGGCCAGCGCTGTGCTTCATGTCAGGATGGTTTCATTCTCGAATTATTGAAATTTAACTTTTGCCAGATGCAACTAAAAGAACAACACCTCCATCTCTTCCAGGGCCCTGCTCTTTAGTCCGCTCTCAACATCACCAGCAAAGAGCTGCTGCTTCTCTTCTGCACGGGATGTTTGGACATCTCTTTGCTAGAGGGACAAGGTCCCTTCGATCAAGAGACTGAAGCAGAAGCATCAGAAATTGACATTCCTCCAAGTTTTCCCCCAGTGCCTCAAGTTCCAAAGCAAAGAGAAGGGCATGGCGGTGGTGCCATTTTCTACCCCAGGGATAAAATTGTGGCAGGAATAGTAGTATGGAACATCTTCTACAGGATGCCTATTGCCGGCAAGGTCATTGCAGGACTGGTGTGCTGAACAGTGAGTCTTGCTTAGATTGGGGATTTTCTTGTGGAAAAATCCATCTGCCATTTAAAATGATGAAAAAGAAATGGAGATGCTCTGTTTGGTACGATACTTGCAAGAAACTTGTAGGTTGGTTGTGCTTTAGTTGTTAGCAGTGCAGGTCAGAGCGGCTTCACAGTATCACAGTATCACAGTATGTTTGGGATTGGAAGGGACCTCAAAAGATCATCCAGTCCAATCCCCCTGCTGGAGCAGGAACGCCCAGGTGAGGTCGCACAGGAACATGTCCAGGAGGGTTTTGAATGTCTGCAGAGAGGGAGACTCCACAACCTCCCTGGGCAGCCTGTTCCAGTGTCTGTCACCCTTACTGAGAGAAGGTTTTTCTCAAATTTAAGTGGAACCTCTTGTGTTCCAGCTTGATCCCATTGCCCCTTGTCCTATCATTGTTTGCCACCGAGAAGAGCCTGGATCTGTCCTCGTAGCACTCACCCTTTATATATTTATAAGCGTTAATAAGGTCACCCCTCAGTCTCCTTTAAACTAAAGAGACCCAGCTCCCTCAGCCTTTCTACATAAGGGAGATGCTCCACTCCCTTAATCTTCTTTGTTGCCCTACGCTGGACCCTCTCCAGCAGTTCCCTGTCCTTCTGGAACTGAGCGGCCCAGAACTGGACACAATATTCCAGATGTGGTCTCACCAGGGCGGAGTAGAGGGGAAGGAGGACCTCTCTCGATCTACCAGCCACCCCCCTTGTAATACACCCCAGGATGCCATTGGCCTTCCTGGCCACAAGGGCCCAGTGCTGGCTCATGGTCACCCTGTTGTCCACCAGGACCCCCAGGTCCCTTTCCCCTACACTGCTCTCTAACATGTAATTTCCCAACCTATACTGGAACCTGGGTTGTTCCTGCCCAGATGCAGGACTCTACACTTGCCCTTGTTAAATTTCATCAGGTTATTCCCTGCCCAACTCTCCAGCCTGTCCAGGTCCCGCTGGATGGCAGCACAGCCTTCTGGTGTGTCAGCCACACATCCCAGCTTGGTGTCATCAGCAAACTTGCTGGCAGTCACTCAATTCCCTCGTCTAAATCGTTAATGAATATATTGAATAATATTGGCCCCAGTACTGACCCCTGAGGCACTGCACTAGATACTGGCCTCCAACCAGACTCCGCACCATTGACTACCACTCTCTGGCTTCTCTCCTTAAGCCAGTTTGCAACCCACCTCACTACTCTATTGTCCAGACCACACCTCCTCAACTGAGCTGTGAGGATGCTGTGGGAGACTGTGTCAAAGGCTTTACTGAAGTCAAGGTAGACCACATCCACCGCTCTGCCATCATCCATCCACCTTGTTACATTCTCATAAAAGGCTATGAGGTTGGTCAAGCACGACTTACCCTTGGTAAAGCCATGCTGACTGCCCCTAATAACCCTCTTATCCTTGGTATGCCTTGAGATGGCACCAAGGAGAAGCTGTTCCATTACTTGCCCAGGGACATCAGCCATCAGATGTCATCAGAAAACCAAGGTTGGTCTCTTCTCTACCCAACAGCTGCAGGCATTGCATGGACAAGCAGCACATCACACAGGGATCTTCACTCAGTCTCTTGATGATACAATCAACAAAAAGACCAAATACTTTCACAATATGCCTGGATACATTTAGTTTTCAAGGACAGCGTCCTCCAGGCACAGCAATGGTTCACATCAGAACACAATTAAAACTACAAAAGGAATTGAAGGTCATCAAGATAAGCTGTTGCTACTTCAGAAACAGCTAAAGGAGAATCCTAAATACTGTGAGACTACTACTGAATTTAGTAAGGCAAGGTGTAGGTAGACCTGAGATGTCTCCGTGTCTTTGCATCAGATGTCACCAGCAAAGTCTTCCAGGCCTTTGTGCTTCCAGGCAGGACTCTGGAGTACAACAACTGTGGTGGATGTGGATCAGTCCAGGGGTTTCATGAGCAAACTGCAGCCTTACCAGCCCTTGGGACCAGAGGGTTTGCATCCAAGAGTGCTGGGAGAGTGTTTTTCCCAGTTGATGCTGGTCTGGTATGAACCCAGAAAGAAATGCACTCAGACTCTGAGGTATTGTTTAAAGTGCTGTTCATTAGGTCTGGCTCTACAAGAGGGCTATCACAGAGGCAATCTGTGTCCCTCTGGATGGTGGAAACCCAGGTGGTGTAGCACTGAACAAGCTTCCGAACATCCACTGCCAGGAGGTGCCCATGTCTTGTCAAAGCACTGTGACATTTTTGGATGATATGAGGTGAGGTGGGACAGCTTGCTGAGCTGTGGTGTTTCAGCTGAAGGATACAGGGTCTGCTGGAGAGAGTCTCAGGGAGGGTAGGACAGAGGGATCCCCTGTGTGAAGGATCAGCTCAGATATATGGAGCTGCCCAATGACATGGGTTGATTTATCTTGTGTGAGGATGACAGAGAAGTTGGTGAGGATGACACTGTTTCGGCAGTGAGCACTTTGAAGATGTGATAGAAGAATTCCCCCATGGATACCGATGCAGAGTGTCTCCTGAGGAGGTGTGGACAGACAGGAAAAGCAGATTCAGCTCCAGCAGATCCCCAGCACAGATGAGCTGTGTCCATCAGTGCCAGCCCCTCTCCTCAGACCAGAACAAGAGTCCTGCTCCAGCAACAGAGCAGCCTGACCCAAAGGAGTGTCTGCAGAAGGAGGTTTCTCTTCCTCCTGGATTCCTCCCTGCAGGCACAGAAATGCTCCCTTGCTCTTCTCCAGGGACATCCCTTTCCCCAGGTGAGGGTGTCCAGCCTGGCCTGGCCGGCTGGTCCCGGTTCCCTCCCTGTGCTCCCCACAGGGCCCTGAGCTGGCGATGCTGCTCTGCAGAGCGAGGGGCTGTGGTGCCCTGGGGACATGGGCTGACTCTGCTCTGGCCACGCTGGTTGGGCTGGGAAACAGAGCCAGCTGGATGAGGATCACTGCTGCTGAGCCCTTTCCATCCTCCCAGCTGGCTCAGGAGCCCAGGACAAGGCTGGGCAGGACCATGGGGTGTCTCTCATGGCACAAAGGGCAGGGGAGGGCTGAACCAAGACGGTGTCCTGAAACATTCTCCAGTCTGACATCTTTTGGCATCCTGGCTCCTCACAGCCTGTCCTGGCATTGAAGGGCCCTTGTTACCCTGTGCCCTCCTCAGGTTCACCTCTTCCTCTGGGACACCTTGCATGATCACTCCTTTTACCAGGACTGTTTTGTTGAACCCAGCAGGCAGCTGAACATCACACACAGCCCTTCTCTTACTCCCTCCAGCCCAGTGGGATGGGAGAGGGAATCAGGAAAGAAAGAAACATCTTGGGTTAAAATGAAGACAGTTTAATGAGACAGAAAGGCAAAACAATAACAACAGCAACAATAGCTACAATAGCTACAATAGCTACAACAAATATAATATTATAATGATAATAAATAATTATAGTAATAGTAATTATAATAATAACAATGTTAGTAGTAATAGTAGTAATTGCAAAAATGGTAATAATAATAAGAGGAGATATAAACCAAGTCACGCACAATGCAATTGCTCACAACCCATCGAGCGACACCCAGCCAGATCCCAAACAGCGGTCCCCCAGATAACTCTTCTCTAGTTTACACACCAAGCATGACATCATATGGTGCGGAACAGCCCTTTGGGCACTTGGGCCAGCTGTCCTGCCTGTGCCCCTCCCAGCTTCTTGTGCATCTCCAGCCTCCTTGCTGAAAAGTCCTTGGTTTGGGATAAACGCGGCTTAGCAACAACCCAAACATCCCTGTGCTAGCAACATTCTTCTCAGATTAAATCCAACACACCGCACTCTACCAGCTACTAGGAAGAAAATGAACTCTCTCCCAGCTGAAACCAGGACAGTGCCCCCCCTTATTCTGTACCATCTGTGTTGTGCCCGGGTCCCACACTCTCCAATACATTCCAGTTAATCAACAGCACTTTCCTATCTCTGGATATACACACAGATCTCACTCCTCAGTCTATAGGCCACACCTCTAAAATGTCCAATGAGTTCATGTGGTCCATGGCTTTGGGCTCCAGGGGTCATAAGAGTCTTTCAGGACAGGAGAGATGGTCTCTGCTGTTGGACTGTTGTGTCCTGTGTCCAGAGCTCGTAGCTGCTGTACCTGTCACAGCCAGGGACAGGGTGTGAGTCTGGGTGGGCAGCGAGTGGCACCTCAGGGAGATCCTCTGACAGTGCCTGGCAGCTCCACTCCTCTCCAGGACGCATCTGCCACTGCTGGTGGGACAGCGCCAGGCAGATCAGGCACAGACGTGTCCCTGTCTTTTGGGATGTGTGCGACCAAGAAGGGAGCTCTTCATCCAGGCCTTGGTACCTCACAAATCCCCCTGGGACCCTGAGCCAGACCCCAACTCCAACCACTTCCACTGACACCACTCCCTAAGCCCTAACCCTAACACTTATCCATCCCTTACCCTAACCCTAATCCTAACCCCTGCACTTAAAACTTACCCTACACCTAGCATTCACCTAAAACTAACCATAACATTAACCCAACCACCACCCTAACCCTACCTCTTGCCCAAAATCTAACCTAAACCAAACCCCCCTAACCCTAAAACTAACCCTAGTATAACCCAAAACCTAATCCTAACCCTAAACCTATACCTTCCCCTTACCTTAAACACTTACACTAAAACTAACCCTAACCCTAGCCTTACCCTAACTCTTACCTGAAATATCACCCTAATGTGACCTAACCCTAAACCATAACCCTAGCCTAACCCTAAAACTAACCCTAACCCATCATATTAACACTAGGCCTAAACCAAACACTAAACAAAACCAAGCCCTAACCCTAAATCCTACCCTGCAACTCTTACGACTGACTCTAACCCTAAACTAACCCTAATTCAAACCCTAACCCATTATCCTAACTCTAAAGCTATCCCGACCCCTAAACCCCAAACCTAACCCCTTACGCTAATCCTAACGACTTACACTAACACTACCCCCTAACCACTCACCAGAACTGCAACCCTTAATGCCAACCCCGACATCCACCCCCAATACAAATCTAAAACCTAACTCTGACCATTCCACTATCACTACTGCCTAACGCTAACCCTAACCCTAATGCTAACCCCATCCCTAACTCTAACCTAAATCTAAAGCTAAAACGTAATCCTAACTCTAACCCAAAACATAAAACTAACTTCTAGCACTAACTACAACCCTACATTCTAACCTTCTTCTAAACCTAACCTAACTCTAATACTTACCCATAAGCCTAACTCTAACCCTAACCCTAGTCGTACCCTTCAACCCTAATATTAAAACCTAACCCTAACGGCTTACACTAACACTATTCCCTAACTCTGAAACCTAATGCTTAGCCCTAACACTAACTACATCCTAACACTAATCTAATCCTAACTGTAAACCTCATCCAAACCCCTAACCATAGGTCTAACTGGAAACACCATCCCCTAACTCTAATCTAACCCTAACCCTAAATCTAATCTGAAACTTAACCCTAATTCAAACCCTGAAACCTAAAACTAACCCCTTACCTTAACCACTTCCACTGACACAACTCCCTGGCCCCTAAATCTAACCCTAACTGTAAATCTAATACTAACCACTAACCCTGACTCTAACCAAACCCAAAATGTAAATCCAAACCCTAAACCTAAATCTAACCCTAGTACCTAAACCTACTCCTAACCACTTCTACTACTCCATATCCCCAACCCGTAACACTAACCCAACACTTACCGAAAACCTAATCCTTATCCTAAACCCTAACCCTGAATCTAATCTGAACCCCAAACCCCTGTCCCGATACCTAACTCTACCCCCAATCCCAAACCCTAACTGCAACCCTAACCCATCATTCTAACCTTAACCCTATCCCCACCACTAACCCTACCCCCTTACACTAATCCTAACCACTTAGAATAACGCTACTCCCTAACCCCTAACCCTAATTAAACCCCTACCACCAACCCTAACACTAACCTAAAACTAATCTAACTGTAACCCCAAGCCCTTACCCCAATTCTAACCCTAACCCTAACTCCTAACCCTAAACCTAACCCTAACTGTAAATCTAAAACTAACCACTAACCCGAACTCTAACCTGAACACTAACCAAACCCAAATGTAAATCCAAACCCTAACCCTAAATCTAACCCTAGTACCTAAACCTACTCCCAACCACTTTCACTACTCCGTATCCCCAACCCATAACACTAACCCAACACTATTCCCTAACCCCTAACCTTAATCCTTACCTCTAACACTAACCCTAATACTAACCTTTACCACTAACCACATCCCTACCCATTAACCCTAAACCTAATCCTAATTAAACCCTAATAATAACCCTAACACTACCTCTAACACCTATCCCTAAATCTAAACCTCTAATGTTAGTCCAATCACTTACTGTAATCCTAAAGCAAAGGCTAAATCTAAGACCAAACTCTAACCCTAACTCTAAAACTAACTCAATGCCCTAACCCTGATTCTAACCCTAAACCTTAATCTAACCCTACCCCTAAATCTAACCCAAAAACTTAACTCTACCCGTAAGACAGCTCCGGAACCCCTAACACTAACCCTAATCCAACCATTACCTTAAACCAAATCCTAAAACTTAAGCCTAAATTTAAACTTAAATACTAATCCTAAACCTAATCCTAAAATTTAAGACAAAGCCCTAACTCTAACCCTAAGACTAACATCACATAAATAGAAATCCAAACCCTAACCTAACAATACGCCCAACCCATAATCTAACGCTAACATCAAACGCTAACTCTAACCTTTCTCCCTAACTGGTAACACTACCCAATCACTGACTCTAATCTAAACATAAAAGGAACTATAACCCTAAACCTAAGTCCTAACCACTTATCCTAGCCATAATCTTATCCTTCAATCTAACCCTAATTCTTCTCCCTCATACCTAAGCCTAAAACCAATCCCCTAAAGATCAAACCTAAACCTTAACCCTAACCCTAACCCTAGCCAGTAACCATCATTCTAAACCTCACCCTTACTCTAGCAATAACCCCTAAACCCTGAAACTAACCTAACTCTAGCCTCACCGCTAAACCTAATCTCCTATGCTAATCTTAACCATTTACAATAACATTACTCCCTAACCATGAACCCGAACCCCTATCTGCAACAGAATTCTAAAACCTAACCCTAACCACCTTTTCTAACACTACTGCCTAACCCCTAAACTTTAAACTAATCTAACCCTTACCCTAATCTTCATTATAATTCCCACCCCTAACTAAAAGCCCAACCCCTAACTCTAACCCCAAACCCCAACCCTTACACCTAATCTTAATTATAATTCCTACCCCTAACTCTAAGCCCAACCCCTAACTCTAACCCCAAACGCCAACCCTTACACCTAATCTTAATTATAATTCCTACCCCTAACTCTAAGCCCAACCCCTAACTCTAACCCCAAACCCCAACCCTTACACCTAAGCTACTCCTAACTATGTCCACTAATGCTACTCCCTCAACCCTAAGCCTAACCCTAAATTCTACCCAATTATCTTCACCCTAATGGAACGCTAATGCAAACCCCCAACCCTAACTCCAACTCTAAACTTTATGCTTAGCCTTCTTACTGTAATCACAAATCTAAGCCTCAACCTAAAACCAAACTCTACCCCAACCCAAACCCAAAAGCCCTAACCTTAATTCTAACCCTAATCCTAATCAAACCCTGACCCTACCCCTAACTCGAACCCTAACCTTGACTCTAAACATAAGCCTAACCCTAGCCCTGCCTCCTGAAATTAACCCCTAACCCTAACCACTTCCACTGACATGATTCTAATCTAACCCTAAAAGGAAGTATAACCCTAAACCTAAGTCCTAACCACTTATCCTAGACATAATCTTACCCTTCAATCTAACCCTAATTCTTCTCCCTAATACCTAAGCCTATCATCAACCCCCTAAAGCTAACTCTAACCCTAAACCTGACTCTAAACATAACCCTAACCCTAGCCCTACCTCCTAAAACTAACCCCTAACCACTTCCACTGACACTACTCTCGAACTCTAACACTAATCAAATCCTACCCCTAATACTTGAACACCTAACCCAAACCCCAATGCAAACACATACCCGAACCCCAAATCCTACCTCTCAGACTAATCCCTAGCTCCTAACTCTAGCACTAACCATAACTCCTCACCCTAAAGCCTAACTCTAACACATACCCCTAATCCTAAACCTCATCTAACTCAAACACAGTAATTCTAACCCTAACTCTGACCAGTTCCCCTACGTTTAACCCTATTTCTAACCCTAAATGTAACCCTTCCCCCTAACCCTAGCTCAAACCCCTAACCCCAAAATCTAACCCAACTCCTTAATTCCTAAGCCTAACCCTAACTGTAACTCCTAACACTTACCTTCACCCTAAATCTAACCCTAGACCTTAACCCTACCACGTAACCCTAACCTAAACCTCATATAACCCAAACACAAACTCCTAACCCTAACCCTTAATGCTATACTCTAACCTCTTGCCCAAAGTTTAATCCCAGCTCTAAGACTAACTCTAACCCAAAACCTGACCCATAACCCTCACTCAAAACCCTAACCCCAAACACTAACCCTAACCATGCTCCCTAAGCCTATCCCAAACCCTAACCCTAACTCTAGCCCCTAACCCAAAACCTTATCTAACACTAACCCTCAACCTTATCTAAAACCTAACCCTTATCTAAATGCTAAACCTAAACCAAATTCTAACCCTAACTCTCAATCTAACTCTAACTTAACCCTTAAATTAAGCCCTAATTTTTACCCTAACTCTAACCTTTACTGTAAATCCTAACCCTAAGACTAAACCTGAAACCTAATGCTAACTCTAGCCCTAACCAAAGCCCTAACACCAAACCCGAACAAAAACCCTAATTTAACCCTAAGCCTAACTATAACCATAACCCTAAGTCCTAACTGCTTACTATAACCCTGTCCTTAACTCTACTTCTAACTCTAACCACAAAAACAAAGCCCTAACACTTATTCTAAACCTAACTCCTAAACCTTAACCCCAACCCTAGCCTGCAAGGCTCATTCTAAACCTCATACTTATTTCAACAATAACCCCTACACCTTAACACTAACCCAAATCCTATCCCTAAAACTAAAATTAATTCTTTTCCCTAAGGCTAAGTCTAACCCTACCTCTAATTAGAACTCGAGAACTAACAACTACCCCCAACCGCAAACCCTAATCCTAACTATAACCCTAACCCCTAAACCAAACTGTAATCAAAACCTAACCTGAAACCTTACTTAATGCTAACTCTAACTCTACACCCAAACCCCTAACCCTTATCTAAGCCTCACCATACACCTTATCTCAACCTAACACTACTCCTAATCCCTAACTGGTAACTCTAATCCTGACCCTGTGCTTTACCCAAAGCCCTATCCCTACATCTGACGAAACACTAGCCCCCTCTGACGCTAATATAAACCTAAGCCTAACTCTAACCTGTAGCACTAATTCTCAGCCTAACATAACCCTAGCCTCTAATCCTAACACTGAAACCTAAGCTTAAACACTAATCCTAACTCTAAACCTAACTAATATACGCTAGCCAAGAAACAATAACCAATAAATGATAACCCTAAGGAAAACTCTGATCCTGGTCCTAACCGCTAACCGCAGCTGTACCCCAAATTCCAACCCTTACTCTAACCATCTCTCTAACACTAACTCTTAACCCTAACCACTATTCCAAGCACTACCAGACCCCTAATCCTAACCCCAAACCCAAAATCTAACCATTTCCCTTATCCCCAAACCCTATCACTAACTACAATGCCAATTCCTCATCCCTAACCCACCCTAATCCTAACCCCTAACACTAAACCTAAACTATGAACCTATCTCTAACCAAAACCCAACCTTAACTCTGTCCCTACCCCTAACCCTAACTACTTACCATAATACTCTTCACTAACCCCAAGTCTAACCCTAGCACCTAACAGCAAACTGTAACTCTAATCCTAATCCTAACTTTCACCCTATCACTATCTCAAACCCTAAACACTAAACCTAAACCCAAGCCTTCATTCTAACCCTTACCCACAATCTGTAACCCTAATGCTAAACCTAATTCTAACCCTGAGCAGCACTCTTCAGTCTCCTCCATCTCCTCCTTTTCTTCCTCTTGAGGGGGCAGATGGGCTCTGTGTCCAGACAGGTCCTGGGGCCTGACACTTGCACCACGGGCCTGATCTTTCGGTGCTGACAGCTGGGTGCCTCCCTGATACCGCTGGGACCCTTGCCTGCCACCTCCTCCCCTCAGGGGACACTGAGCCCTCCTGTGAGATTCTTCTTCTTCTTCCTTGGGGGCTGGAGACTTGATCCTTGTCCTTCACAGCCAGAGCACAGGGGCTGCTGTCTGCTCCACGGTGCTGCTCACACTGACACTTTCTGGAGGAACCAGGGGTGACCTGGCTGGGCTCCTTCTCGCTGCTGCAGGAGGAAGGTGGTGCGAAGGGTGGGCAGTGGAACAGGTGGTCACGGGGAGGCTGGGAGCCAAAGGGCTGAGCTGAGGATGAAGCTGAAGGTCGGCTTTTCATGATTTGGCCAATGGAGAGCAGATGAGGACAGCCTGCAGAACAGGAAAAGAGGCTGACATGATCTGAAGGCCAGGTCAGGAGCAGGAGCCCCCCTCTTCCTCCACACTCCACAGCGCACAAGCACAGCACCCAACTGCTACCACCTTAGCCAATCCAAGAGAACAGGACAGGTGGCTGCTGAAATCACTGCCCTGGGCCACCTGCCATGTCAGACAGTTGCCTCGTGGACTACTGGCCTTGCTGCCGTGCAGGAGCCTGGGAGCCACTGGCACAACTTACCTCGACTTGCCAACAGGCCAAGGAGTTGGGGTGGGTGGTGTCCATGGGGTAGGTGTGGTTGGCAAATTGTGAGTGAGGTGGTGTGCAATGGTCACTTCTGCTCGCCTTCCACAGGATGTTGCACTGCAGTTATTGACATGGAAAAAACCAACAAACTTGGTGATCTAAAGAAAAGAGGTTTCCATGAGCCGAGAGAAGAAAATAAGCAGGTGAGCCCAGAGAAAAAGGAAGGGTAAAGACACAGAGGGGAGAGGAAAGTGGGGGGTGGTCAACAAATCAGAAGCGTTTTCTCTTAGAAGCAGAAACAAAAAAAGGAAGGAAGGAAATTTAAACAGAAACACCAGCGCACTGTCCTGAGCCCTGGTTGCACAGCGGCGCCCAGAGGGCCGGTCCCAGCCCCTGCCTGGGGAGGAGGAGACTCTGCAGCCTCCAGCTGGGGAGTCACCTGCTCCCATCGCCCCAGGGGACAAGACACTCAGAGAAGATTGGGGAGGCCACCCCGCTCCAGGGACTGGCACAGCCGCCCCTCTGTCCTGAGCAAGAAGACAGGAGGCGTCTCTCCAGCCTTAATCAGGGATGGGAACAACAGCGGGGACCTGGCCCTGTACCCCAAACCAGAGCAACTGCTGCAGCCCTGGGGCTGAGGGGCTCTCCCTGTCTGCCTCCAGCTTAGCAAGACACCCAGCATCCGGTCTACACTCTCCCCAACACAATCTCCAGCTCAGAAGACAGAAGGCACCTATCAAAGACTCCAAGCAGAAGCTCAGACTCACCTTTTGGCAGAAAGCACCAGCTCTATGGCTGGTGGTGGTGACATGGTGATGTTCAGCTCCAGAGCAGCACTGGCCAACAGGGAGGATTTCAATGTTGCCAGTTTGGAGTCTCTGGGTGCAGCCACCTTGGTGCTGGAGCCAGTAGGGAGGTCCATGACACAGCCTGATTCCTGAGAGGTGCAGAAGCTGCTGGTTCCACCCTGGGCCTTCTGGGACGCTTTGGGCAGATCCCCGCTGTGCCGTGCACTGGGCTGGCAGCACCGCTGCTGCAGGAGTCCCTCTCCAGGGTCTCAGCATTCTCCCCACTGCCCCTGGGCTCCTGGCTGGGGATGGGCTCCAGCAGCAGCTTGGGTGAGGTGGGTGGCTGCTTGCTCTCCCAGGAGCTCTGCCAGGACAGCTCTGCTTTGGCCCCACTTGTGTTGCTGGTGTTGCAGGAGCTCTGAACTGTTCTGGGCACAGGAGGCAGCTGCAGGAGGGCGAGCAGCTTTTTGGGCCTCCAGGCTGAATCACTGTGCCAAGGACACAGGGTGATACTGCAATCCCATCCCCTCCAAGCTCACACAGCAACTCTTAACTGAGCAGGATCCTTCCTGCAAGCCATCCTCCCTCACACCTGTCCATGGGGTGCAGTGCCTGCCTCCCTGCCAAGCTGCAGCCCACCTGCCCTCGCAGAGCAGGCAGAGGGGCAGCAGCTCCCTGCAGCTCTGGCCCAGAACAGCCTTCAGGACTCACCTGGCCTGTCACTGGTGAACACACGGGTCTGCTGGTCTCAGCTTTTTTCACCTGATCAGAGACGCTGGCCCCAAGAGATAAAACAGAGCATGAGCACAGGGCCACAGACTGCACCAAAGCCCTGAGCCTGCCCCCAGCCAGGCACTGGCCAGCATGCCATGAGGGACGGCTGGACTGTCCCCAGTCCCACGGAGCCTCAATGGAGGAGTCGTGGCTCATGCTCAGGCAACAGGCTCTGCTCTGCCAGACAGAGGCAGCACAACAGAAGCTGCTCCCCTCTTGCCTGCACCCTGCCTGACACTGGCAGTTAAGCAGCCTGGAGAGCAGTAACGGTGCAGCTGCAGGAACATCCCCTGTGAGAGCAGAGCTCCCCCACCCACACCCTGCCCCACTACCTGATCTCCAGCACCAGGCCCAGGAAAGGGTCAGAGGTCTCCCAGATGCTCTTGCACGCTGAGAACTTCACTGCAAAAGCAAGAGCAGTAAGCACACCCTGGCACAACACCCGCACCCAACACCACCCCAGCACAGCACAGGCAGCTGCCGTGTTCCCCCTCTCCAGCTTTGGGCTCTGGGATGTCGGCACCAGGATTCACAGCGTGCAATTCCACTGTGTGCTGGGACAGCAAGTGCTGGTACATAACTGCCAACATGGGCTCCTCAGCTGGTGGCAAAGAGCTGGGGGCCCCCAGCCAGCAGCTTTTTCCATCACTACAACACACGCCACAACCCACGGGAACCACAAGACTGACCAGCTGCACCTCTGGGTAAGTTACACACACTCAGCAGTTTTCCCAAAAGATCTTTACTGCAAGGCTCTCAGGGAAACCGCTGCCCTGAGAGTCACAGGCCCAGGACCTGGCAGCCAGCGCTCACCATGGACCACAGGGATCTGCCAAGGACTTGGTGAACCAGCATGGTGGCCTGGGTCTGGTGATCCAACCTGGAGACAGCAGCACCAGAGCTCACACTGCCCCTCCGCAATGGCCACCCCTGTCACCCACCGCTGTGTCCTCAGGATCCAAACCCATCCCAGCGGCAGCTCCTCTCTCCCTTCCCGTCAGGAGCAGCTTGCCAACATTTATCCAGCACTTGCAGTGGCCACTAAGCAGGCCTGGAGCTGTTGGGAGAAAGGACTCCCTGGAGCTCACCCAGCTCTAAACTCAGCCCCAACCTGCCGCTGGCTCGGCAGCCGGCACTGCGAGCAGCGCAGAGATGGAGCAGTTGGCAAAGAGCTTTAATCCTCCCTTTCTATGGTCTCTATGGGGCTCTATGGGTCTCCATGGGGCTCCTTAGGGCTCCTTGGGCCCCTACAGGTCCCTATGGGTCCCTATAGGGCTCTATGAATCTCTATGGAACCCCCAGGGTCCTAAAACCTTCTCTGGCAACCCCCAGGGTCCTAAAAACCTCCCAGGGAACACCCAGGGTCCTAAAACCCTCCCGGGGAACACCCAGGGTCCTAGAAACCACCCACTCTATGCAGATCCCTTGAATGGGACCTGGCAGCTTCCAAACTACTGTGACCAGGCCACATGCAACACCCCTCAAGGACCAGATGGACAAACATGGGGCTCTCAGGGCCTTCTGACCAGGACACCTCTCACACACACAAAAGAAAACCCACACTAAGGTGGGAGCATGGAGCACCAGGGCAAAAAATGATCAGCCATGTCTCTTCTAGCAAAGAGCCTGCTGGCTACTGCAAGGACAACTATTGCAGGAAAATGTTAACAGATAATAAACCAAATATTAACAAATGCAAAAGGCCAGTGACCAATGAAGACTGAACACTTACCCTGGGATTGCCCCCAGGCTCAGGAACAGGATTACACCAAGAGGCTTGATCACCATGGACTGCAGGAACCAAACAGGGAGTCAAACACGGGTGAGGAGCTTCCATGGCATGTTGTGATCTCCTTCTTCCTCAGTCACCTGCAGTGATGGGAGGGGGTGAGGCAATGACACAGGACACATACAAAGGTGTACGTTCCCACAGCTAGAAATGGAACATGGGTGACCTTTTTGCTGAGACCTATCAGGTTTGCAGGCAAATGAATATTCTTTACTTGTCTGTGTAACACCACCAAGGCACAAAAAGCTTTTGAAAAGCCTCTGAGATGATCCTGGGTACAATCACACGTGAATAACCTATTAAAATGTGAGTGTTTATTCCCTCCAGCAGACAGACAGTGCCAACGTACCTCTGGGACAGCCCAAGGCTCATAACCAGGATCCAGCTGAGAAGCTCCATCAGCTCTGCCAATGCCATGGCCTGGAGTCATCACAGAGCAGAGAGGTTTCCAGGCTCACAGAGCAATACTGCTGCATTTCGGGTGAAAGAGGACATAAAGAAGAGAGAAAAACAAAACAAAACACAGCACAACATAGTTAGGACAACAATGCCCATATATTGCAGAGAAATAGCCGAATTTGGGGAAAAAACTGGCAAAATGACAAAATATTCCAAATATTTGGGGGCTAAATTGGCCAATACAGGCAAAAGTATCCGAGCATTTGGGCAAAAAGTGGACAAAAGAGGCAAAAACATCCACATTTGGGTGCAAAACTGTCAGCAAAGGTGAAAACATCCCATATTTGGGATCACAGCGCCTCCATTAGGGGAAAAAAAGCACCTGAATATATCTGGTAAATAGAGCCAGAAATAATAAAGCACCACTAGATTTGGATCAAAACTGGCCAGAAGGGGTATAACATCCCCAGATTTGGGGTGAAATTGGACCAAAAAGTCAAAGTATGCCCAGATTTGGATAAAAAATGGCCAAAAGTGGCCCAAACACCCGCAGATTTGGGTAGAAACTGGAGTGCAAAGCCAAAGAACTCCCAGATCTAGGCAGAAACGACCCAAAGGGCACAAATGTGCCCAGATTTAGCTCAAAACTGGCCCAAAGGGCCAAAGCAATCCCAGCTTGGATTTGAAACAGGCCCAAAGGCTCCAAGCGTGCCCTGGGATGGGGCCGTGTGGCACGAGGCTGGGGGGCAGCGAGGGCCCCACAGGGACTCAGTGCTGGTTTCTGCCCCTGGGCCACCACTCCCAGCCCCTGCTTGCCCAGCACTTGCCCCTGAAGCAGCCGCAGCCCCTCTCCCCTCCCTGCGGGGCGTCTGCCCCCTGCCCACACCCTGGTGCTGCCTGGCTCGCCCTGCCCGGCCCAGCCCGGCTGCTCTCCCGGCCCCAGCCCCAGCCCTGGCCCCACTGCTGCCCTGCTGAGCTGCTCGGGGCTGGGTGCTGCCCCTGCCCGCCCACCTGCTCCCTGCGCTCGGCTGGAGCAGCCTGGGCGTCCCGGGCTGGCAGGGGCACCAGGAGGAGGAGGAGGGTGAGGACCATGGCCCCCACGCTCGCACCATGATGCTGATGCTGCTGCTGCCAAGACACAGCACAGCACGTCACCGTGGGGCTGTGACCTCATAGTCACATTGGAATCACCACATCTGCACACTACTGCATGGCCTTGTTCTGCACGAGCAGGGAAGGAACAGAAGTGGAGAAGGGTGCACCTATTTGGGAGGCAGCGCTGCCTATGGGAGTGCACAGGCTCTCACTTCTTGCTTCCCAGAAATCAATCAATCAATCAATCAATCAATACCAAAAGCTCTATATTAAGAGCAAATTAGAAAAAAAAAAAGCCAACTTCAAGGGTCTTTCCTTGTAACTATTTTTGAGAGGCAGCTCTCAAGGAAGAAACGAGCTTTACCTGCTAGTTTTACCACAGCTTCAATGCCTTTAAAGCCACCACTTCTTACCTCTGCTGCTCCAACACAGCCTCACAGCCCAGCAAAATCACAGTGCAGGCAGAAACCTTCACCATACAAAGAGGGAGAGGCCAAGGGCATGGGACAGAAAGAGCCCTCACCCCCAAGGGTCCCAGCCCCACACTGGCCTCTGTCCCCAAACCACTAAAACTTCTAAATAGGTTCTACCTCTACCTGAATTAACTTCAGTTTTAACAAAAAAACGAACAAACTAAAGTGTACTTCTGGCTGAGGATGGACCAGATTCGGGATCATGACCAGGGGTGCTGCAGGAGCAGGTGTCTCCCAGCACGGACAGGCCATGGAGACCTGTTGACTTCAGCACCCCTGGGCCCCAGCATGGCCCAGTTCAGCAGCCCTGGGCCCGAGGGCTCAGCCCAGGGACAGCCCCACAACCAGGGTCAGAGCGGTTCCTGCTGCTGCCCCAAGGGTCACCAGCCCCAGGCAGCCCTGAGCCAGAGTGCAGGTGTCTGAGCTGGGCTGAGCTGGAAGGGGCTGCAAAACAGCTCATTGGCAGGAGGTGATGGAAGAAGGTGCCGTGTGTGTGGCACCGGGGGTGAACCGACACCCTCAGTTCGGTATCTGGACCCGTGCTGGGCTTGCACATGGACTGAGCCCCAGCTCAGAGCACAAATTGCTGTTCCCAGCCCCGGCTGCCAAGCGCTGGTCCTGCTCTCTCCTCCCTGGTGCGGGCCGAGCGCACGACTGCCCTGCCTGCTCCTGCCTTGGGGCTTGGGGAGCTCGGGTCAAAAGGAAGGAAAGACTGGTGTGGGTATGGGATCTCTTCAGTGTCCTGGGACTGCTTTGCTCATCACTCTGTAACAGTTCCTGGGCTATTCAGTCCATAGGTGCCCAGAGAGGCAAAAAAGTTCATGAACCAACTTTCCAATTAAGGTTTCCTTCTTACAAAAACACACACTTCCGTTTTCTCATCGGCAAAAGACTGAAAGATGGAAGCTGAAGCAGCATGTGCCTCTTGTGAAAACAGGTAACAACAGATGGTTCCATTCAGTGGATCCTTAGTTGCTTCCTGCACAGGAAACCTGTCCATTAATTTAATCTCTGGTGTCCAGGCAGGGCCTTGCTGATGTTCCTGTGTCGCAGCAAGTGTGTGCATGTCAGGCTTCCTGCAGGTTTGTGACTGAGTTTTCCATTTCCCCTAACAAGGACAATCTTGCTGTGTGCTCCTGAAGTCTCCCGTAAGCTGGTGGTTGAGAGAAGGATGGGGAGCTCCAGTGAGCTCAGGGAGGACCAGGCAGCACCACAGGCAAAGCAGACGGGAACTCGACTGGGTGAACGTTAATGGAATTTATTGATAGAAGAAACAGGAACGTCTCCCCCATCTCTGGGCGGATCACCGTGCACCCTGAACCGATACAGGCAGGTGTAGTCCGGGTGGCCCCAGTTGCTCAGCACTTGCAGCCTGATGTAATTCACGACCCCAGGGAGCTCGTTCTGCAAGGACAAGAAGAAATGAGTCGCCTTTTCCTCTCTGGCCCGTGAGCACTGACAGAAGTGCCGCAGCGACGGCCTCGATCAGCAGCTTCCTTCCTGCTGCCCCGCGGGGGCTTTTGAGCTGTCGTGGGGCAGATGTTCCCTCATTGGGCCACGAGAACAGCAAAGGAAGAAGCAGTGACCAGATGCCTCAGCAAATACACTGGAAAGTTCTCGCCTGCTTTGAGGCACACATTTCCACAGTCAGAAGACCCAGTGCTGGTGTCAGTATAACGTCTCGTTCCCTTCTCTAGAAAGCCATGGAAACAGAATGGCCTCCCTGTCACTGCTCACTGCCAGCACCAACAGAACCCTCAGGAAGCCCAGTATTTCTGGTCTCTAACCGGCAGACCAGCAGTCGTGCATCCTACGGGATGTGGCCACTTGTGTGCACTTGGGGTCCAGACAGTCAAGCTGATTCCAGCTTCAACTGTGGCACTTCTAAGCACTGAAGTTTAAACCCAGAATGAAAGAGAAGAAGAGCGTCAGTCCAGCCATCCGCCACCAGGAAGTTAAAGCAGAAGAAAGGCAGTGTGGCACTCGCTCAAGGACAGGGCTGCCTGTGCCCTTTGGCAGGGAAGCCTCTCCCCATCCAGCCGTGTTTCTCCTCCTTTCCTGCAGTTCTCCTCCCTCTGTGTCCCCATACCTTCAGCTGGAAGGTCTGACTGGGATTCAGCGCCGCCAGGAAAGTGAACTGTCCCAGGAACGTTCCCTGCTCCTCGTGTTCTTCCTTGAAGCCCTACAGAAAGATGGGTGGAGAAAACAGAGTGTCTGGTGCACCATGGAAGACTGAAGTTCAGCCGGTGAAGTACGGGGTTATTTCAGCTACATAGTCCAAGGACGATGACCACAAGGAAAAGACTTAAGCTGCAGCTGGGCAGCACGCTACACTTGTCTACTCAACGAGTCCAAGCTGGAAGTCCGAAAAGGAGCAGACACTCCCAGTGAGAGGGAGGTAGCCTCAGGATCACAAATGCCACTGGGATTGGAAGACAAGAAGGTTTAGGACCATGCACTGTTCAGCTCCTTTTCCATGTGGCTCCTGGAGTAGCATCTTGCCCGAGCAGCTTTTTGTTCTTGAGTGGTACATTGAATAAAAGAGGAATAAAATGGGAAGGGAGAGACTCCAAGGACCCTGTTTCTTCTGAGAGTCAGGAGGAAGCTTCAGGCCACTGGACTCTTTGACCCGTCTTCATTCCCTGCTTAGAAATGCTGTGCAACCCCCAGCCCCCAACTCCAGAGAAGTCACTTACGTAGACAGCAAAGTCCTTTGGAGCTCCGGAGATACTTTCTCCGTGGAACGCTGTCCCTGAGACATGGTCCATGGTGACTGCTCTTGGAATGACTGGCATGGACAGCTTGATGAACACGTGTCCCTGACTTCCTGGGAAGGGCCAGCAGTTGCCAGGATAATTTTCTGGCTGAAAGGAGAAGAAGAAACTACATTGACATGGAGAAGGTTGCCCTGGCTCTCATTCCTGCCATGAGCATCAGAGGATTAATAATCATTCGGCCAATCAGTTCTGCTCTGAGCCACAGCCAGTGCCTTCAGTCGGACTCTGTGGGTACCGAACAGAGCAGCAGCTGTGAGAATTCACGTATCACAAAACCATTCCGCAGAGAAGCCCTTCGATGGCTGGGAGCTGGGTGTTCTAGTTGTAGAATCTCAGTGGCCTCTCCTAGTCCAGAGCCCTCGCCAAAAACAAGCCAGGGTTGGTGTGGCTCAAAAGCCCCTGCCCAGAGCAGGGGGCAGCTCCGGGCCCACCTGGATGAACCCTTCCTGTCAGGGGAAGCACTCGCTCCCTCTCATCCGCTCCCACCTCCTTCCACTGGCACCAGCCAGCTCTTCAGATTGTGCAGGCAGCTCAGGAGCAGGGCCAGGACAGCTTGAGAGCCCAACATGGGACCCTCCGGCAGTGCAGACTCTCAGCACCTGCTGGTGCTCAGTAAGAACACATCCCAGAGCTCTGCAGGCTCCTCTGCCGTTCTCCTCCCGTGCCGTGCTGACAGTTTGCACAGCGAGTGGGCAGACACAGACTGCAGGAGCAGCCTGGCCCGGCAGAAGCTCCCGCGGAGAACCTGGAGCACTTTGGGAGAGGAAACACTCAGCAGGGAGACACAGGAGGAAATCAGGTCCATGCAAGAAGGAGGCAGGAGAAGAAGCTTTGAGGATCAAAGATACGGGGAAAGGCAACTCTGAGCAGCAGGTGTGGTTCATTATCCCGACCTATGTTTTACTGCTTCTTGGTGCTCCTACCTCCAGAATAAGCTCAGGGGACCTCATGTAATCCATCAATGGCAGGGAATAGAAGAAGAGTTTGGCTTTGGCGTTCCGGAAGGATGGAGAAGTCCTGGAATGAATGACAGCAGCCCCTGGAAATTAAAACATGAGCAGAATCATCAGACAGTGTCAGGAGGGATATTGCACTGTTGACTTGGAAAAGGTTTCTCAGTTATCATCTATGTCCCACAGTTGTTTCCCCTCTTTCTTACTGGCACGGCCTCTCTGGAACACACAGCAAGGTGTCACTAAAATGTCGTATGGGGCCGTGGAAAAAGACAAGAACGTGAACAAGGCTTTCTGAGCTTCCCATGGGGTCTGGCCTGTTACACACTCTGTCAGTGGGTGCACTTTTAGGGCACAAATTGACTTCTCGTCCCTTCTCTCCCACCCCAGGGCAAGTTACAACACCCATCTTGTCAATCTGGACAGGAAAAGCTTTAGAACTGGTTTGTATGTACAATGTCACGGCACCTGCTGATTTCAGGGCGTAATCCGGCATCGGGACCTGGATTTCCACCAGATTCTCCAGGGCTTGACTGATGATCTCCTGAACAGCCTTGGAAGGAACACAAAGGACAGTGCCTGTTAGAATGTAAAGGAACGAGGCAAGCAGCTCCCCTGCAAGGCCAGCCAAGGTGAACGGGGACAAGGCCCATCTCAGATGCAAGGAACACCCAAATTGCTGGAAGGTCTTTCTCTCCAGTCTTCCTTTGCGGAGGACTCGAGATCTGAATGCAGAGAAAGGTACAACTCAGACAGCTGTCATTCCCGTCACGCTCTCTTTTCCCCATAGGGACGTGTGGAGCAACAGGAAAAGGAAGCGTGGCCATGGCAGCACTTGTTCCAGCAGCACCAGCCTGTTGGCTGTGACAGGGAATGGAGTAGGATACGTGTGGATGGAGGATAAAACCCTTGAGTAGATCCTTCTGCCTTGTGCCCTTACCCGTCCGGTAACGCCTGGGAGCTTTGCCTGCTTCAGTCCTTCCTGTAGAGCCTGCTCCGCGACATCCTTTGTGCTCCAGCGCAGATGATAAAGCTGTTCCTGGAGCTTATGGAGCTGGTCTGGCAGGGGCAGGGTTTTGCTCAGGTCTTGTAACTGTGCTGCAGTGCTCCAGAGGCTTTCTTTGCCAAGTTGGCCCAAGTGGTAAATACCTGTGGGACACACACCAGAGCTTAGAACTTGGTCTAAGGCTGGGCTATGCCCCAGGGTGCCTGCTCCCCTTTCTGTGTCTCTCTCAAGTGCCACAGTTGTCTCTCCTCTTATTGTCTTTGACAGTGGCCATCATGGCGTACGGGCTCCGCAAGAGATGGACGTTGCCTGCCCTGGACTGTGCTCCTTGTCCTGCAGAAGATTCTCAGCCCCTGGGGCAGGAGAGCTCGGCCACGGCCTCTCCCTGGGCTGAAGAGAACTGGCTCAGCCCTCCTGGGGAAGGCAACTCAGCCCTTCCTCACCCACACCCGTCCCGCTGGAGCAGGGACTGGCACAGCCCTGTGGGGACTTTCTGCTCCTGGCTGAGCTCCGCTGCTCACAGCGGGGGAAGCGGAACAGGGCAGGATGGAGCCCCGAGTACCTTCTAAAGCACCGTCCTCAGGTCGGAGCTCTGCAGAGACTCACCGAAAGAGAAGATACCAAGGAGCAGCACAAGGGTCGTTGCCTTGAGAGCCTTCATCTCCCTGCAGAGCAGATAAAGAAAAGGCTGGTGAAGCTGGCGGTTCCCGTGCAGATCAGCAGCAGACTGGAGAGCAGCAGCATGGACTCAGCCCTTGAGCCTGGCGTTCCTGCCGTGTGCATTGGCTTGGTCCTGCACCAGCTCCAGTCACTGCTGGAGGTGTCACCCGCTGCACCAGTGGGGGATTTGTCACGGCAAAGATTGTTTCCTTAGGGACAAAGGGCTCAAGATTGACTCTGGACTAAGAACAGGAGTTGCAACAGGACTTGTGTCCACACTTCATGTCTGTGGGGCTGGAGAGGGATTCTCTGGAAATAGAAGGACACAACGAACGCCTGTTTCTCCTGCCCAGCACCCGGTGGACACTTGTGCTGCTCCTGTTCTCCACCCTCTCAAGAGAAGGCTCAGCCTGTGCCCCTACAGTCCAACAGCTGACAGGGGGGTGTGTGTCTCCCCTCTCGCAGCGTTTCTTTAGCAGCCGGGTTATCTCCGGCCCTTCTCTTGGCAGAACGGCAGACAAATGCAGACTGGAAAGAGGGAGGGAGGGCTGAATGTCAATGTGCGCTGGCAAGCAACGGGCAACCAAGGAAGCACCAAAGAAACTCCGGTGTCTGGGCCCTGCTGCCCTGAGCCTGATCTGCCAAGACACAGCACACACCGCTCTGCAGGGGGGAAATTCCTCCTGTCTGTTCCAGGAGGCTCTCAACAGGCTCACAGCAACACTCATCAGGAACAAACAATCCCTTTTGTTCTCCTAGAGAACTCCTTGCACCCCTCTGAGGATCCTGAGCCCCTTTCCTAAGGCAGAGCCCTGGTGAGGAGCTGACCAGGTTTCCCAAGGAAACCTCCTCTGTCAGGAACACAAGTCAGACCCACGGCCAACAGAGGACACGCTGGTGTCCTTCTGGTCCCCGTGAAGAGGAAAACCAAGCAGGCTCAGGGACAGAACCCACCCTGCAGAGCACAACACAGGACGGAGCTGAGCTCTCACAATTACTGCGGCAGGCTGTGTCTGGGCCACCCCCAGGACTCTCTCTGTCCCATCCAAAATGGAGCTGTCCCTCATTCTGCAGAGATCAAAGGCTTCTGGGCCCAGCCCTTGTGTTCATGAAGAGATTGAAAGGCGGCTGCTGCTCCAGCAGCTCCAGACCCAGCTCTCAGGCTGCCCTCGTGTTCCTCTCCCGCCCACCCTCCACCCACCCCAGCTGACGAGGTGGAAAACACACCTGGGGAAAGGGCAGGAGGAGTTTTCAAACATACCCGTTCAGACCTTGAACCTTCTCTGGTTGTCCCTTGGTACCTGCTGAGGTGCAGGTAACAAGCATCTCACTCGCTCAGCAGTGAGCCAGAAACTCTGCGATCTCGGTTCCCTCAAGATCGAGAGTGACCGAGGCGCAGGGAGACCCCTGGTCTTATCCCCTGCTGTGCCGACCTCAGCGCTGATGCTGCTTTGTGACACAACGGCAGTGGCTGATGTCACAATGGAAGAGGCTGCACCTCGTTTGGAGGCAAAGTCCCACCTGACAGGAGCGGGTCTCGCAGTCCTCTCTGCAAGGGAAGGAATCCTTCACCACAGAACGACGGGAAAGGTACAGGAACACGTTACTCTCAGATAACAGACTCTGTCACCACTCTTCCTCTTGCTGACCAAAGTTCAGACGGTGTTGAAAAACAACAACAAAAAAGCAAGATGTGCTCCTCAGGGAGCACATTATATCAGCCGTTCAACAGTAAGTCCAACTCCCGTCTGAACCTCAGGATAAGAAATGCCGGCTTAGATTTCCAGGAGAAGGAAGGGTGTGAAATGGCAAGACCAGGAAACGTTAATGAAAGCACGGCCATTCAAGTCCCCAGCCCTGATCACAGACCACCTGCCCTGGTACCTAAGGCAGTGATGTTCTCAGCTGATCCGCAGCCACTGATGTCTGGAAAACAGCACAAAGTCTCATGTTTTTTAGTGCCAAACATGTAGTTTAGAACTGAAACAGGGAAGAAAACCATCTACAGTCAGTCTGGTTTCATTGGAGGCCATCAGGACAAGTTGAGTTCACATTCAGCAGGAGTCACAGCAGGTCCCACCCGTCCCTGCAGACCCCAACAGCGCTCCTGTGCAGGGTGCCGAGGAGCAGTGAGCACAGAACAAGAAACCTCCCTTCCAAAGAAGCCCCCAGCTGGCTCTTGAACCAAGCTGCACAGAGCAGCAGCTGAGAACAACCTCTGCCACAACTGCACCCGGCTCTGCCGTCTGCACAAGGAGACCAGCTCCTAAATGATCCCCAGCCCTACAGACACAGATCTTCCCCAGGGCAGGGATGAGGAAACACCAGAGTGCACGGACACCTGGTCATTCAGTTGAAGCTGCTGGGGAGAAGGACAGAGGACTAGAAAGAGACAAATGAGACAAGAGAGAAGACAGAGGAGCCCAGAGAGAAAGAAACACACAGGAAAAGGATGGAGAGATGGAGAGATCAAGGCAAAAAGGGACAAGGAGCCGTGATGAGACAGGGAGGAAGAAACAGCAGGGCTGAGGAGCAGGACAGAGGGATGGGGAGTGGGGAGGAGGAGAAGCAGGAAGGGGTGTCAGTACGGATCACTTCTGAAGCAGCTCGAACTCCTTCCTATGCTGCTAGTATCTCTTTTTCAGTTGGAGTATAGTTGGCCTCAGATCCTTTGTATCCTCGACTCCATAAACCTAAGGGTCGACCTCGGGTTTCTCCTGGTGCTTTCTGCCAGAGGCTCCAGGTAAGTCCATTATCTCCGGCTGCGGTGTAGAGCACATTTTTAACATCTAGTCCAGTCCGAACTGGTCCAAGGGCCACCGCATGAGTTATCTCACGCTTCATTTGTTCAAAGGCTTGTCGCTGTTCAGGGCCCCACTCAAATTGGTTCTTTTTACGAGTCACTCGATAGAGAGGACTCACAATCTGGCTGTAGTCAGGAATATGCACTCTCCAAAAACCTACAGCGCCCAAGAAAGTCTGTGTCTCCTTTTTATTAGTAGGTGGAGACATTGCTGCAATTTTGTTGATCACATCCATTGGGATCTGACGACGGCCGTCTTGCCATTTTATTCCTAAAAACTGTATCTCTCGTGCAGGTCCCTTGACCTTGCTTCGTTTTATGGCAAAACCAGCATCCAAAAGAATCTGAATTATTCTCTCACCTTTCTCAAAGACTTCTTTTGCCGTGTCGCCCCATACGGTGATGTCATCAATATATTGCAAGTGTTCTGGAGCTTTACCTTGCTCCAGCGTGGTCTGGATCAGTCCATGGCAGATGGTAGGACTGTGTTTCCACCCCTGGGGCAAGCGATTCCACGTGTACTGATGCCTCTCCAGGTGAAAGCAAACTGCGGCCTGCACTCTGCTGCTACAGGAACAGAGAAAAATGCATTAGCAATGTCAATTGTAGCATACCACTGAGCTGCCTTTGACTCCAGTTCAAATTGCAGTTCTAGCATGTCAGGCACAGCAGCACTCAGTGGTGGCGTAACTTCATTCAGGCCACGATAGTCTACAGTTAGTCTCCACTCGTCACTAGACTTACGCACTGGCCAGATTGGGCTGTTAAAAGGTGAGCGAGTCTTACTGATCACACCCTGGCTTTCCAATTGACGGATCAACTTCTGGATAGGAATCAAAGAGTCTGGGTTGGTGCGATATTGCCGACGATGCACCGTCGTGGTAGCAATTGGCACCTGCTGATCATCAACCATCAGCAGTCCTACAACAGAAGGGTCATCTGAAAGACCAGGAAAATCAGACAGCTGTTCAATTCTCTCGTGTCCACAGATGCTGTACCAAATGCCCACCTATACCCTTTTGGGTCCTTAAAATACCCTCTCCTGAGGTAGTCTATGCCAAGGATGCACGGAGCATCTGGGCCAGTCACAATGGGATGCTTTTGCCAGGTTTTTCCAGTTAGGCTCATTTCAGCCTCTACAACAGTCAGCTCTTGGGATCCCCCAAGTCACTCCAAAAATACTGATGAGTTGTGTCCCCTTACAGCCTGAAGGAATTATTGTGCACTGAGCAGCAGTGTCCACCAAAGCCTTGTACTCCTGAGGGTGTGTTGTACCAGGCCATCCTACCTGTAACGTCCAGTAAACTCTGTTATCCCTTTCCTCCACCTGGTTGGAGGCAGGGCACCTCTAATTTCTGTTTTGCACAGTCTCCGGGTGTGAATTAGAGGTTCCTTCAAGAGCATCAGAATCTCTTCTGCTCCTTTTGTAAACTGGAGCAGCCACCTTCCTAGGAGTTTTTCCTTTTATCTCACGTACTCGTTCCTGAAGTTCTGAGGTAGGTCTTCCACACCACTTATTCATGTTTTCCCCCTGCTCATGCAGGAAGAACCACAGTGAACCTCTTTTTGTGGGCTGCCTCTGTCCTCTCTCTCGAGATTGGAAACGCCTTTTCCTAACAGCTGACACACAGGTTTGTGCAGGTCGTGAATGGTAGGTGTCTTCCCTGAGTTCTTTGATTTCCTGTAATATCTTTTCAAACCGGTCATCAGATTTTTCACACAGTTTCTCTACAGCAGAGACACAAGCCCGTAGAGAACCAGCAAGGCTGTCCTCAAAGTCCCGGAGCTGCTCAATCACTTCATTAATCTCTTGTTGACCTCCAGCTGACCAGACCATTCCTGCCAATGACTTAGCATATGCAGGGGGTGCACTTTGTACAAATCTGCGCCACAGAGATCGTGTACAATTGATTCTATCTGGGTCTGTCCCCTCTTGGTTGTCTGATCCAAAATAGATGATCTCTCGCACAGCTAATTCTCTCAGGAACTGAATACCTCTCTCCATAGTATTCCATTTCCCTAACTTGGATATACAATCTTCCTTGTAGGGAAATCTTACTTTCATAGCTGCCAGGAGTCGGGTCCAGAGACTAGTGGCATTAGACCCTCTTGAAATTGCCCTATCAGTGGTGGAATCTCTTGACAGAGATCCCAGCTGCCTGGCTTCACCACCTTCCAATTCAATTGTTTCTGCCCCATTGTCCCAGCATCGGAGCAGCCAGGTTAAAATATTCTCGCCTTCACGACGACTAAAGTCTTTTCTCATCTCTCTCAGCTCACCTGGAGAAAAGGACGCCTTCCCCGGGCATTCAGGGCGAAAAAGGGGAAAAAATAAAACTAAACATTTAAAAAATTGTGTTACAGAAGTCAATGAGTGTTGAAAAGATCCATTCAGAAACTAAACCAGAATCGTATCACAAAAGTCAATTCACACTGAAAAGCCTCATTGAGAAACTCCGTCGAAAAAAATGAATTACAACTGTCGATTTGTATTGAAAAGCTTCATTCAGAAAGTAAAAAAATATATAAAATTGGAAAGAAAAAGGACGATACAAACTATTCCTGCACTTCCCCCTTTGTGGAATAGTTTATCTTATTTTTCTTTATTTTTTTTCTTAGGGCGGGTGGTTTCGGGGTTAATTTTCTGCTTTTCTGTTAAAAGCGGGAACAACGTCCCGACTCAAAGTCCCAACACTTGCGGCTCCTTCTTGTGCAAAGGAGGAGAAACCGTCACGTTCCCTTGTGTTTAATTACAGAACTACTCGACGATCCTGCTGACACAGCTGAAAACTTCAGAAAACCCATTTTCCCCCTTATTTTTACTTTGCTTTTTTAATTTTCCACACAAGGAAACAGAAGCCCCCTAAGCCTGGCTTAACCCCAACCTACAGGTCACCCTGGAAAAGGTTTATCCCACAGTAAAGCTGGGCTCAAAACTCAGGATTTTTCATTCTAGAACAATTTTACACCAAGAAATTTCAATTTGTTTTCCTAGTTGGGTCTTGAAATTTCAAACAAAATTTAAGCCTGTTTAAAAATGGGCCAAAATTGCACTTTTTGGGCCAAGTTGGAAGAACCGCAGAGAGAAGGACCACAGTCTGAAAAGGAATGCTGGTGGGTTTTAAAATGGCCAAAATAGCATTTTGGAGCCAAATAGGAGGAACCGTAGACAGGACAACCACGGTCTGCAACGGAATATTGGTAGTTCTTAAAATGGGCCAAAACTGCATTTTTTGGGGCCAAGTTTGAAGAATTGTAGATGGCAGGGCCGTGGTTTGAAACTGAACCTTGGCAGTTTTGAAAATGGGTCAAAATAGCATTTTTTAGGCCAAATATGAAGAACCGTAGATACGACAACCACAGTCTGAAACAGAACTTTGGAGGTTTTGAGAATGCGCCAAAATGGCACTTTTTGGGGGCCAAATATGAATAACCATATATAGGATAACAACAGTCTGAAACTGAATCTTAGTGATTTTTAAAATGGGCCAAAATAGCATTTTTGGGGCCTAATATGAAGAACTATAGCTAGGAGAGCCAATTCTGACCCGGAATCTCAGTGGTTCTTTTACACTTCTTTGTTAGTTTGATTTCTTGCACCAATTGGCCGCATTCCCAACCAAATCAGAGGAGGAACTGAGGGAACCGCTCATCATGAAGCTCTAAAGGTAACGGTGGCCACTGGAGACCTCGCTGCAGACACGACAAGAAAACGTGAATTTTATATTACCACACGTGGAAAAAATAAATAGTAATAATCTATATTATTGCTAGTGGAAGTACAAAGAGAAACTGAGGTGGCGTCACATGCTGTATGAGGAAGTTTCGTGATGGTTTGAACCGCAGAATGTTGAACAGTTGCTTGTGTTTGCTAATTAAGAACTGCTGTTCTTTTGCTCAGGGTTTCCATTGAGCGCTTGGGCTACCCATGAGCTTCCCGCATGAGGAGATTGAGCTGGGTCTACCTGCTGGAAAGGACCTGGGAGTTCTGCTGGACAACAGGTTGGCCATGAGTCAACCATGTGGCTTTGTGGCCAAGAGGCCAATGGTTCCGGGGGGCATTGAGAAGAGTGTGAGCAGCTTCAAGGAGGGAGAATCCTCCCCCTCTGCTCTGCCCTGGTGAGGCCATGTCTGGAGTTACTGGGTGCAGTTCTGGGCTCCCCAGTTTGAGAAGAGCAAGGAATTACTGGGGAGAATCCAGTGGAGGGACACAAAGATTATGGGGGATTTGGAGCATCTTTCTGATGAGGAAAGGATGAGGAAACTGGGGCTGTTCAGCTGGAGAAACTGAGAGGGATCTGATCAATGTGATAAATATCTCCAGGATGGATGTCAAGAGGGTGGACCAGACTCTTCAGTGGTGCCCAATGATGGGATGAGGGGCAATGGGCACAGAATCACAGAATGTCAGGGATTGGAAGGGACATCGAAAGATCATGTAGTCCAATCCCCTTGCCAGAGCTGGAACACCCAGCTGAGGTTACACAAGAAGGCGTCCAGGCGGGTTTTGAATGCCTCCAGAGTAGGAGACTCCACAACCCCCCTGGGCAGCCTGTTCAGTGCTCTGTTACCCTTACTGAGAAGAAGTTTCTTCTCAAATTTAAGTGGAACCTCTTGTGTTCCAGCTTGATCCCATCACCCCTTGTCCTGTCACTGGTTGTCACCAGAAGAGCCTGGCTCCATCCTCCTGACACTCCCCCTTTCCATATTGATCCCCATGAATGAGTCCCCCCTCAGTCTCCTCTTGTCCAGCTCCAGAGCCCCAGCTCCCTCAGCCTTTCCTCACACGGGAGATGCTCCACTCCCTCCAGCATCTTGGTGGCTGCGCTGGACTCTCTGCAGCAGTTCCCTGTCCTGCTGGAACTGAGGGGCCACAACTGGACACAATATTCCAGGTGTGGTCTCCCCAGGGCAGAGCAGAGGGGCAGGAGAACCTCTCTGACCTACTGACCACCCCCTTCTAACCCACCCCAGGTCCCATTGGCTTCCTGGCCACAAGGGCCCAGTGCTGGCTCATGGTCACCCTGCTGTCCCCAGGACCCCCAGCTCCCTTTCCCCTACACTGCTCTCTAATAGGTCATTCCCCAACTTACACTGAACCTGGGGTTGTTCCTGCCCAGATTCAAGACTCTACACTTGCCCTTGTTCTATTTCATTACATTTCTCCCCCCAGCTCTCCAGCCTGTCCAGGTCTCTGATGGCAGCACAGCTTCCAGTGTCACCACTCCTCCCAGCTTGGTGTCACCAGCAAACTTGCTGACACTCACTCTATTCCCTCCTCCAAATCATTGATGAATATATTGAATAACACCGGCCCCAGCACTGCCCCTGAGGCACTGCACTGGGTACAGGCCTCAACTGGACTCTGCCCATTGACCACGACTCTCTGGCTTCTTCCCTCCAGCCAGTTCCCAGTCACCTCACCACCCGCTCATCCAGACCGCACTCCCTCAGTTCAGCTGTGAGGATGCTGTGGGAGACGGTGTCAATGCCTTACTCAAGTCAAGGGAGATCACATCCACTGCTTTGCCATCATCCATCCATCTTGTTATGTCCTCACAAAAGTCCATGAGGTTGGTCAAGCACGACTTCCCCTTGGTGAAGCCATGTTGACTGCCCCTAATGACCCTCTTAGCCCTGATGTGCCTTGAGATGGCACCAAGGAGAAGTCGTTCCATCAGTTTCCCAGGGACAGAGGTGAGGCTGACCGGTCTATAATTACCCGGCTCCTCCTTCTTGCCCTTTTTGAAGACTGCAGTGACATTTGCTTTCCCCCAGTCCTCAGGCACCTCTCCCGTTTCCCAAGACTTGGCAAAGATGATGGAGAGTGGTCCAGCAACGACCTCAGCCAGCTCCCTCAGCACCCGCGGGTGCATCCCATCCGGACCCATGGATTTATGGATGTCCAGATTGCCTAAGTGCTCCCTAACCCAGTCCTAACCCAGTCCCAGACTGAAATACAGGAGGTTCCATCTGAACATGAGGAGAAACTTCTTTAGTTTGAGGTGCCAGAGCCCTGGAACAGGCTGCCCAGGGTGGGTGTGGAGTCTCCTTCTCCAGAGACATTCAAACAAGATGTGATCCTGTGTGATCTGCTCTGCTGACCCTGCTTTAGCAGGTGGGTTGGACTGGATGATCTCCAGAGGTCCTTTCAACCCCAGCCAGGCTGGAGAGATTGGACAGACATGGAGATGAGGTTCTCAGGGACATGGGTTAGTGATGGGGCTGGGTTAACAGCTGGACTTGATGGTCTTGAGCGTCTTTTCCAACCAAAATGATTCTGTGATTCTGTGGGTCTCAGGACAAGAACTGGCTCCCAGTTTAGGGTGGAGCAATCAGGACAAGGGACACAGGAAGGGTTGGTGGTTTTGGGCTTCAGCCTCGTGATTTCAGGGTTGGGGACTGGGTAAGGATCAGGGGTAGGAGTTTTGGTAGAGCTTTGTGATAGTGGTTGGTGGAAAAGTATGTGGAAGGTGTCACCATCTGCTGCATGAACATTATTTCATCAAAGACCTTTTCAGCCTACCAAGAGGGGTAACAAATAAAACCGGCAGCAATAAACAAAACCACCAAGGGTGGCCCACTGATAACAGACTCAATGATGGGGATCAAAGGTGATTAACAGGTGGGTCAGAGGGACATTTCCAGGTGGAGCACTGCAGAAGCCAAGCTGAACATTGTATCTGATGAGGAGGAACTGAGAGAACCATGAGGATTTTGGATATTTGGGGGGAGCCTGTGGGACTCTGTGAAACTCAGAAACTGGGAATTTAATGCGATTTAATTTGTGCCCACTTGCCTCCTGTCCTAGGGATCCGCTGAGAAGAGCCTGGGTCCACCTTCTTCATCACTTCCCACCAGGTGTTTCTGCACATCCGTGGGCTCCCCTGAGCTCTCTCTTCTCATCTCCCTCAGCCTCTCTTCACAGGACAGATGGTCCTGGCCCTTCATCATCCTAATGGCCCTTTGTTGGATGTTCTCCAGTATCCCTGTGTCCCTCTTGTACTGGGGACCCCAGAACTGGACGTAGCTCCGTGGCCTCTCCAGTACTGAGCAGAGGAGAAGCGTCACGTCCCTCAACCTTTTGATAGGACAAGAGGGAACGGCCTCAAGTTGTGCCAGGGGAGGTTGAGGTGGGAAATTTGGGATAATTTCTTCGCAAAATGGTTATCAGGTGTTGGAACAGGCTGCCCAGGGCAGTGGTGGAGTCACCATCCCTGGAGGGGTTGAACAGATGTGGAGATGAGGTTCTCAGGGACACGGGTTAGTGATGGGGTTGGGTTAACAGTTGGACTCGATGGGCTTTAGGGTCTTTTCCAACCAAAATGATTCTGTGATTCTGGCAAGACTCTGCCCACCACAGCCCTGGACAGCATTGGCTGCCTCCATCACAACATTGGCTCGTGTTCAACCTCGTGTCCGCCACAACCAAGGTCCTCCCCAGTGGAACTCCTCTCCAGCTGGTGCAAACTGGTGGTTAAGCACAATGTGCTCGTCTCCAAGCTACCACTCGCACCACCTTCTCGTCCTCCGTGCCTCAAGAAATGCTTTCAGGGGAGGTTTCTCCACCATCTTCTCAGAGTGGAGGTCAGGCCGACCCACCTGTGGTTCTCTGGATCTTCCTTCTTGAGGACGGGAGCCACATTTGCTACCTCCCTGTCTTCAGGAACCTCTGCCACTTCCCAAGACCTTTCAAAGGTAGACAGCAGACACCAGTGTGTAGTCTCCTTCTCTGGAGACATTCAAACCCGCTTGGACACAATGCTGTGCGATTCACTCTAGGTGAACCTCCTTTAGCAGGTGGGTTGGACTGGGTGATCTCCAGAGGCCCCTTATAACCCCAACCACCCCGGGATTCCGTGGCCTTCACCTGGTGTTGTGGACAAGCAATTTGGGGTCCTGTTCATGTTTAGAACGCAAAGAAAAATGTGAATGAACAGAGTTCGCCAGCAAGGTCCATTTAACGGACAGAATATGTCAAGGACGATTGCATAAGAATTGGTTTTGAATCATTTTTATGGGACAGGAGATGCAAAATGGCAGGAGGACGCCCTTCCGTTGAGTCACGAGGTTCAGAATGGACCCTCGTGCTTTCTTAACTCCTTCTCAGAAAAGTCTGGATGCGGCTGGATCCAAACTTAATCCCAGGCTTGGTCAATGGTTTAAGTCTAAGAGACATAGATGGAAAACAGGTCAAATGGCCAAAGGGTTATATGTGCAGACACAAGTCTTTATATGGCTTGGTCAGGATTTCAAAATGTCATCGTTCTGCATCTTGACCCGCTTGAGATCCCAGGTCTCTCGACAGAAACCCAAAGGCATCAAAGTTCACAGAAATGAATAATTTGATTAAGCGGTACAGCAGCAGGGTTGTCCAGAGCTGGTGCCTTCACAGAGGCTCCAGCCCTGCATAGAAGTCCCGGGGATTTTATACATTTGCCGACTATTTACCAATCCCTCACACCATGATTTGAGTCTGGCCAGTGGGACCAGGGCAGTGACCTCGAATCCTGGGGTCAGTTTTGGGCCCCTCACCTCAGGGTTCAAAATGGCGGCACCAAAGTCACCTCAGGGTTCAAAATGGCGGCACCAAAGTCACCTCAGGGCTCAAAATGGCGGCACCAAAGTCACCTCAGGGCTCAAAATGGCGGCACCAAAGTCACCTCAGGGCTCAAAATGGCGGCACCAAAGTCAACTCAGGGTTCAAAATGGCGGCACCAAAGTCACCTCAGGGCTCAAAATGGCGGCACCAAAGTCACCTCAGGGCTCAAAATGGCGGCACCAAAGTCAACTCAGGGCTCAAAATGGCGGCACCAAAGTCAACTCAGGGTTCAAAATGGCGGCACCAAAGTCACCTCAGGGCTCAAAATGGCGGCACCAAAGTCACCTCAGGGCTCAAAATGGCGGCACCAAAGTCACCTCAGGGTTCAAAATGGCGGCACCAAAGTCACCTCAGGGCTCAAAATGGCGGCACCAAAGTCACCTCAGGGCTCAAAATGGCGGCACCAAAGTCACCTCAGGGCTCAAAATGGCGGCACCAAAGTCAACTCAGGGCTCAAAATGGCGGCACCAAAGTCACCTCAGGGCTCAAAATGGCGGCAACAAAGTCAACTCAAGGTTCAAAATGGCGGCACCAAAGTCACCTCAGGGTTCAAAATGGCGGCACCAAAGTCACCTCAGGGCTCAAAATGGCGGCACCAAAGTCACCTCAGGGCTCAAAATGGCGGCACCAAAGTCACCTCAGGGCTCAAAATGGCGGCACCAAAGTCAACTCAGGGCTCAAAATGGCGGCACCAAAGTCACCTCAGGGCTCAAAATGGCGGCACCAAAGTCAACTCAGGGTTCAAAATGGCGGCACCAAAGTCACCTCAGGGCTCAAAATGGCGGCACCAAAGTCACCTCAGGGTTCAAAATGGCGGCACCAAAGTCACCTCAGGGTTCAAAATGGCGGCACCAAAGTCACCTCAGGGCTCAAAATGGCGGCACCAAAGTCACCTCAGGGCTCAAAATGGCGGCACCAAAGTCACCTCAGGGCTCAAAATGGCGGCACCAAAGTCAACTCAGGGCTCAAAATGGCGGCACCAAAGTCACCTCAGGGCTCAAAATGGCGGCACCAAAGTCAACTCAGGGTTCAAAATGGCGGCACCAAAGTCACCTCAGGGCTCAAAATGGCGGCACCAAAGTCACCTCAGGGTTCAAAATGGCGGCACCAAAGTCACCTCAGGGTTCAAAATGGCGGCACCAAAGTCACCTCAGGGCTCAAAATGGCGGCACCAAAGTCACCTCAGGGCTCAAAATGGCGGCACCAAAGTCACCTCAGGGCTCAAAATGGCGGCACCAAAGTCAACTCAGGGTTCAAAATGGCGGCACCAAAGTCACCTCAGGGCTCAAAATGGCGGCACCAAAGTCACCTCAGGGTTCAAAATGGCGGCACCAAAGTCACCTCAGGGCTCAAAATGGCGGCACCAAAGTCACCTCAGGGCTCAAAATGGCGGCACCAAAGTCACCTCAGGGTTCAAAATGGCGGCACCAAAGTCACCTCAGGGCTCAAAATGGCGGCACCAAAGTCACCTCAGGGCTCAAAATGGCGGCACCAAAGTCACCTCAGGGCTCAAAATGGCGGCACCAAAGTCACCTCAGGGCTCAAAATGGCGGCACCAAAGTCACCTCAGGGTTCAAAATGGCGGCACCAAAGTCACCTCAGGGTTCAAAATGGCGGCACCAAAGTCACCTCAGGGCTCAAAATGGCGGCACCAAAGTCACCTCAGGGTTCAAAATGGCGGCACCAAAGTCACCTCAGGGCTCAAAATGGCGGCACCAAAGTCACCTCAGGGCTCAAAATGGCGGCACCAAAGTCACCTCAGGGTTCAAAATGGCGGCACCAAAGTCACCTCAGGGCTCAAAATGGCGGCACCAAAGTCACCTCAGGGCTCAAAATGGCGGCACCAAAGTCACCTCAGGGCTCAAAATGGCGGCACCAAAGTCAACTCAGGGTTCAAAATGGCGGCACCAAAGTCACCTCAGGGCTCAAAATGGCGGCACCAAAGTCACCTCAGGGTTCAAAATGGCGGCACCAAAGTCACCTCAGGGCTCAAAATGGCGGCACCAAAGTCACCTCAGGGTTCAAAATGGCGGCACCAAAGTCACCTCAGGGCTCAAAATGGCGGCACCAAAGTCACCTCAGGGCTCAAAATGGCGGCAACAAAGTCAACTCAGGGTTCAAAATGGCGGCACCAAAGTCACCTCAGGGCTCAAAATGGCGGCACCAAAGTCACCTCAGGGTTCAAAATGGCGGCACCAAAGTCACCTCAGGGTTCAAAATGGCGGCACCAAAGTCACCTCAGGGCTCAAAATGGCGGCACCAAAGTCACCTCAGGGCTCAAAATGGCGGCACCAAAGTCACCTCAGGGTTCAAAATGGCGGCACCAAAGTCACCTCAGGGCTCAAAATGGCGGCACCAAAGTCACCTCAGGGCTCAAAATGGCGGCACCAAAGTCACCTCAGGGCTCAAAATGGCGGCACCAAAGTCACCTCAGGGCTCAAAATGGCGGCACCAAAGTCACCTCAGGGCTCAAAATGGCGGCACCAAAGTCAACTCAGGGTTCAAAATGGCGGCACCAAAGTCACCTCAGGGCTCAAAATGGCGGCACCAAAGTCACCTCAGGGTTCAAAATGGCGGCACCAAAGTCACCTCAGGGCTCAAAATGGCGGCACCAAAGTCACCTCAGGGCTCAAAATGGCGGCACCAAAGTCAACTCAGGGTTCAAAATGGCGGCACCAAAGTCACCTCAGGGCTCAAAATGGCGGCACCAAAGTCACCTCAGGGTTCAAAATGGCGGCACCAAAGTCAACTCAGGGCTCAAAATGGCGGCACCAAAGTCACCTCAGGGCTCAAAATGGCGGCAACAAAGTCAACTCAGGGTTCAAAATGGCGGCAACAAAGTCACCTCAGGGCTCAAAATGGCGGCACCAAAGTCACCTCAGGGTTCAAAATGGCGGCACCAAAGTCACCTCAGGGCTCAAAATGGCAGCACCAAAGTCACCTCAGGGCTCAAAATGGCGGCACCAAAGTCACCTCAGGGCTCAAAATGGCGGCACCAAAGTCACCTCAGGGCTCAAAATGGCGGCACCAAAGTCACCTCAGGGCTCAAAATGGCGGCACCAAAGTCACCTCAGGGCTCAAAATGGCGGCACCAGGGGCACCAAGATCACCTCAAAACACGAAATGGTGGCCCCAGGTCACCAAGATCACCTCAGGGCTCAAGTCTGGGCTCTTCTCCTGGTCGCCGGATCCTTTCACTGACCTCGGACCTTTGTTTTTTGCCCAAATTAACCCTGTTGTTCCTCAGAAAGTGCAAGAATGGCCTCATCTCGATGGTGCCCGTGGTGGTCTGCAGCTTCGTGCTGCTCTTGAAGGCCTCATCTTACCCGAATAAACTCTGTTTTTCTCAATAAAGTGCACACCAGGTCTCGTTTCTCAGGTGCCCATCACAGCTGCTTTTGTTTCCAAGAAGTAAATGCAATTTAGGTAAATTTGAGCAGCGCTTTACAAGACAGGGCTTAGGATTTCAGCAAATCTAAGTTAGTAATAATGAGAGGCAGAGAGCACATTAAAAATCACACAATCTTATCATTCTAACAGCTGCAACCAGGAGGAGCCGGAGGTGCAGACGATGGAAATGGTCTTTTGAGCTCATTGTAATAAGAACCGCCTTCTCGGGGACAGGTTCTGAACACGTGCAGGCGCTCCTAGAACTGTCGTGAATGTGTCACACGTCACTGCATTTAGCCAAGCTCAGCTACTGTCATTTTACACACATATTGGGTGAAACGATTCCCCGTGCGTCCAGCGCCGTAAATAAACACACACCTTCTTTATAACCTCAAGGGCTGTAAGGCCGTTCCGCGCCTCAATCTAAGTGCGGTATCGCCCTTTTGGCTCTCCCGCTGCTTGTCCCAGTTGCCATTCTCCACAGAAAGTGCAGCACCTGCTTGCCAACGGGCTTCTGGAGCAGCAGGTCTGTGAGCATCTAGAGCACCGAGTTAGGATCCATCATTCCTGACCCCACCGTGCAAGTAAAACCCTTGAGAAGAGGGAGGGGACACAGGGCTGCTGGCAGCGCGAGAGGGAAAGTGGGGAGGAAGTTTTACGGCGCACTTACAAACAGCTGCTAAAACAATTAACTCACATCCCTGACGAGCTGCTTGATTTTCAGAGGGAACACACAGGAGCACTAAGATGTACTGTAGAACTCGCAATTAACACATTGATAGCGAACATCGGCGTTCTGCTGCTAATCCCAACACCCGTGCTTCCTCAGCTTCTGAGTTTTCAACCTGCTTGTTGACGGCCTCTTGAAGATGGTCAATAAACCGCATGTAGTTCTCACCGGGACGCTGATTAACAGTTGTAAATGATTGGGCTGCTGCGTTGGTGTCGGGCACCTCTCTCATAGCTTGATACGCGAGGTCTGCCGCCCGCCGCAGGATTTCAGAAGCTAATGGCACCTCTAATTGTGGTGTGCCAATTAGTGTCTGTTCCAAGAGCTGGGGGATACCCGCCCCTTCCAATGAACCCCATCGTTCCGTCCTAAACGATCTAGAGCCGTTACATTGCACAGGTCTAATTTCGCTTGAGTCTTTCGTGGTTTTTATCTGATCTCGGGGCAACTCGTGCACATACTCCTTCAGCTTTTCAAGAAAATGCTGCAAACCCTCATCCTCATCATCAGACAACACGGACTTGAGCGGCGCTGGAGACTCATTAGTAACAGGGGGTTTGGAACAGTGCACATTCTCGGCAACACTTTCTAGCATCGTAATTATCCGTATAACCTGAGTTCCCAGGCGCGTCCCCTTTCCCGACACGATCAGCGCGAGCGCGTTGCCGACTGCTGGATCCACTCGCTGTGCACTCGTCTGTCACACAGGTCTGTCGTCCAGTTCTTACCAGTGACTCCTTCTGCCCTCTCGTGGAAGCTGGAGGGTTAACAGGCGGTACAGGCAGATACAAATTGGTACGAGGACTGACAGTACACTTGTTTACGACTTCAGCATCCTCAGCTTTCGCAGGTTCTTTGGGCAAGTTGTCTGACTCCAGTTCTTCGCACGTGCTGTTCTCGTCAGGGTTGGGTGATTGAGCAGGAGGACACCGCTCGGCGTTTCTCCTCCCCCGGCCCGGACTGCTGGGCCAACGGGGCCCGAAGGCCCCGCAGCACGTGGGACGGGGAGGGTGTCAAAGACACCAACCGCGTGAACTCCACAGCGACTTCCAGGATCCTTGTCAGGCTGCAGCGCTACAAAAACTCCAGCAGCAGCAGACCGTTCAGCCTCCAACCTTTCATAAGCTTCCGTGTAGCTACTAATGGTTTAGTTCTTTGTCTCTGTTGCTGAACTTATCCCATCATTTCTGCCCTTTATCGTCCCAAAGTCAACGTTTAAGAGCCTTCTCGGTTTCTCCCGGGCAGCCGTTAATTCTACACCAAACGAACACTCTGCACATGTTACTTTCTCCGTATTGAAGTCCTCTCACAGAGAATATCAGGAGGTTCGCTCTTCCCTCCTCCTGCCCCGGCCGCTCACCTTTTCCGCTGATCCGTCGACGAATTTCTCCCCGGGGCGTCCGTCCGCCTCCGTCCGGTCTGCAGTGCGGCTGAACCGCCTCCGGCTGGGCCGCTCCAGCCTTTCCCCGACCGCACTGAGACGCCGCTTGGAGCGTCGCGCCGGGGTCACGTTTGACGGAGCGATAACGGACTCGGCATTCCGATTCAATGTGGACCACGCAAAGCCGTTTATTACAGAAACAAGCCTCCTTATACGTGCAGCTGTTCTCTGATCACGCGTCCGCGCCCCAAGCACGCATTCACTGACTGGGTGTCACCGATGCTCACGAGCTGCCCGTGCGCTGGAGTCTCACTGATGGCAGGTCCGTCAATCCACGTCACGCTGAGGCCTTGTTGTTACAGAGCGGCTTCTCTCCCACAGACGGTCCTGTCTTCAGCATCTGAGTTGGCCTTGAAATTCCTGGCTGGTTCAGTAACCAACCTCCATCCAACAGCAACCCCTGCGCAGGTGCCCAGGGCTGAGCTGGCCTGTGCCTCCCCAGGCGCAGGGTCACAGTGGGGCCCTTTGTGACCTCACACTGCGGCACCCGCTGCCCCGCACGTGCTCAGCGCAGCTGCGGCCCAGCCCACACTGTCCGACAGGACGGTGACGGGACAGGGTGCGAGCACGGAGCTGGCGAGAGCCCCGCGCGTACCCACGTCTGTCAGAGAACCAGAGAGTCTTCTTGGTTGGAAGCGACCCTTAAGATCATCGAGTCCAACCACAGCCCAGCTCTGGCTGCCCCCGGCAGACTTGGAGCAAGAGGCTCCTGAGCTCACGTCTTTCCCCAACGAGGAGCACAGGAGCGCAGCCCACACCCTTCACCGCTGCCTCTGGCAGAGCTGCAGCACCAAGGCGTTTTGCCCAAGCGTCCGCCTTCCCCATCCCCAGTCCTTCCCTTTGTCTGAAAAATGGCAGGAAGACCCCCCACCCGCCCTAGGCTGGCCTGGCAGGAGAGACCCCCCAGCCGCCCCCGGGTGGCCTGGCAGGAGGAGGTTGGGGCTCCCCAGGAGGTCACCTCTCCACCGCAGCCCAACCAGCTGGATGTGGCCCAGCCACCGCAGATCGGTGAGTGAGGGGCCCTGGTTGTTGGGCAGGGTGGGGCCCAGCGATCGCTCTCTGCTCCACACCGGGATCACGGTTCCCCACGCGCTGGCAGGGGGTTCCATGGGTGGTCATTATGCTGCCTGAAGCCCAGGGCTGCTCGGAGCTGGGAGCCGGCCCCAGCACAGCCGCTGCGGGCAGAGGGGACCCAGCTCCTGCTGCAGGGCACGGGCAGCGAGAGGCAGCTGGGCGGGCAGGAGGCAGCCGTGCTGCGGGACGGGGACCTTTCCTGCCCGTCTGAAGCGAGTTCCTCACCCGCTGCACTGGGCGCTTTCCCTGTCCTGCCTGGCTCCAGCATCGCAGCCCGTCTGCCGGGCACCCTGCAGCCCTGACACGCACGGGGAGACTGTGCCGGGGCAGCGGGCACTGGGATGGACATGGGGCAGAGCTCCTTCTGCCCTGTCCTGCCTGCAAACCCTCTCTGCAGCCCTCCCTGCTCTCCCCCTTTATTAGATGCCGATGCGTTACCTGTGAACGCATTTCTAAGCGGATACATGGACTCCATCGTGTCCTTTCTCGGCAGCCCAGAAAAGGTAACCATGGCTGTTTGGAAGGCGGCTGTGCCGGCGTCTGCTGACAGGGGCTCTGCTGCGGGTGCTGGAGGGTGCTGGCTGGGCAGAGCTGCTGCTCCCAGGTCTCCAATGGGCACTGCACCCCCATGCTGCGGTGCCGCTGGCTGTGTGTCCCCATCTCACGCTCCCTGTTGGCCTCTCTGCTCCCTGGTGCCAGGAGGAGAGCCACCAGATCGGGTTTCTCATGGACATCCGTGACCTGTGCGACACCAGCAGGCGCCAGCGCTCCCCAATGGGCCTAGATGTCTTCTGCCAGAGATACGAGCTGGCGGAGAATATCGAGGTGAGGGGATACCCGGCGGCTCTGGGGAAGGGGTCGAGGACTCCGGCACCGGCACCCTGTGAGGACAGCGCTGGGCAGGGCCGGGGGCTGGTGGCACTGGGTGCTGGCAGCTGCAGGTCCCATCCTGGCTGTGCTGTGCAGGTGCTGCTGGAAGAGGAGCCCAGGGACCAACTGCGCACGGCGCTGCGGCAGATCGCCATGCGTGCCATTGCCGAACTGAGGTACCTGCCCATCCCTCCCGGGGACCCTGCACGAGGCCTCGAGGCGCTGCTCCAGGTACCAGCGTGCGGCTGGCTGCTCTCTCTCTTTGCAGCGCAGTGGAGAGGGTGCTGGAGGGCAAGGAGACAAGGCTGCTCCAAGCCTGCTTCTCCAGTGTCTTCTCGCTTCCACCAGAAGTGGAGGACATGGACCGTTACCTCTACTTAGAAGTAAGTGCTGCGTGAGCTACAGGAGCCCCCGGTCCCTCTGTCTGCTCCCCAACCACCCCGTGCCGTGATATAACCAGAGACCCAAGGCAGGGCAGGGTCTCAGCTCTGCTGTCCCACCCTCATCCCTTCATCCCCTGCCTGTGGGCTCGGCCACGTCCAGTTTCACAGGCTGCTCTGCCCATAGCAGGTTATTTGCCCCTGGGTCTCTCCCAGGAACAGCGCAGCAGCGCGGGAGTCGTCCCTCGGTGCTGGGAGTTCACATCAGTCCCCTGGGAGTGAGAGGGGTGGCAGGAAACACGACCACAACCCGTTGTGTTCTTGCAGACCATGTGGTCCATGGACAACATGCTGCAGGCGTTGCTCCTCAACTCTCGTGCCTCCAGAGTCAGCGAGCTGCTGCAGAATATCTTCCAGGTCTGGGTGTGCGAAGTTTGGGCTTCGCAAGGGCTGTTCCTCACCCTGGGGACAGGGTGTCCCCTCTGGAGGTGACAGTCCCACCCCGTGCCGTGCAGAGAGCGCTGCCGGGAGGGTGCCCACCTCCCCGGGGAGCCAGGGGCTGCCCTCCAGGCTCTTCTGCAGCACAGTGGCCGCAGAGGGTGGCATCTGCCTTCCTGCCTGGCCACAGGGCGGGCCCGGGGCATGTGCCCCAAGCCTGCCAGGGACCCAAGGGCAAGAACCTCACTACAGGCTTTGGTCGAGTCCCGGGGAACCCTCAATGGAGCGGGCCAGTCCAGCCCAGGAGTTGAGCGGTGCTGCTTCTGCTGGAGCGGTGGCTGCTCCCAGGGCTCACCAGCAGCTTCTCTCTCCCCAGATGCTCCTGACTCTGAGCAGCTCCGAGAGAGAACACGTGCGGCAGAGGGCCGTGGGGAGGATTGAGGGGCTGAGCTTCGTGTTGGCTGAGAATCCCACACTGGCGGTAAGGAGCCAGGCACCCTCCGGCCAGAGCGTCGGCCCCTCCCTGCACCCCAGAGCAGCCTGCAGCTCTCCCCACGCGGGGCCATTGCCCACCCAGCTGCTTTGGGAGCTGTGACCGGCACGGCCCTGGACAGTCCTGCCTGCCCACGGAGCCCTGGACACGCGCTTGGGTTCAGGGCTCTGGCACAGCCGCCTGTACTCAACCCCCCTGCTCTTCTGTCTCCCTCGCCCAGGCCTGGTGCCGCTCTAGGACAGACATACACGGCCCTGTCAGCCATAGAGACATCCAGATCCCAGTGCTGGGACAGCTGCTGGGGCATCTCCTCCTTTCCCAACGTTCCTGGGGAGAGGCAAGAGCTCTGGCTCGAGATGCAGTGCAGCACCTCGCTGTGTTCCTGGCTGGACAAAACAGTAAGAGAAGTTGTGCTGGGCTCGATCCCTCTGCACACAGACATCTCCCGATGGGTCTGCTCCTGTTCCTCACCTCCTTTGTCCTTCCCAGCTGCTTCCCGTAGCATCCCAGCTGCCATTTTGCTGCAGGAGCTGAGCGCTCTCCCAACGTCTGGGATCTGTTCTCTGCTGCTCTCCTTCCGCCCTCCTTTCGGGATCCTGGAGCCCGCTGTTCTGTGCTTCCCAGACCCAAACAGACGGCTGATTGCCGTGACCCAAAGCCATGGTTGTCCTGCCAGTGAAGAGCAGGTCTACCTCTGAGTCCTCCTGGCTAGAGCTTCCAGTGCTTGGAGCAAGAAGCTGCTCCTGATGCCCTCCAGAGTTCTCCTTGGCCACTTATGCCCTGCCATTGTGAGGGCAGATCTCGGGGTGCTTTGGGAAGCTTGCTGACAAAGCTGCTGTGCTTTACTGAGTTCTCTCTGTCTCCCCGCTGTTTAGACAGGAGGAACGAAGCACGACAGCCCCGCTTGGAAGATCCCGACAGCTCCTCTGAGGACTGGCTAAAACCCGACGTCATGGTAAAGAGCTCTTGCTGGCACTCTTGTTGGTGGCATCATCAGGGGACTCGTGAGAGCAAAGGCCTCCACAATCGGGGGGTGGCGTGTCCCTGCTGAGAGGGTTCCTGCTGTCCCCGAGCAGGGACGATGCGAGGGCTGCTCTCCAGTGTCCCAGCAGCAGCCCCAGTCCTGATGGCCACCAGCCCTGGTTCACGGCAGGGCCAGCAGCCTGTGCCCAGGACCCCAACCCTCCCCCCTCTCCCCGGGCCGCTCTTCTCCTCTTCCCATGCAGTCACTGCCGCCCCTGCTGCCAGCTTTGCTGCGGGCACTGCCGCAGCACCGCCGGGCGTCTCTGCAGGGCTGCTGGCACTGCCCGGCTACGCAGCAGCACCGGGGCGCTCGGTGTGATTTGGCTTCGCTGCCTCCCTTCCTCCCTTAGCTCTTTGCAGAACACCTCCAGCCTCCCGAGAGGACAGACATGGTCCTGGTGTTCATCGAGGCGATGAGCGACTCCAGCGCCTTTGGCAAGGTGGCGGCCAGAAACATGCTGGGCATGGTCAAGAGAAACTGCGATTTCTGGCTGGTGGATGTAAGTGGCCTTTGGCTGGATTGTCCTGCCCTTCGGCCCTGTCAGGCCTTGTTCCTCCCTCCATCCATCTCTTCCTCTCAAATCCCAGTAAAGTGAAGCCACCTGAAGGCGGCAGAGAGGGATGGGAAGGACATCTGAGGAAAGGGCTGCACTCCAGTGGCAGCACCATCCTCACCTGTGTCCCCTCCAGGTGCCAAAGATCACAAGCTGCATCCACAAAGCCCTGCGGTGCATCAACACGGCACCAGCCCGGCAGAGTGTGGAGTCCCTGATTGTCCCCATGGCTGACAAGTGCCCTGGGGAGGTGGTGTCGATCCTGCTGACAATCGCACCACCAGGAGACAGGTACCGGCCCCAAAAGCCATGAAGGCTTGTTCCCTGTGGGGAGAGGGGCCCAAGAGATGCTCTGGCTGCCAGCGCCAAGGGATCCTGCAGGACACCCCCGAGGAGCAGGACCCTCCCTCCCACCACATTTTCCAGCGCTGGGGCTCAGCCAGGCCCGCAGCAGCCACAGCTGAGCAAGCCAGCCCAGAGCCCCCCACTGCGCTCCTGCCAGCCCCACGGGAGCAGCAGCTCAGCCTCTGCTGCTGCCCAGGGCATCCCAAGCGTCCTGCAGCGCGGAGCCGGACACGCTGCTGTGGGCCAGGCTGCCCTGCTGACAGAGCGCTCTCTCGCAGCACTGCCCTGGCACTGTGGGAGGTGATGTTCTCCGTGCCCCACACCCTGCGGAGCGTGTTGAAGGAGCTGCTCATCCAACTCCAGGACCTGAAGAGCAGGCTCTTGTGCACGTACCTGCAGGACCAGTGCCTCGTTAGCCTGGCTGTGAGTGACCGCACAAACGCCCTGGTGCCCTTGGCCTGGGCTGCCCGGGGACCAGGAGCTGCGCGGTGCCGGGAGCCCCGCGGCTCGGCCGGTCGCTCACTGCTGGCGGCTTTCAGACGCTGCCGGCAGTGATCTGGGAGATCGGGAGCTTGCTCTGCTCTACACGGCCGTCACGTTCCTGAAGGAAGAAAGGCCGGCCGTGCTCCCCCTGGTGCTCACGGGCATCGTGACGCTGTCACAGACAGACGAGATGGTGAGCGGGGTGTCACCAAGGGCAGGCGTCATGGCTGCTCCAAAGGCCCTTCCTGCCATGGTGGGGCCCCATAGATTGCACGGAGGAGGGACCCAGGAGTCCGGGCCCCATAGATTGCGATGAGGAAGGACCCAGGCGTCCGGGCCCCATAGATTGCGATGAGGAAGGACCCAGGCGTCCGGGCCCCATAGATTTGACCGAGGAGGGACCCAGGCGTCCAGGCCCCATAGATTGCACTGAGGAGGGACCCAGGCGTCCGGGCCCCATAGATTGCACTGAGAAGGGACCCAGGCGTCCGGGCCCCATAGATTGCACTGAGAAGGGATCCAGGCGTTAGGTCCCCATAGATTTCACCAAGGAGGGACCCAGGCGTCCGGGCCCCATAGATTGCACTGAGGAGGGACCCAGGCGTCCGGGCCCCATAGATTTGACCAAGGAGGGACCCAGGCGTCCGGCCCCCATAGATTTGACTGAGGAGGGACCCAGGCGTCCGGCCCCCATAGATTTGACTGAGGAGGGACCCAGGTGTCCGGGCCCCAAAGCTTTGACTGAAGAGGGACCCAGGCATCCGGGCCCCATAGATTTGACCAAGGAGGGACCCAGGCGTCCGCGCCCTATAGATTTGAGAGAGAAGGGACCCAGGCGTCCGGGCCGCATAGATTTGATCGAGGAGGGACCCAGGCGTCCGGGCCCCATAGATTGCACTGAGGAGGGACCCAGGCGTCCGGGCCCCATAGATAGCACTGAGGGGGACCCAGGCATCCGGGCCCCATACATTTGACCTAGGAGGGACCCAGGCGACCGGTCCCCATAGATTTGACCAAGGAGGGACCCAGGTGTCCGGGCCCCATAGATTTGACCAAGGAGGGACCCAGGCATCCGGGCCCCATAGATTGCATTAAGTGGGGACCCATGCGTCCGGGCCCCATAGATTTGACCAAGGAGGGACCCAGGTGTCCGGGCCCCATAGATTTGACCAAGGAGGGACCCAGGCGTCCGGGACCCATAGATTTTACCTAGGAGGGACCCAGGTGTCCGAGCCCCAAAGATTGCACTGAGGAGGGACCCAGGCGTCCGGGCCCCATAGAGTGAACGGAGGAGGGACCCAGGCGTCCGGGCCCCATAGATTTGACTGAGAAGGGACCCAGGCGTCCGGGCCCCATAGATTGCACTGAGAAGGGACCCAGGCGTCCGGGCCCCATATATTTGACCTAGGAGGGACCCAGGCGTCCGGGCCCCATAGATTTGACCAAGGAGGGACCCAGGTGTCCGGGCCCCAAAGATTTGACAAAGGAGGGACCCAGGCGTCCGGGCCCCATAGATTTGACAGAGGAGGGACACAGGCGTCCGGGCCCCATAGATTTGACCAAGCAGGGACCCAGGCATCCGGGCCCCATAGATTGCACTGAGGAGGGACCCAGGCATCCGGGCCCCATAGATTTGACCAAGCAGGGACCCAGGCATCCGGGCCCCATAGATTGCACTGAGGAGGGACCCAGGCATCCGGGCCCCATAGATTGCACTGAGGAAGGACCCAGGCGTCCGGGCCCCATAGATTTCTCCAAGGAGGGACCCAGGCGTCCGGGCCCCATAGATTGCACTGAGGAGGGACCCAGGCGTCCGGGCCCCATAGATTGCACTGAGGAGGGACCCAGGCGTCCGGGCCCTTAGATTTGACCGAGAAGGGACCCAGGCGTCCGGGCCCCATAGATTTGACCAAGGAGGGACCCAGGCGTCCGGGCCCCATAGTTTTGACTGAAGAGGGACCCAGGCGTCCGGGCCCCATAGATTGCGATGAGCAGGGACCCAGGCGTCCGGGCCCCATAGATTTGACTAAGCAGGGACCCGGGCGTCCGGGACCCATACATTGCACTGAGAAGGGACCCAGGCATCCGGGCCCTATAGATTTGAACGAGGAGGGACCCAGGCGTCCGGGCCCCATAGATTGAACTGAGAAGGGACCCAAGCGTCCGGGCGCCATAGATTGCACTGAGAAGGGACCCAGGAGTCCGGGCCCCATAGATTTGACCAAGAAGGGACCCAGGCGTCCGGGCCCCATAGATTGCACTGAGGAGGGACCCAGGCGTCCGGGCCCCATAGATTTGATCGAGGAGGGACCCAGGCGTCCGGGCCCCATAGATTGCAATGAGAAGGGACCCAGGCGTCCGGGCCCCACAGATTTGACCAAGAAGGGACCCAGGCGTCCGGGCCCCATAGATTGCACTGAGAAGGGACCCAGGCGTCCGGGCCCCATAGATTTGACCAAGAAGGGACCCAGGCGTCCGGGCCCCATAGATTGCACTGAGGAGGGACCCAGGCGTCCGGGCCCCATAGATTTGATCGAGGAGGGACCGAGGCGTCCGGGCCCCATAGATTTGACCGAGGAGGGACCCAGTCGTCCGGGCCCCATAGATTTGATCGAGGAGGGACCCAGGCGTCCGGGCCCCATAGATTGCACTGCGGAGGGACCCAGGCGTCCGGGCCCCATAGATTGCACTGAGGAGGGACCCAGGCGTCCGAGCCCCATAGATTTGACCGAGGAGGGACCCAGGCGTCCGGGCCCCATAGATTTAACCAAGCAGGGACCCAGGCGTCCGAGCCCCATAGATTTGACCAAGCAGGGACCCAGGCGTCCGGGCCCCATAGTTTGCACTGAGGATGGACCCAGGCGTCCGGGCCCCATAGATTTTACCGAAGACGGACCCAGGTGTCCGGGCCCCATAGATTGCACAGAGAAGGGACCCAGGCGTCCGGGCCCCATACATTGCACTGAGAAGGGACCCAGGCATCCGGGCCCTATAGATTTGACCGAGGAGGGACCCAGGCGTCCGGGCCCCATAGATTTCACCAAGGAGGGACCCAGGCGTCCGGGCTCCATAGATTTTACCGAGGAGGGACCCAGGCGTCCGGGCCCCATAGATTTGACCGAGGAGGGACCCAGGCGTCCGGGCCCCATAGATTGCACTGAGGAGGGACCCAGGCGTCCGGGCCCCATAGATTTCACCGAGGAGGGACCCAGGCGTCCGGGCCCCATAGATTTGACCGAGGAGGGACCCAGTCGTCCGGGCCCCATAGATTTGATCGAGGAGGGACCCAGGCGTCCGGGCCCCATAGATTGCACTGAGGAGGGACCCAGGCGTCCGGGCCCCATAGATTGCACTGAGGAGGGACCCAGGGGTCCGGGCCCCATAGATTTGACCGAGGGGGGACCCAGGCATCCGGGCCCCATAGATTTGACCGAGGAGGGACCCAGGCGTCCGGGCCCCATAGATTTGACCAAGGAGGGACCCAGGCGTCCGGGCCCCATAGATTGCACCGAGGAGGGACCCAGGCGTCCAGGCCCCATAGATTGCACTGAGGAGGGACCCAGGCATCCGGGCCCCATAGATTGCACTGAGGAGGGACCCAGGCGTCCGGGCCCCATAGATTTGACCAAGGAGGGACCCAGGCGTCCGGGGCCCATAGATTTTACTGAGGAGGGACCCAGGCGTCCGAGCCCCATAGATTGCAATAAGGAGGGACCCAGGCGACCGGGCCCCATAGATTTGACCGAGGAGGGACCCAGGAGTCCGGGCCCCATAGATTTGACTGAGGAGGGACCCAGGCGTCCGGGCCCCATAGATTTGACTGAGGAGGGACCCAGGCGTCCGGGCCCCATAGATTTGACCGAGAAGGGACCCCGGCGTCCGGGCCCCATAGATTTGACCGAGGAGGGACCCAGGCGTCTGGGCCCCATAGATTTGACTGAGGAGGGACCCTGGCGTCCGGGCCCCATAGATTGCAATGAAGAGGGACCCAGGCGTCCGGGCCCCATAGATTTGACCGAGGAGGGACCCAGGCGTCTGGGCCCCATAGATTTGACTGAGGAGGGACCCTGGCGTCCGGGCCCCATAGATTTGACCGAGAAGGGACCCCGGCGTCCGGGCCCCATAGATTTTACAGAGGAGGGACCCAGGCGTCCGGGCCACATAGATTGCACAGAGAAGGGACCCAGGCGTCCGGGCCCCATACATTGCACTGAGAAGGGACCCAGGCATCCGGGCCCTATAGATTTGACCGAGGAGGGACCCAGGCGTCCGGGCCCCATAGATTGCAGTGAGGATGGACCCAGGCGTCCGGGCCCCATAGATTGCACTGCGAGGGACCCAGGCGTCCGGGCCCCATAGATTTGATCGAGGAGGGACCCAGGCGTCCGGGCCCCATAGATTGCACTGAGGAGGGACCCAGGCGTCCGGGCCCCATAGATTTGACCGAGGAGGGACCCAGGCGTCCGGGCCCCATAGATTTGACTGAGGAGGGACCCAGTCGTCCGGGCCCCATAGATTGCACTGAGGAGGGACCCAGGCGTCCGGGCCCCATAGATTTGACCGAGGAGGGACCCAGGCGTCCGGGCCCCATAGATTGCACCGAGGAGGGACCCAGGCGTCCGGGCCCCATAGATTGCACCGAGGAGGGACCCAGGCGTCCGGGCCCCATAGATTTGATCGAGGAGGGACCCAGGCGTCCGGGCCCCATAGATTGCACTGAGGAGGGACCCAGGCGTCCGGGCCCCATAGATTGCACTGAGGAGGGACCCAGGCGTCCGGGCCCCATAGATTTGACCGAGGAGGGACCCAGGCGTCCGGGCCCCATAGATTGCACCGAGGAGGGACCCAGGCGTCCGGGCCCCATAGATTGCACCGAGGAGGGACCCAGGCGTCCGGGCCCCATAGATTGCACTGAGGAGGGACCCAGGCATCCGGGCCCCATAGATTGCACTGAGGAGGGACCCAGGCGTCCGGGCCCCATAGATTTGACCAAGGAGGGACCCAGGCGTCCGGGGCCCATAGATTTTACTGAGGAGGGACCCAGGCGTCCGAGCCCCACAGATTGCAATAAGGAGGGACCCAGGAGTCCGGGCCCCATAGATTTGACTGAGGAGGGACCCAGGCGTCCGGGCCACATAGATTTGACCGAGGAGGGACCCAGGCGACCGGGCCCCATAGATTGCACTGAGAAGGGACCCAGGCGTTCGGGCCCCATAGATTGCATGGAGGAGGGACCCAGGCGTTCGGGCCCCATAGATTGCACAGAGGAGGGACCCAGGCGTCCGGGCCCCATAGACTTGACCGAGGAGGGACCCAGGCGTCCGGGCCCCATAGATTTGACTGAGTAGGGACCCAGGCATCCGGGCCCCATAGATTTGACCGAGGAGGGACCCAGGCGTCCGGGCCCCATAGATTTGACCTAGGAGGGACCCAGGCGTCCGGGCCCCATAGATTTGACCAAGGAGGGACCCAGGCATCCGGGCCCCATAGATTTGACCGATGAGGGACCCAGGCATCCGGGCCCCATAGATTGCACTGAGGAGGGACCCAGGCGTCCGGGCCCCATAGATTGCACAGAGGAGGGACCCAGGCGTCCGGGACCCATAGATTGCACTGAGGAGGGACCCAGGCATCCGGGCCCCATAGATTTCACCGAGAAGGGACCCAGGAGTCCGGGCCCCATAGATTGCAGTGAGGAGGGACCCAGGCGTCTGGGCCCCATAGATTTCACCGATAATGGACCCAGGCGACCGGGCCCCATAGATTTGACCGAGAAGGGACCCAGGCGTCCGAGCCCCATAGATTTGACCGAGAAGGGACCCAGGCGTCCGGGCCCCTTAGACTTGACCGAGGAGGGACCCAGGCGTCCGGGCCCCATATATTTGACTGAGGAGGGACCCAGGCGTCCGGGCCCCATAGATTGCACCGAGGAGGGACCCAGGCGTCTGGGCCCCATATATTTGACCGAGGAGGGACCCAGGCGTCCGGGACCCATAGATTTGACTGAGGAGGGACCCTGGCGTCCGGGCCCCATAGATTTGACCGAGAAGGGACCCCGGCGTCCGGGCCCCATGGATTTGACAGAGGAGGGACCCAGGCGTCCGGGCCCCATAGATTGCACTGAGGAGGGACCCAGGTGTCCGGGCCCTATAGATTGCAATGAAGAGGGACCCAGGCGTCCGGGCCCCATAGATTTGACCGAGGAGGGACCCAGGCGTACGGGCCCCATAGATTGCACCGAGGAGGGACCCAGGCGTCCGGGCCCCATAGATTGCACTGAGGAGGGACCCAGGCGTCCGGGCCCCATAGATTTGACCGAGGAGGGACCCAGTCGTCCGGGCCCCATAGATTTGATCGAGGAGGGACCCAGGCGTCCGGGCCCCATAGATTGCACTGAGGAGGGACCCAGGCGTCCGGGCCCCATAGATTGCACTGAGGAGGGACCCAGGCGTCCGGGCCCCATAGATTTGACCGAGGAGGGACCCAGGCGTCCGGGCCCCATAGATTTGACCGAGGAGGGACCCAGGCGTCCAGGCCCCATAGATTGCACCGAGGAGGGACCCAGGCGTCCGGGCCCCATAGATTGCACTGATGAGGGACCCAGGCATCCGGGCCCCATAGATTGCACTGAGGAGGGACCCAGGCGTCCGGGCCCCATAGATTTGACCAAGGAGGGACCCAGGCGTCCGGGGCCCATAGATTTTACTGAGGAGGGACCCAGGCGTCCGAGCCCCATAGATTGCACTGAGGAGGGACCCAGGCGTCCGGGCCCCATAGACTTGACCGAGGAGGGAACCAGGCGTCCGGGCCCCATAGATTTGACCGAGGAGGGACCCAGGCATCCGGGCCCCATAGATTTGACCGATGAGGGACCCAGGCATCCGGGCCCCATAGATTGCACTGAGGAGGGACCCAGGCGTCCGGGCCCCATAGATTTCACCGAGAAGGGACCCAGGAGTCCGGGCCCCATAGATTTGACCGAGAAGGGACCCAGGCGTCCGGGCCCCATAGATTTGACCGAGAAGGGACCCAGGCGTCCGGGCCCCATAGATTTGACCGAGAAGGGACCCAGGCGTCCGAGCCCCATAGATTTGACCGAGAAGGGACCCAGGCGTCCGGGCCCCATAGATTTGACCGAGAAGGGACCCAGGCGTCCGAGCCCCATAGATTTGACCGAGAAAGGACCCAGGCGTCCGGGCCCCATAGATTGCACTGAGGAGGGACCCAGGCGTCCAAGACCCATAGACTTGACCGAGGAGGGACCCAGGCGTCCGGGCCCCATAGATTGCACTGAGGAGGGACCCAGGCGTCCGGGCCCCATATATTTGACTGAGGAGGGACCCAGGCGTCCGGGCCCCATAGATTGCACCGAGGAGGGACCCAGGCGTCCGGGCCCCATATATTTGACCGAGGAGGGACCCAGGCGTCCGGGACCCATAGATTTCACCGAGGAGAGACCCAGGCGTCCGGGCCCCATAGATTGCACTGAGGAGGGACCCAGGCGTCCGGGCCCCATAGATTTCACCGAGAAGGGACCCAGGCGTCCGGGCCACATAGATTTGACCGAGGAGGGACCCAGGCGTACGGGCCCCATAGATTAAATGAGGAGGGACCCAGGCGTCCGGGCCCCATAGATTTGACCAAGGAGGGACCCAGGCGTCCGGGCCCCATAGATTTGAATGAGGAGGGACCCAGGTTTCCGGGCCCCATATATTTGACCGAAGAGGGACCCAGGCGTCCGGGCCCCATAGATTGCAATGAAGAGGGACCCAGGCGTCCGGGCCCCATAGATTTGACCAAGGGTGGACACAGGCGTCCGGGCCCCATAGATTTGACCGAGGAGGGACCCAGGCGTCCGGGCCCCATAGATTTGACCGAAGAGGGACCCAGGCGTCCGGGCCCCATAGATTGCTCTGAGGAGGGACCCAGGTGTCCGGGCCCCATAGATTTGACTGAGGAGGGACCCTGGCGTCCGGGCCCCATAGATTTGACCGAGAAGGGACCCCGGCGTCCGGGCCCCATAGATTTGACAGAGGAGGGACCCAGGCGTCCGGGCCCCATAGATTTGACCGAGGAGGGACCCAGGCGTCCGGGCCCCATAGATTGCACTGAGGAGGGACCCAGGCGTTCGGGCCCCATAGATTGAACTGAGGAGGGACCCAGGCGTCCGGGCCCCATAGATTTGGCCGAGAAGGGACCCAGGCGTCCGGGCCCCATAGATTTGACCACGGAGGGACCCAGGCGTCCGGGCCCCATAGATTTGACCTAGAAGGGACCCAGGCGTCCGGGCCCCATAGATTTGACGACGGAGGGACCCAGGCGTCCGGGACCCATAGATTTGACCGAGGAGGGTCCCAGGCGTCCGGGCCCCATAGATTTGACCGAGGAGGGACCCAGGCGTCCGAGCCCCATAGATTAAATGAGGAGGGACCCAGGCGTCCGGGCCCCATAGATTGGACTGAGGAGGGACCCAGGCGTCCGGGCCCCATAGATTAAATGAGGAGGGACCCAGGCGTCCGGGCCCCATAGATTGCACTGAGGAGGGACCCAGGCGTCCGGGCCCCATAGATTTGAATGAGGAGTTACCCAGGCGTCCGGGCCCCATAGATTTGAACGAGGAGGGACCCAGGCGTCCGGGCCCCATAGATTTGAACGAGGAGGGACCCAGGCGTCCGGGCCCCATAGATTTGAACGAGGAGGGACCCAGGCGTCCGGGCCCCATAGATTTGAACGAGGAGGGAACCAGGCGTCCGGGCCCCATAGATTTGAACGAGGAGGGACCCAGGCGTCCGGGCCCCATAGATTTGAACGAGGAGGGACCAGGCGTCCGGGCCCCATAGATTGCACTGAGAAGGGACCCTGGCGTCCGGGCCCTATAGATTTGACCGAGAAGGGACCCCGGCGTCCGGGCCCCATAGATTTGACAGAGGACGGACCCAGGCATCCGGGCCCCATAGATTTGACCGAGGAGGGACCCAGGCGTCCGGGCCCCATAGATTGCACTGAGGAGGGACCCAGGCGTTCGGGCCCCATAGATTGAACTGAGGAGGGACCCAGGCGTCCGGGCCCCATAGATTTGGCCGAGAAGGGACCCAGGCGTCCGGGCCCCATAGATTTGACCACGGAGGGACCCAGGCGTCCGGGCCCCATAGATTTGACCTAGAAGGGACCCAGGCGTCCGGGCCCCATAGATTTGACCACGGAGGGACCCAGGCGTCCGGGACCCATAGATTTGACGGAGGAGGGACCCAGGTGTCCGGGCCCCATAGATTGCACTGAGGAGGGACCCAGGCGTCCGGGCCCCATAGATTGCTCTGAGGAGGGACCCAGGCGTCCGGGCCCCATAGATTTGACTGAGGAGGGACCCAGGCGTCCGGGCCCCATAGATTTGACTGAGGAGGGACCCAGGCGTCCGGGCCCCATAGATTGCACTGAGGAGGGACCCAGGCGTCCGGGACCCATAGATTTCACCGAGGAGGGACCCAGGCGTCCGGGCCCCATATATTGCACTGAGGAGGGACCCAGGCGTCCGGGCTCCATAGATTTGAATGAGGAGGGACCCAGGCGTCCGGGCCCCATAGATTTGACCGAGGAGGGACCCAGGCGTCCGGGCCCCATAGATTTGACCGAGGAGGGACCCAGGCGTCCGGGCCCCATAGATTTAATCGATGAGGGACCCAGGCGTCCGGGCCCCATATATTTGACCGAATAGGGACCCTGGCGTCCGGGCCCCATAGATTGCAGTGAGGAGGGACCCAGGCATCCGGGCCCCATAGATTTGAACGAGGAGGGACCCAGGCGTCCGGGTCCCATAGATTGCACTGAGGAGGGACCCAGGCGTCCGGGACCCATAGATTGCAATAAGGAGGGACCCAGGCGTCCGGGCCCCATAGATTTGACGGAGGAGGGACCCAGGCGTCCGGGCCCCATAGATTGCACTGAGGAGGGACCCAGGCGTCCGGGCCCCATAGATTGCACCGAGGAGGGACCCAGGCGTCCGGGCCCCATAGATTGCACTGAGGAGGGACCCTGGCGTCCGGGCCCCATAGATTACACTGAGGAGGGACCCAGGCGTCCGGGCCCCATAGATTGCACTGAGGAGGGACCCAGGCATCCGGGCCCCATAGATTTGAACGAGGAGGGACCCAGGCGTCCGGGTCCCATAGATTGCACTGAGGAGGGACCCAGGCGTCCGGGACCCATAGATTGCAATAAGGAGGGACCCAGGCGTCCGGGCCCCATAGATTTGACGGAGGAGGGACCCAGGCGTCCGGGCCCCATAGATTGCACTGAGGAGGGACCCAGGCGTCCGGGCCCCATAGATTGCACCGAGGAGGGACCCAGGCGTCCGGGCCCCATAGATTGCACTGAGGAGGGACCCAGGCGTCCGGGCCCCATAGATTACACTGAGGAGGGACCCAGGCGTCCGGGCCCCATAGATTGCACTGAGGAGGGACCCAGGCGTCCGGGCCCCATAGATTACATAGAGGAGGGACCCAGGCATCCGGGCCCCATAGACTTGAACGAGGCGGGACCCAGGCGTCCGGGCCCCATAGATTGCACTGAGGAGGGACCCAGGCGTCCGGGCCCCATAGATCTGACTGAGGAGGGACCCAGGCGTCCGGGCCCCATAGATTGCACCGAGGAGGGACCCAGGCGTCCGGGCCCCATAGATTGCACTGAGGAGGGACCCAGGCGTCCGGGCCCCATAGATTTGAATTAGGAGGGACCCAGGCGTCCGGGCCCCATAGATTGCACTGAGGAGGGACCCAGGCGTCCGGGCCCCATAGATTTGACCGAGGAGGGACCCAGGCGTCCGGGCCCCATAGATTTGACTGAGGAGGGACCCAGTCGTCCGGGCCCCATAGATTGCACTGAGGAGGGACCCAGGCGTCCGGGCCCCATAGATTTGACCGAGGAGGGACCCAGGCGTCCGGGCCCCATAGATTTCACCAAGGAGGGACCCAGACGTCCGGGCCCCATAGATTTGACAGATGCGGGACCCAGGCGTCCGGGCCCCATAGATTGCACTGAGGAGGGACCCAGGCGTCCGGGCCCCATAGATTTGACCGAGGAGGGACCCAGGTGTCCGGGCCCCATAGATATAACCAAGGAGGGACCCAGGCGTCCGGGCCCCATAGATTTGAATGAGGAGGGACCCAGGCGTCCGGGCGCCATAGATTTGAACGAGGAGGGACCCAGGCGTCCGGGCCCCATAGATTTGACCAAGGAGGGACCCAGGTGTCCGGGCCCCATAGATATAACCAAGGAGGGACCCAGGCGTCCGGGCCCCATAGATTTGAACGAGGAGGGACCCAGGCATCCGGGCCCCATAGATTTGAACGAGGAGGGACCCAGGCGTCCGGGTCCCATAGATTGCACTGAGGAGGGACCCAGGCGTCCGGGACCCATAGATTGCAATAAGGAGGGACCCAGGCGTCCGGGCCCCATAGATTGCACTGAGGAGGGACCCAGGCGTCCGGGCCCCATAGATTGCAGTGAGAAGGGACCCAGGCGTCCGCGCCCCATAGATTTGACCGAGAAGGGACCCAGGCGTCCGGGCCCCATAGATTTGACCAAGGAGGGACCCAGGCGTCCGGGTCCCATAGATTTCACCGAGGAGGGACCCAGGCGTCCGGGCCCCATAGATTGCACTGAGGAGGGACCCAGGCGTCCGGGCCCCATAGACTTGAACGAGGAGGGACCCAGGCGTCCGGGCCCCATAGATTGCACTGAGGAGGGACCCAGGCATCCGGGCCCCATAGATTGCACTGAGGAGGGACCCAGGCGTCCGGGCCCCATAGATTTGAATGAGGAGGGACCCAGGCGTCCGGGCCCCATAGATTATACTGAGGAGGGACCCAGGCGTCCGGGCCCCATAGATTTCACCAAGGAGGGACCCAGGCGTCCGGGCCCCATAGATTTGAATTAGGAGGGACCCAGGCGTACGGGCCCCATAGATTGCACTGAGGAGGGACCCAGGCGTCCGGGCCCCATAGATTACACTGAGGAGGGACCCAGGCGTCCGGGCCCCATAGACTTGAACGAGGAGGGACCCAGGCGTCCGGGCCCCATAGATTGCACTGAGGAGGGACCCAGGCATCCGGGCCCCATAGATTGCACTGAGGAGGGACCCAGGCGTCCGGGCCCCATAGATTTGAATGAGGAGGGACCCAGGCGTCCGGGCCCCATAGATTATACTGAGGAGGGACCCAGGCGTCCGGGCCCCATAGATTTCACCAAGGAGGGACCCAGGCGTCCGGGCCCCATAGATTGCACTGTGGAGGGACCCAGGCGTCCGGGCCCCATAGATTTGACCAAGGAGGGACCCAGGCGTCCGGGCCCCATAGATTGCACTGAGGAGGGACCCAGGCGTCCGGGCCCCATAGATTGCACTGAGGAGGGACCCAGGCGTCCGGGCCCCATAGATTGCACTCAGGAGGGACCCAGGCGTCCGGGCCCCATAGATTTGACCGAGGAGGGACCCAGGCGTCCGGGCCCCATATATTTGACCGAGGAGGGACCCAGGCGTCCGGGCCCCATAGATTTAATCGATGAGGGACCCAGGCGTCCGGGCCCCATAGATTGCACTGAGGAGGGACCCAGGCGTCCGGGCCCCATAGATTTGACCAAGGAGGGACCCAGGTGTCCGGGCCCCATAGATATAACCAAGGAGGGACCCAGGCGTCCGGGCCCCATAGATTGCACTGAGGAGGGACCCAGGCGTCCGGGCCCCATAGATTTGAATGAGGAGGGACCCAGGCGTCCGGGCGCCATAGATTTGAACGAGGAGGGACCCAGGCGTCCGGGCCCCATAGATTTGACCAAGGAGGGACCCAGGTGTCCGGGCCCCATAGATATAACCAAGGAGGGACCCAGGCGTCCGGGCCCCATAGATTGCACTGAGGAGGGACCCAGGCGTCCGGGCCCCAAAGATTTCACCGAGGAGGGACCCAGGCGTCCGGGCCCCATAGATTGCACTGAGGAGGGACCCAGGCGTCCGGGCCCCATAGATTGCACTGAGGAGGGACCCAGGCGTCCGGGCCCCATAGATTGCACTGAGGAGGGACCCAGGCGTCCGGGCCCCATAGATTTGAATTAGGAGGGACCCAGGCGTCCAGGCCCCATAGATTTGTCTGAGGAGGGACCCAGGCGTCCGGGCCCCATAGATTGCACTGAGGAGGGACCCAGGCGTCCGGGCCCCATAGATTACACTGAGGAGGGACCCAGGCGTCCGGGCCCCATAGACTTGAACGAGGAGGGACCCAGGCGTCCGGGCCCCATAGATTGCACTGAGGACGGACCCAGGCGTCCGGGACCCATAGATTTCACCGAGGAGGGACCCAGGCGTCCTGGCCCCATAGATTGCACTGAGGAGGGACCCAGGCGTCCGGGACCCATAGATTTCACCGAGGAGGGACCCAGGCGTCCGGGCCCCATAGATTGCACTGAGGAGGGACCCAGGCGTCCGGGCCCCATAGATTTGAATGAGGAGGGACCCAGGCGTCCGGGCGCCATAGATTTGAACGAGGAGGGACCCAGGCGTCCGGGCCCCATAGATTTGTCTGAGGAGGGACCCAGGCGTCCGGGCCCCATAGATTACACTGAGGAGGGACCCAGGCGTCCGGGCCCCATAGACTTGAACGAGGAGGGACCCAGGCGTCCGGGCCCCATAGATTGCACTGAGGACGGACCCAGGCGTCCGGGACCCATAGATTTCACCGAGGAGGGACCCAGGCGTCCGGGCCCCATAGATTTGACCGAGGAGGGACCCAGGCGTCCGGGCCCCATAGATTTTACTGAGGAGGGACCCAGGTGTCCGGGCCCCATAGATTTCACCAAGGAGGGACCCAGGCATCCGGGCCCCATAGATTGCACTGAGGAGGGACCCAGGCGTCCGGGCCCCATAGATTTGAGCGAGGAGGGACCCAGGCGTCCGGGCCCCATAGATTTCACCAAGGAGGGACCCAGGCATCCGGGCCCCATAGATTGCACTGAGGAGGGACGCAGGCGTCCGGGCCCCATAGATTTAATCGATGAGGGACCCAGGCGTCCGGGCCCCATATATTTGACCAAATAGGGACCCTGGCGTCCGGGCCCCATAGATTGCACTGAGGAGGGACCCAGGCGTCCGGGCCCCATAGATTGAACTGAGGAGGGACCCAGGCGTCCGGACCCCATAGATTGAACTGAGGAGGGACCCAGGCGTCCGGGCCCCATAGATTTGACCAATGACGGACCCAGGTGTCCGGGCCCCATAGATATAACCAAGGAGGGACCCAGGCGTCCGGGCCCCATAGATTGCACTGAGGAGGGACCCAGGCGTCCGGGCCCCATAGATTTGAATGAGGAGGGACCCAGGCGTCCGGGAGCCATAGATTTGAACGAGGAGGGACCCAGGCGTCCGGGCCCCATAGATTTGACCAAGGAGGGACCCAGGTGTCCGGGCCCCATAGATTTGAACGAGGAGGGACCCAGGCGTCCGGGCGCCATAGATTTGAACGAGGAGGGACCCAGGCGTCCGGGCCCCATAGATTTGACCAAGGAGGGACCCAGGCGTCCGGGCCCCATAGGTTTGAACGAGGAGGGACCCAGGCGTCCGGGTCCCATAGATTTGAACGAGGAGGGACCCAGGCGTCCGGGTCCCATAGATTGCACTGAGGAGGGACCCAGGCGTCCGGGCCCCATAGATTGCACTGAGGAGGGACCCAGGCGTCCTGGCCCCATAGATTGCACTGAGGAGGGACCCAGGCGTCCGGGACCCATAGATTTGACCGAGGAGGGACCCAGGCGTCCGGGCCCCATAGATTGCACTGAGGAGGGACCCAGGCGTCCGGGCCCCATAGATTTGAATTAGGAGGGACCCAGGCGTCCGGGCCCCATAGATTGCACTGAGGAGGGACCCAGGCGTCCGGGCCCCATAGATTACACTGAGGAGGGACCCAGGCGTCCGGGCCCCATAGATTGCACTGAGGAGGGACCCAGGCGTCCGGGCCCCATAGATTGCACCGAGGAGGGACCCAGGCGACCGGGCCCCATAGATTGCACTGAGGAGGGACCCAGGCGTCCGGGACCCATAGATTTCACCGAGGAGGGACCCAGGCGTCCGGGCCCCATAGATTGCACTGAGGAGGGACCCAGGCGTCCGGGCCCCATAGATTTGAATGAGGAGGGACCCAGGCGTCCGGGCCCCATAGATTATACTGAGGAGGGACCCAGGCGTCCGGGCCCCATAGATTTCACCAAGGAGGGACCCAGGCGTCCGGGCCCCATAGATTGCACTGTGGAGGGACCCAGGCGTCCGGGCCCCATAGATTTGACCAAGGAGGGACCCAGGCGTCCGGGCCCCATAGATATAACCAAGGAGGGACCCAGGCGTCCGGGCCCCATAGATTGCACTGAGGAGGGACCCAGGCGTCCGGGCCCCATAGATTTGACCGAGGAGGGACCCAGGCGTCCGGGCCCCATAGATTTAATCGATGAGGGACCCAGGCGTCCGGGCCCCATAGATTGCACTGAGGAGGGACCCAGGCATCCGGGCCCCATAGGTTTGAATGAGGAGGGACCCAGGCGTCCGGGCGCCATAGATTGCACTGAGCAGGGACCCAGGCGTCCGGGCCCCATAGATTGCACTGAGGAGGGACCCAGGCATCCGGGCCCCATAGATTTGACCAAGGAGGGACCCAGGCGTCCGGGCCCCATAGATTGCACTGAGGAGGGACCCAGGCATCCGGGCCCCATAGATTTGAAAGAGGAGGGACCCAGGTGTCCGGGCCCCATAGATTGCACTGAGGAGGGACCCAGGCATCCGGGCCCCATAGATTTGAACGAGGAGGGACCCAGGCGTCCGGGCCCCATAGATTGCACCGAGGAGGGACCCAGGCGTCCGGGCCCCATAGATTGCACTGAGGAGGGACCCAGGCGTCCGGGCCCCATACATTACACTGAGGAGGGACCCAGGCGTCCGGGCCCCATAGATTTGAATTAGGAGGGACCCAGGCGTCCGGGCCCCATAGATTTGAATGAGGAGGGACCCAGGCGTCCGGGCCCCATAGATTGCACTGAGGAGGGACCCAGGCGTCCGGGCCCCATAGATTTGACCAAGGAGGGACCCAGGCGTCCGGGCCCCATAGATTGCACTCAGGAGGGACCCAGGCGTCCGGGCCCCATAGATTTGACCGAGGAGGGACCCAGGCGTCCGGGCCCCATAGATTTGACCGAGGAGGGACCCAGGCGTCCGGGCCCCATAGATTGCACTCAGGAGGGACCCAGGCGTCCGGGCCCCATAGATTTGACCGAGGAGGGACCCAGGCGTCCGGGCCCCATAGATTTAATCGATGAGTGACCCAGGCGTCCGGGCCCCATATATTTGACCAAATAGGGACCCTGGCGTCCGGGCCCCATAGATTGCACTGAGGAGGGACCCAGGCGTCCGGGCCCCATAGATTGAACTGAGGAGGGACCCAGGCGTCCGGGCCCCATAGATTTGACCAATGAGGGACCCAGGTGTCCGGGCCCCATAGATATAACCAAGGAGGGACCCAGGCGTCCGGGCCCCATAGATTGCACTGAGGAGGGACCCAGGCGTCCGGGACCCATAGATTTGAACGAGGAGGGACCCAGGCGTCCGGGCCCCATAGATTTGACCAAGGAGGGACCCAGGTGTCCGGGCCCCATAGATATAACCAAGGAGGGACCCAGGCGTCCGGGCCCCATAGATTGCACTGACAGGGACCCAGGCATCCGGGACCCATAGATTTGAACGAGGAGGGACCCAGGCGTCCGGGTCCCATAGATCGCACTGAGGAGGGACCCAGGCGTCCGGGACCCATAGATTGCAATAAGGAGGGACCCAGGCGTCCGGGCCCCATAGATTGCACTGAGGAGGGACCCAGGCGTCCGGGCCCCATAGATTGCAGTGAGAAGGGACCCAGGCGTCCGGGCCCCATAGATTGCACTGAGGAGGGACCCAGGCGTCCGGGCCCCATAGATTGCACTGAGGAGGGACCCAGGCGTCCGGGCCCCATATATTACACTGAGGAGGGACCCAGGCGTCCGGGCCCCATAGACTTGAACGAGAAGCAACCCAGGGGTCCGGGCCCCATAGATTGCAATGAGGAGGGACCCAGGCGTCCGGGCCCCATAGATTTGACCAAGAAGGGACCCAGGCGTCCGGGCCCCATAGATTGCACCGAGGAGGGACCCAGGCGTCCGGGCCCCATAGATTTGACCAAGGAGGGACCCAGGCGTCCGGGCCCCATAGATATAACCAAGGAGGGACCCAGGCGTCCGGGCCCCATAGATTGCACTGAGGAGGGACCCAGGCGTCCGGGCCCCATAGATTTGAATGAGGAGGGACCCAGGCGTCCGGGCCCCATAGATTATACTGAGGAGGGACCCAGGCGTCCGGGCCCCATAGATTTCACCAAGGAGGGACCCAGGCGTCCGGGCCCCATAGATTGCACTGTGGAGGGACCCAGGCGTCCGGGACCCATAGATTTGACCAAGGAGGGACCCAGGCGTCCGGGCCCCATAGATTTGACAGATGGGGGACCCAGGCGTCCGGGCCCCATAGATTGCACTCAGGAGGGACCCAGGCGTCCGGGCCCCATAGATTTAACCGAGGAGGGACCCAGGCGTCCGGGCCCCATAGATTTGACCGAGGAGGGACCCAGGCGTCCGGGCCCCATAGATTTAATCGATGAGGGACCCAGGCGTCCGGGCCCCATAGATTGCACTGAGGAGGGACCCAGGCATCCGGGCCCCATAGATTTGAACGAGGAGGGACCCAGGCGTCCGGGCCCCATAGATTTGACCGAGAAGGGACCCAGGCGTCCGGGCCCCATAGATTTGACCAAGGAGGGACCCAGGTGTCCGGGCCCCATAGATATAACCAAGGAGGGACCCAGGCGTCCGGGCCCCATAGATTGCACTGAGGAGGGACCCAGGCATCCGGGCCCCATAGATTTGAACGAGGAGGGACCCAGGCGTCCGGGCCCCATAGATTGCACCGAGGAGGGACCCAGGCGTCCGGGCCCCATAGATTGCACTGAGGAGGGACCCAGGCGTCCGGGCCCCATAGATTGCACTGAGGAGGGACCCAGGCGTCCGGGCCCCATAGATTTGAATTAGGAGGGACCCAGGCGTCCGGGCCCCATAGATTTGTCTGAGGAGGGACCCAGGCATCCGGGCCCCATAGATTGCACTGAGGAGGGACCCAGGCGTCCGGGCCCCATAGATTACACTGAGGAGGGACCCAGGCGTCCGGGCCCCATAGACTTGAACGAGGAGGGACCCAGGCGTCCGGGCCCCATAGATTTCCGTGAGAAGGGACCCAGGCGTCCGGGCCCCATAGATTTGACTGAGGAGGGACCCAGGCGTCCGGGCCCCATAGATTTGAATTAGGAGGGACCCAGGTGTCCGGGCCCCATAGATTGCACTGAGGAGGGACCCAGGCGTCCGGGCCCCATAGATTACACTGAGGAGGGACCCAGGCGTCCGGGCCCCATAGACTTGAACGAGGAGGGACCCAGGCGTCCGGGCCCCATAGATTGCACTGAGGAGGGACCCAGGCGTCCGGGCCCCATAGATTGCACTGAGGAGGGACCCAGGCGTCCGGGCCCCATAGATTTGACCGAGGAGGGTCCCAGGCGTCCGGGCCCCATAGATTGCACTGAGGAGGGACCCAGGAGTCCGGGACCCATAGATTTCACCGAGGAGGGACCCAGGCGTCCGGGCCCCATAGATTTGACCGATGAGGGACCCAGGCGTCCGGGCCCCATAGATTTGACCGATGAGGGACCCAGGCGTCCGGGCCCCATAGATTTGACCGATGATGGACCCAGGCGTCCGGGCCCCATAGATTGCAGTGAGGAGGGACCCAGGCGTCCGGGCCCCATAGATTGCACTGAGGAGGGACCCAGGCATCCGGGCCCCATAGATTGCACTGAGGAGGGACCCAGGCGTCCGGGCCCCATAGATTTGACCGATGAGGGACCCAGGCGTCCGGGCCCCATAGATTTGACCGATGAGGGACCCAGGCGTCCGGGCCCCATAGATTTGACCGATGATGGACCCAGGCGTCCGGGCCCCATAGATTGCATCTAGGAGGGACCCAGGCGTCCGGGCCCCATATATTTCACTGAGGAGGGACCCAGGCATCCGGGCCCCATATATTTGGCCGAGAAGGGACCCAGGCGTCCGGGCCCCATAGATTTGACCGAGAAGGGACCCAGGCGTCCGGGCCCCATAGATTGCACTGAGGAGGGACCCAGGCGTCCGGGCCCCATAGATTGAAATGATAAGGGACCCAGGCGCCCGGGCCCCATAGATTGCACTGAGAAGGGACCCAGGTGTTCGGGCCCCATAGATTACACCGAGGAGGGACCCGGGCGTCCGGGCCCCATAGATTTGACCGAGGAGGGACCCAGGAGTCCGGGCCCCATAGATTTGACCGATGAGGGACCCAGGCGTCCGGGCCCCATAGATTTGACCGATGAGGGACCCAGGCGTCCGGGCCCCATAGATTTGACCAAGGAGGGACCCAGGCGTCCGGGCCCCATAGATTTGACCAAGGAGGGACCCAGGCGTCCGGGCCCCATAGATTGCACTGAGGAGGGACCCAGGCGTCCGGGCCCCATAGATTTGAATTAGGAGGGAACCAGGCGTCCGGGCCCCATAGATTGCACTGAGGAGGGACCCAGGCGTCCGGGCCCCATAGACTTGAACGAGAAGCAACCCAGGGGTCCGGGCCCCATAGATTGCAATGAGGAGGGACCCAGGCGTCCGGGCCCCATAGATTTGACCAAGAAGGGACCCAGGCGTCCGGGCCCCATAGATTGCACCGAGGAGGGACCCAGGCGTCCGGGCCCCATAGATTTGACCAAGGAGGGACCCAGGCGTCCGGGCCCCATAGATATAACCAAGGAGGGACCCAGGCGTCCGGGCCCCATAGATTTGACCGAGAAGGGACCCAGGCGTCCGGGCCCGATAGATTTGACCAAGGAGGGACCCAGGCGTCCGGGTCCCATAGATTTGACCAAGGAGGGACCCAGGCGTCCGGGCCCCATAGATTTCACCGAGGAGGGACCCAGGCGTCCGGGCCCCATAGATTTGAATTAGGAGGGACCCAGGCGTCCGGGCCCCATAGATTGCACAGAGGAGGGACCCAGGCGTCCGGGCCCCATAGATTACACTGAGGAGGGACCCAGGCGTCCGGGCCCCATAGACTTGAACGAGGAGGGACCCAGGCGTCCGGGCCCCATAGATTGCACTGAGGAGGGACCCAGGCGTCCGGGCCCCATAGATTGCACTGAGGAGGGACCCAGGCGTCCGGGCCCCATAGATTGCACCGAGGAGGGACCCAGGCGACCGGGCCCCATAGATTGCACTGAGGAGGGACCCAGGCGTCCGGGACCCATAGATTTCACCGAGGAGGGACCCAGGCGTCCGGGCCCCATAGATTGCACTGAGGAGGGACCCAGGCGTCCGGGCCCCATAGATTTGAATGAGGAGGGACCCAGGCGTCCGGGCCCCATAGATTATACTGAGGAGGGACCCAGGCGTCCGGGCCCCATAGATTTCACCAAGGAGGGACCCAGGCGTCCGGGCCCCATAGATTGCACTGTGGAGGGACCCAGGCGTCCGGGCCCCATAGATTTGACCAAGGAGGGACCCAGGCGTCCGGGCCCCATAGATTGCACTCAGGAGGGACCCAGGCGTCCGGACCCCATAGATTTGACCGAGGAGGGACCCAGGCGTCCGGGCCCCATAGATTTAATCGATGAGGGACCCAGGCGTCCGGGCCCCATATATTTGACCAAATAGGGGCCCTGGCGTCCGGGCCCCATAGATTGAACTGAGGAGGGACCCAGGCGTCCGGACCCCATAGATTGCACCGAGGAGGGACCCAGGCGTCCGGGCCCCATAGATTTGACCAAGGAGGGACCCAGGCGTCCGGGCCCCATAGGTATAACCAAGGAGGGACCCAGGCGTCCGGGCCCCATAGATTGCACTGAGGAGGGACCTAGGCGTCCGGGCCCCATAGATTTGAATGAGGAGGGACCCAGGCGTCCGGGCCCCATAGATTATACTGAGGAGGGACCCAGGCGTCCGGGCCCCATAGATTTCACCAAGGAGGGACCCAGGCGTCCGGGCCCCATAGATTGCACTGTGGAGGGACCCAGGCGTCCGGGCCCCATAGATTTGACCAAGGAGGGACCCAGGCGTCCGAGCGCCATAGATTTGACACATGGGGGACCCAGGCGTCCGGGCCCCATAGATTTGACCGAGGAGGGACCCAGGCGTCCGGGCCCCATAGATTTAATCGATGAGGGACCCAGGCGTCCGGGCCCCATAGATTGCACTGAGGAGGGACCCAGGCGTCCGGGCCCCATAGATTTGAATGAGGAGGGACCCAGGCGTCCGGGCGCCATACATTGCACTGAGGAGGGACCCAGGCGTCCGGGCCCCATAGATTGCACTGAGGAGGGACCCAGGCATCCGGGCCCCATAGATTTGACCAAGGAGGGACCCAGGCGTCCGGGCCCCATAGATTGCACTGAGGAGGGACCCAGGCGTCCGGGCCCCATAGATTTGAATTAGGAGGGACCCAGGCGTCCAGGCCCCATAGATTGCACCGAGGAGGGACCCAGGCGTCCGGGCCCCATAGATTGCACCGAGGAGGGACCCAGGCGTCCGGGCCCCATAGATTGCACTGAGGAGGGACCCAGGCGTCCGGGCCCCATAGATTTGAATTAGGAGGGACCCAGGCGTCCGGGCCCCATAGATTTGTCTGAGGAGGGACCCAGGCATCCGGGCCCCATAGATTGCACTGAGGAGGGACCCAGGCGTCCGGGCCCCATAGATTACACTGAGGAGGGACCCAGGCGTCCGGGCCCCATAGACTTGAACGAGGAGGGACCCAGGCGTCTGGGCCCCATAGATTGCACTGAGGAGGGACCCAGGCGTCCGGGACCCATAGATTTCACCGAGGAGGGACCCAGGCGTCCGGGCCCCATAGACTTGAACGAGGAGGGACCCAGGCGTCCGGGCCCCATAGATTGCACTGAGGAGGGACCCAGGCGTCCGGGCCCCATAGATTTGAATGAGGAGGGACCCAGGCGTCCGGGCCCCATAGATTTGAATGAGGAGGGACCCAGGCGTCCGGGCCCCATAGATTGCACTGAGGAGGGACCCAGGCGTCCGGGCCCCATAGATTTGACCGAGGAGGGACCCAGGCGTCTGGGCCCCATAGATTTTACTGAGGAGGGACCCAGGTGTCCGGGCCCCATAGATTTCACCAAGGAGGGACCCAGGCGTCCGGGCCCCATAGATTGCAGTGAGAAGGGACCCAGGCGTCCGGGCCCCGTAGATTTGACTGAGGAGGGACCCAGGCGTCCGGGCCCCATAGATTGCACTGAGGAGGGACCCAGGCGTCCGGGACCCATAGATTTCACCGAGGAGGGACCCAGGCGTCCGGGCCCCATAGATTGCACTGAGGAGGGACCCAGGCGTCCGGGACCCATAGATTTCACCGAGGAGGGACCCAGGCGACCGGGCCCCATAGATTGCACTGAGGAGGGACCCAGGCGTCCGGGCCCCATAGATTTGACCGATGAGGGACCCAGGCGTCCGGGCCCCATAGATTTGACCAAGGAGGGACCCAGGCGTCCGGGCCCCATAGATTGCACTGAGGAGGGACCCAGGCATCCGGGCCCCATAGATTTGACCGAGGAGGGACCCAGGCGTCCGGGCCCCATAGATTTGACCGAAAAGGGACCCAGGCGTCCGGGCCCCATAGATTGCACTGAGGAGGGACCCAGGCATCCGGGATACCCATAGATTTGACCGAGGAGGGACCCAGGCGTCCGGGCCCCATAGATTTGACCGAGGTGGGACCCAGGCGTCCGGGCCCCATAGATTTGACCGAGAAGGGACCCAGGCGTCCGGGCCCCATAGATTGCACTGAGGAGGGACCCAGGCATCCGGGATACCCATAGATTTGACCGAGGAGGGACCCAGGCGTCCGGGCCCCATAGATTTGACCGAGGTGGGACCCAGGCGTCCGGGCCCCAAAGATTTGACCGATGAGGGACCCAGGCGTCCGGGCCCCATAGATTTGACCGATGATGGACCCAGGCGTCCGGGCCCCATAGATTGCACTCAGGAGGGACCCAGGCGTCCGGGCCCCATAGATTGCATCTAGGAGGGACCCAGGCGTCCGGGCCCCATATATTTCACTGAGGAGGGACCCAGGCATCCGGGCCCCATAGATTTGACCGAGAAGGGACCCAGGCATCCGGGCCCCATAGATTTGACCGAGAAGGGACCCAGGCGTCCGGGCCCCATAGATTTGACCAAGGAGGGACCCAGGCGTCCGGGCCCCATAGATTGCACTGAGGAGGGACCCAGGCGTCCGGGCCCCATAGATTGCAGGGAGGAGGGACCCAGGCGTCCGGGCCCCATAGATTGCATTGAGGAGGGACCCAGGCATCCGGGCCCCATAGATTGCACTGAGAAGGGACCCAGGCGTCCAGGCCCCATAGATTTGACCAAGGAGGGACCCAGGCGTCCGGGCCCCATAGATTTGACCAAGGAGGGACCCAGGCGTCCGGGCCCCATAGATTGCATTGAGGAGGGACCCAGGCGTCCGAGCCCCATAGACGGCAGTGAGGAGGGACCCAGGCATCCGGGCCCCATAGATTTGACCGAGGAGGAACCCAGGCGTCCGGGCCCCATAGATTGCAGCGAGGAGGGAACCGGGCGTCCGGGCCCCATAGATTTGACCGAGGAGGGACCCAGGCGTCCGGGCCCCATAGATTGCACGGATAAGGGAGCCAGGCATCCGGGCCCCATAGATTGCACTGAGAAGGGACCCAGGTGTTCGGGCCCCATAGATTACACCGAGGAGGGACCCAGGCGTCCGGGCCCCATAGATTGAACTGAGGAGGGACCCAGGTATCCGGGCCCCATAGATTTGAATGAGGAGGGACCCAGGCGTCCGGGCGCCATAGATTTGAACGAGGAGGGACCCAGGCGTCCGGGCCCCATAGATTTGACCAAGGAGGGACCCAGGTGTCCGGGCCCCATAGATATAACCAAGGAGGGACCCAGGCGTCCGGGTCCCATAGATTGCACTGAGGAGGGACCCAGGCGTCCGGGACCCATAGATTGCAATAAGGAGGGACCCAGGCGTCCGGGCCCCATAGATTGCAGTGAGAAGGGACCCAGGCGTCCGGGCCCCATAGATTTGACTGAGGAGGGACCCAGGCGTCCGGGCCCCATAGATTGCACTGAGGAGGGACCCAGGCGTCCGGGCCCCATAGATTACACTGAGGAGGGACCCAGGCGTCCGGGCCCCATAGACTTGAACGAGGAGGGACCAGGCGTCCGGGCCCCATAGATTGCAGTGAGGAGGGACCCAGGCGTCCGGGCCCCATAGATTGCACCGAGGAGGGACCCAGGCATCCGGGCCCCATAGATTGCACTGAGGAGGGACCCAGGCATCCGGGCCCCATAGATTTGACCGAGGAGGAACCCAGGCGTCCGGGCCCCATAGATTTGACCAAGGAGAGACCCAGGCATCCGGACCCCATAGATTGCACTGAGAAGGGACCCAGGTGTTCGGGCCCCATAGATTACACCGAGAAGGGACCCGGGCGTCCGGGCCCCATAGATTTGACCAAGGAGGGACCCAGGAGTCCGGGCCCCATAGATTTGACCAAGGAGGGACCCAGGCGTCCGGGCCCCATAGATTTGACCAAGGAGGGACCCAGGCGTCCGGGCCCCATAGATTTGACCAAGGAGGGACCCAGGCGTCCGGGCCCCATAGATTGCACTGAGGAGGGACCCAGGCGTCCGGGCCCCATAGATTTGACCGATGAGGGACCCAGGCGTCCGGGCCCCATAGATTTGACCAAGGAGGGACCCAGGCGTCCGGGCCCCATAGATTGCACTGAGGAGGGACCCAGGCATCCGGGCCCCATAGATTTGACCGAGGAGGGACCCAGGCGTCCGGGCCCCATAGATTTGACCGAGAAGGGACCCAGGCGTCCGGGCCCCATAGATTTCACCGATGATGGACCCAGGCGTCCGGGCCCCATAGATTTGACCGAGGTGGGACCCAGGCGTCCGGGCCCCAAAGATTTGACCGATGATGGACCCAGGCGTCCGGGCCCCATAGATTGCACTCAGGAGGGACCCAGGCGTCCGGGCCCCATAGATTGCATCTAGGAGGGACCCAGGCGTCCGGGCCCCATAGATTGCACTGAGGAGGGACCCAGGCATCCGGGCCCCATAGATTTGACCGAGAAGGGACCCAGGCGTCCGGGCCCCATAGATTTGACCGAGAAGGGACCCAGGCGTCCGGGCCCCATAGATTTGACCAAGGAGGGACCCAGGCGTCCGGGCCCCATAGATTGCACTGAGGAGGGACCCAGGCGTCCGGGCCCCATAGATTGCAGGGAGGAGGGACCCAGGCGTCCGGGCCCCATAGATTGCATTGAGGAGGGACCCAGGCATCCGGGCCCCATAGATTGCACTGAGAAGGGACCCAGGCGTCCAGGCCCCATATATTTGACCAAGGAGGGACCCAGGCGTCCGGGCCCCATAGATTTGACCAAGGAGGGACCCAGGCGTCCGGGCCCCATAGATTGCATTGAGGAGGGACCCAGGCGTCCGAGACCCATAGACGGCAGTGAGGAGGGACCCAGGCGTCCGGGCCCCATAGATTTGACCGAGAAGGGACCCAGGCGTCTGGGTCCCATAGATTGCACTGAGGAGGGACCCAGGCGTCCGGGCCCCATAGATTGCACTGAGGAGGGACCCAGGCATCCGGGCCCCATAGATTTGACCGAGGAGGAACCCAGGCGTCCGGGCCCCATAGATTGCAGCGAGGAGGGAACCAGGCGTCCGGGCCCCATAGATTTGAATGAGGAGGGACCCAGGCGTCCGGGCCCCATAGATTTGACCGAGGAGGGACCCAGGCGTCCGGGCCCCATAGATTGCACGGATAAGGGACCCAGGCATCCGGGCCCCATAGATTGCACTGAGAAGGGACCCAGGTGTTCGGGCCCCATAGATTACACCGAGGAGGGACCCAGGCGTCCGGGCCTTATAGATTTGACCGAGGAGGGACCCAGGAGTCCGGGCCCCATAGATTTGACCGAGGAGGGACCCAGGCGTCCGGGCCCCATAGATTTGACAAAGGAGGGACCCAGGCGTCCGGGCCCCATAGATTGAACTGAGGAGGGACCCAGGTATCCGGGCCCCATAGATTTGACCAAGGAGGGACCCAGGTGTCCGGGCCCCATAGATATAACCAAGGAGGGACCCAGGCGTCCGGGCCCCATAGATTTGAATTAGGAGGGACCCAGGCGTCCGGGCCCCATAGATTGCACTGAGGAGGGACCCAGGCGTCCGGGCCCCATAGATTACACTGAGGAGGGACCCAGGCGTCCGGGCCCCATAGACTTGAACGAGGAGGGACCCAGGCGTCCGGGCCCCATAGATCTGACTGAGGAGGGACCCAGGCGTCCGGGCCCCATAGATTGCACCGAGGAGGGACCCAGGCGTCCGGGCCCCATAGATTGCACTGAGGAGGGACCCAGGCGTCCGGGACCCATAGATTTCACCGAGGAGGGACCCAGGCGTCCGCGCCCCATAGATTGCACTGAGGAGGGACCCAGGCGTCCGGGCCCCATAGATTTGACCAAGGAGGGACCCAGGCGTCCGGGCCCCATAGATATAACCAAGGAGGGACCCAGGCGTCCGGGCCCCATAGATTTGAATGAGGAGGGACCCAGGTGTCCGGGCACCATAGATAAGAATGAGGAGGGACCCAGGCATCCGGGCCCCATAGATTTGAATGAGGAGAGACCCAGGCATCCGGGCCCTATAGATTTGAATGAGGAGGGACCCAGGCGTCCGGACCCCATAGATTTCAACGAGGAGGGACCCAGGCGTCCTGGCCCCATAGATTTGAATGAGGAGGGACCCAGGCGTCCGGGCCCCATAGATTTGACCTAGGAGGGACCCAGGCGTCCGGGCCCCATAGATTGCACTGAGGAGGGACCCAGGCGTCCGGGCCCCATAGATTTGACCGAGAAGGGACCCAGGCGTCCGGGCCCCATAGATTGCACTGAGGAGGGACCCAGGCGTCCGGGCCCCATAGATTTGACCGAGGAGGGACCCAGGCGTCCGGGCCCCATAGATTTGACCGAGAAGGGACCCAGGCGTCCGGGCCCCATAGATTGCACTGAGGAGGGACCCAGGCATCCGGGCCCCATAGATTTGACCGATGAGGGACCCAGGCGTCCGGGCCCCATAGATTTGACTGAGGAGGGACCCAGGCGTCCGGGCCCCATAGATTTGACTGAGGAGGGACCCAGGCGTCCGGGCCCCATAGATTTGACCGATGAGGGACCCAGGCGTCCGGGCCCCATAGATTTGACCGAGGTGGGACCCAGGCGTCCGGGCCCCATAGATTTGACCGATGAGGGACCCAGGCGTCCGGGCCCCATAGATATGACCGATGATGGACCCAGGCGTCCGGGCCCCATAGATTGCAGTGAGGAGGGACCCAGGCGTCCGGGCCCCATAGATTTGACCGAGAAGGGACCCAGGCGTCCGGGCCCCATAGATTTGACCAAGGAGGGACCCAGGCGTCCGGGTCCCATAGATTTGACCAAGGAGGGACCCAGGCGTCTGGGCCCCATAGATTGCACTGAGGAGGGACCCAGGCGTCCGGGCCCCATAGATTGCACTGAGGAGGGACCCAGGCATCCGGGCCCCATAGATTGCACTGAGGAGGGACCCAGGCGTCCGGGACCGATAGATTTGACCGATGAGGGACCCAGGCGTCCGGGCCCCATAGATTTGACCGATGAGGGACCCAGGCGTCCGGGCCCCATAGATTTGACCGATGAGGGACCCAGGCGTCCGGGCCCCATAGATTGCAGTGAGGAGGGACCCAGGCGTCCGTGCCCCATAGATTGCAGTGAGGAGGGACCCAGGCGTCCGGGACCCATATATTTCACTGAGGAGGGACCCAGGCGTCCGGGCCCCATAGATTTGACCGAGAAGGGACCCAGGCGTCCGGGCCCCATAGATTGCATCTAGGAGGGACCCAGGCGTCCGGGCCCCATATATTTCACTGAGGAGGGACCCAGGCATCCGGGCCCCATATATTTGGCCGAGAAGGGACCCAGGCGTCCGGGCCCCATAGATTTGACCGAGAAGGGACCCAGGCGTCCGGGCCCCATAGATTGCACTGAGGAGGGACCCAGGCGTCCGGGCCCCATAGATTGAAATGATAAGGGACCCAGGCGTCCGGGCCCCATAGATTGCACTGAGGAGGGACCCAGGCGTCCGGGCCCCATAGATTAGAGCGAGGAGCGACCCAGGCGTCCGGGCCCCATAGATTAGAGCGAGGAGGGACCCAGGCGTCCGGGCCCCATAGATTTGAACGAGGAAGGACCCAGGCGTCCTGGCCCCATAGATTTGAATGAGGAGGGACCCAGGCGTCCGGGCCCCATAGATTATACTGAGGAGGGACCCAGGCATCCGGGCCCCATAGATTTGACCAAGGAGGGACCCAGGCGTCCGGGCCCCATAGATTGCACTGAGGAGGGACCCAGGCGTCCGGGGCCCATAGATTGCACTCAGGAGGGACCCAGGCGTCCGGGCCCCATAGATTTAACCGAGGAGGGACCCAGGCGTCCGGGCCCCATAGATTTGACCGCGGAGGGACCCAGGCGTCCGGGCCCCATAGATTGCACTGAGGAGGGACCCAGGCGTCCGGGCCCCATAGACTTGAACGAGAAGGGACCAGGCGTCCGGACCCCATAGATTGCAGTGAGGAGGGACCCAGGCGTCCGGGCCCCATAGATTTGACTGAGGAGGGACCCAGGCGTCCGGGCCCCATAGATTGCACTGAGGAGGGACCCAGGCGTCCGGTCCCCATAGATTGCACCGAGGAGGGACCCAGGCGTCCGGGCCCCATAGATTGCACTGAGGAGGGACCCAGGCGTCCGGGACCCATACATTTCACCGAGGAGGGACCCAGGCGTCCGGGCCCCATAGATTGCACTGAGGAGGGACCCAGGCGTCCGGGCCCCATAGATTTGACCAAGGAGGGACCCAGGCGTCCGGGCCCCATAGATATAACCAAGGAGGGATCCAGGCGTCCGGGCCCCATAGATTTGAATGAGGAGGGACCCAGGTGTCCGGGCACCATAGATAAGAATGAGGAGGGACCCAGGCATCCGGGCCCCATAGATTTGAATGAGGAGGGACCCAGGCATCCGGGCCCTATAGATTTGAATGAGGAGGGACCCAGGAGTCCGGACCCCATAGATTTCAACGAGGAGGGACCCAGGCGTCCTGGCCCCATAGATTTGAATGAGGAGGGACCCAGGCGTCCGGGCCCCATAGATTTGACCTAGGAGGGACCCAGGCGTCCGGGCGCCATAGATTTGACTGAGGAGGGACCCAGGCGTCCGGGCCCCATAGATTTGACCGAGAAGGGACCCAGGCGTCCGGGCCCCATAGATTGCACTGAGGAGGGACCCAGGCGTCCGGGCCCCATAGATTTGACCTAGGAGGGACCCAGGCGTCCGGGCCCCATAGATTTGACTGAGGAGGGACCCAGGCGTCCGGGCCCCATAGATTTGACCGATGAGGGACCCAGGCGTCCGGGCCCCATAGATTTGACCGAGGTGGGACCCAGGCGTCCGGGCCCCATAGATTTGACCGATGAGGGACCCAGGCGTCCGGGCCCCATAGATATGACCGATGAGGGACCCAGGCGTCCGGGCCCCATAGATTGCAGTGAGGAGGGACCCAGGCGTCCGGGCCCCATAGATTGCATCTAGGAGGGACCCCGGCGTCCGGGCCCCATAGATTTGACCGAGAAGGGACCCAGGCGTCCGGGCCCCATAGATTTGACCGATGAGGGACCCAGGCGTCCGGGCCCCATAGATTTGACCGATGAGGGACCCAGGCGTCCGGGCCCCATAGATTTGACCGATGATGGACCCATGCGTCCGGGCCCCATAGATTGCAGTGAGGAGGGACCCAGGCGTCCGTGCCCCATAGATTGCATCTAGGAGGGACCCAGGCGTCCGGGCCCCATATATTTCACTGAGGAGGGACCCAGGCATCCAGGCCCCATAGACGGCAGTGAGGAGGGACCCAGGCGTCCGGGCCCCATAGATTTGACCGAGAAGGGACCCAGGCGTCCGGGCCCCATAGATTGCACTGAGGAGGGACCCAGGCGTCCGGGCCCCATAGATTTGACCGAGGAGGAACCCAGGCGTCCGGGCCCCATAGATTGCAGCGAGGAGGGACCCGGGCGTCCGGGCCCCATAGATTTGACCGAGGAGGGACCCAGGCGTCCGGGCCCCATAGATTGCACGGATAAGGGACCCAGGCATCCGGACCCCATAGATTGCACTGAGAAGGGACCCAGGTGTTCGTGCCCCATAGATTACACTGAGGAGGGACCCAGGCGTCCGGGCCCCATAGATTTGACCGATGAGGGACCCAGGCGTCCGGGCCCCATAGATTTGACCGATGAGGGACCCAGGCGTCCGGGCCCCATAGATTTGACCAAGGAGGGACCCAGGCGTCCGGGACCCATAGATTTGACCGATGAGGGACCCAGGCGTCCGGGCCCCATAGATTTGACCAAGGAGGGACCCAGGCGTCCGGGCCCCATAGACGGCAGTGAGGAGGGACCCAGGCGTCCGGGCCCCATAGATTTGACCGAGAAGGGACCCAGGTGTCCGGGCCCCATAGATTGCACTGAGGAGGGACCCAGGCATCCGGGCCCCATAGATTTGAACGAGGAAGGACCCAGGTGTCCTGGCCCCATAGATTTGAATGAGGAGGGACCCAGGCGTCCGGGCCCCATAGATTATACTGAGGAGGGACCCAGGCATCCGGGCCCCATAGATTTGACCAAGGAGGGACCCAGGCGTCCGGGCCCCATAGATTGCACTGAGGAGGGACCCAGGCGTCCGGGGCCCATAGATTGCACTCAGGAGGGACCCAGGCGTCCGGGCCCCATAGATTTAACCGAGGAGGGACCCAGGCGTCCGGGCCCCATAGATTTGACCGCGGAGGGACCCAGGCGTCCGGGCCCCATAGATTGCACTGAGGAGGGATCCAGGCGTCCGGGCCCCATAGACTTGAACGAGGAGGGACCAGGCGTCCGGACCCCATAGATTGCAGTGAGGAGGGACCCAGGCGTCCGGGCCCCATAGATTTGACTGAGGAGGGACCCAGGCGTCCGGGCCCCATAGATTGCACTGAGGAGGGACCCAGGCGTCCGGTCCCCATAGATTGCACCGAGGAGGGACCCAGGCGTCCGGGCCCCATAGATTGCACTGAGGAGGGACCCAGGCTTCCGGGACCCATACATTTCACCGAGGAGGGACCCAGGCGTCCGGTCCCCATAGATTGCACCGAGGAGGGACCCAGGCGTCCGGGCCCCATAGATTGCACTGAGGAGGGACCCAGGCGTCCGGGCCCCATAGATTTGACCAAGGAGGGACCCAGGCGTCCGGGCCCCATAGATATAACCAAGGAGGGATCCAGGCGTCCGGGCCCCATAGATTTGAATGAGGAGGGACCCAGGTGTCCGGGCACCATAGATAAGAATGAGGAGGGACCCAGGCATCCGGGCCCCATAGATTTGAATGAGGAGGGACCCAGGCATCCGGGCCCTATAGATTTGAATGAGGAGGGACCCAGGAGTCCGGACCCCATAGATTTCAACGAGGAGGGACCCAGGCGTCCTGGCCCCATAGATTTGAATGAGGAGGGACCCAGGCGTCCGGGCCCCATAGATTTGACCTAGGAGGGACCCAGGCGTCCGGGCGCCATAGATTTGACTGAGGAGGGACCCAGGCGTCCGGGCCCCATAGATTTGACCGAGAAGGGACCCAGGCGTCCGGGCCCAATAGATTGCACTGAGGAGGGACCCAGGCATCCGGGCCCCATAGATTTGACCGAGGAGGGACCCAGGCGTCCGGGCCCCATAGATTTGACCTAGGAGGGACCCAGGCGTCCGGGCCCCATAGATTTGACTGAGGAGGGACCCAGGCGTCCGGGCCCCATAGATTTGACCGATGAGGGACCCAGGCGTCCGGGCCCCATAGATTTGACCGAGGTGGGACCCAGGCGTCCGGGCCCCATAGATTTGACCGATGAGGGACCCAGGCGTCCGGGCCCCATAGATTTGACCGATGAGGGACCCAGGCGTCCGGGCCCCATAGATATGACCGATGATGGACCCAGGCGTCCGGGCCCCATAGATTGCAGTGAGGAGGGACCCAGGCGTCCGGGCCCCATAGATTGCATCTAGGAGGGACCCAGGCGTCCGGGCCCATAGATTTGACCGAGAAGGGACCCAGGCGTCCGGGCCCCATAGATTTGACCGATGAGGGACCCAGGCGTCCGGGCCCCATAGATTTGACCGATGAGGGACCCAGGCGTCCGGGCCCCATAGATTTGACCGATGATGGACCCAGGCGTCCGTGCCCCATAGATTGCATCTAGGAGGGACCCAGGCGTCCGGGCCCCATATATTTCACTGAGGAGGGACCCAGGCATCCAGGCCCCATAGACGGCAGTGAGGAGGGACCCAGGCGTCCGGGCCCCATAGATTTGACCGAGAAGGGACCCAGGCGTCCGGGCCCCATAGATTGCACTGAGGAGGGACCCAGGCGTCCGGGCCCCATAGATTTGACCGAGGAGGAACCCAGGCGTCCGGGCCCCATAGATTGCAGCGAGGAGGGACCCGGGCGTCCGGGCCCCATAGATTTGACCGAGGAGGGACCCAGGCGTCCGGGCCCCATAGATTGCACGGATAAGGGACCCAGGCGTCCGGGCCCCATAGATTGCACTGAGAAGGGACCCAGGTGTTCGTGCCCCATAGATTACACTGAGGAGGGACCCAGGAGTCCGGGCCCCATAGATTGCACCGAGGAGGGACCCAGGCGTCCGGGCCCCATAGATTTGACCGATGAGGGACCCAGGCGTCCGGGCCCCATAGATTTGACCGATGAGGGACCCAGGCGTCCGGGCCCCATAGATTGCACTGAGGAGGGACCCAGGCGTCCGGGACCCATAGATTTGACCGATGAGGGACCCAGGCGTCCGGGCCCCATAGATTTGACCAAGGAGGGACCCAGGCGTCCGGGCCCCATAGACGGCAGTGAGGAGGGACCCAGGCGTCCGGGCCCCATAGATTTGACCGAGAAGGGACCCAGGTGTCCGGGCCCCATAGATTGCACTGAGGAGGGACCCAGGCATCCGGGCCCCATAGATTTGAACGAGGAAGGACCCAGGTGTCCTGGCCCCATAGATTTGAATGAGGAGGGACCCAGGCGTCCGGGCCCCATAGATTATACTGAGGAGGGACCCAGGCATCCGGGCCCCATAGATTTGACCAAGGAGGGACCCAGGCGTCCGGGCCCCATAGATTGCACTGAGGAGGGACCCAGGCGTCCGGGGCCCATAGATTGCACTCAGGAGGGACCCAGGCGTCCGGGCCCCATAGATTTAACCGAGGAGGGACCCAGGCGTCCGGGCCCCATAGATTTGACCGCGGAGGGACCCAGGCGTCCGGGCCCCATAGATTTGACCAAGCAGGGACCCAGGCGTCCGGGCCCCATAGATTGCACTGAGGAGGGACCCAGGCGTCCGGGCCCCATAGATTGCACTGAGGAGGGACCCAGGCGTCCGGGCCCCATAGATTAGAGCGAGGAGGGACCCAGGCGTCCGGGCCCCATAGATAAGAATGAGGAGGGACCCAGGCGTCCTGACCCCATAGATTTGAATGAGGAGGGACCCAGGCGTCCGGGCCCATAGATTATACTGAGGAGGGACCCAGGCGTCCGGGCCCCATAGATTTGACCAAGGAGGGACCCAGGCGTCCGGGCCCCATAGACGGCAGTGAGGAGGGACCCAGGCGTCCGGGCCCCATAGATTTGACCGAGAAGGGACCCAGGCGTCCGGGCCCCATAGATTGCACTGAGGAGGGACCCGGGCGTCCGGGCCCCATAGATTTGACCGAGGAGGGACCCAGGCGTCCGGGCCCCATAGATTGCACGGATAAGGGACCCAGGCATCTGGGCCCCATAGATTGCACTGAGAAGGGACCCAGGTGTTCGGGCCCCATAGATTACACCGAGGAGGGACCCAGGCGTCCGGGCCACATAGATTTCACCATGGAGGGACCCAGGAGTCCGGGCCCCATAGATTTGACCGAGGAGGGACCCAGGCGTCCGGGCCCCATAGATTTGACCAAGGAGGGACCCAGGCGTCCGGGCCCATAGATTTGACCAAGGAGGGACCCAGGCGTCCGGGCCCCATAGATTTCACTGAGGAGGGACCCAGGCGTCCGGGCCACATAGATTTGACCGATGATGGACCCAGGCGTCCGGGCCCCATAGATTGCACTGAGGAGGGACCCAGGCGTCCGGGCCACATAGATTGTACTGAGAAGGGACCCAGGCGTCCGGGCCCCATAGATTTGACCAAGGAGGGACCCAGGAGTCCGGGCCCCATAGATTTGACCAAGGAGGGACCCAGGAGTCCGGGCCCCATAGATTTGACCAAGGAGGGACCCAGGCGTCCGGGCCCCATAGATTGCAGTGTGAAGGGACCCAGGCGTCCGGGCCCCATAGACTGCAGTGACGAGGGACCCAGGCGTCCGGGCCCCATAGATTGCAGCGAGGAGGGACCCAGGCGTCCGGGCGCCATAGTTTTCACCGAGGAGGGACCCAGGCGTCCGGGCCCCATAGATTTCACTGAGGAGGGACCCAGGCGTCCGGGCCCCATAGATTTGACCAAGGAGGGACCCAGGCGTCCGGGTCCCATAGATTTGACCAAGGAGGGACCCAGGCGTCCGGGCCCCATAGATTGCACTGAGGAGTGACCCAGGCGTCCGGGCCCCATAGATTGCACTGAGGAGGGACCCAGGCGTCCGGGCCCCATAGATTGCACTGCGAAGGGACCCAGGCGTCCGGGCCCCATAGATTGCACCGAGGAGGGACCCAGGCGTCCGGGACCCATAGATTGCACTGAGGAGGGACCCAGGCATCCGGGCCCCATAGATTGCACTGAGAAGGGACCCAGGCGTCCGGGCCCCATAGATTGCACTGACGAGGGACCCAGGCATCCGAGCCCCATAGATTGCACCGAGGAGGGACCCAGGCGTCCGGGCCCCATATATTGCAGTGACGAGGGACCCAGGCGACCGGGCCCCATAGATTTCACTGAGGAGGGACCCAGGAGTCCGGGCCCCATAGATTTGACCGAGGAGGGACCCAGGCATCCGGGCCCCATAGATTTCACCGAGGAGGGACCCTGGCGTCCGGGCCCCATAGATTTGACCGAGGAGGGACCCAGGCATCCGGGCCCCATAGATTTTACAGATGAGGGACTCAGGTGTCCGGGCCCCATAGATTGCACTGAGGAGGGACCCAGGCGTCCGGGCCCCATAGATTTGACCGAGGAGGGACCCAGGCGTCCGGGCCCCATAGATTGCACTGAGGAGGGACCCAGGCGTCCGGGCCCCATAGATTGCACTGAGGAGGGACCCAGGCGTCCGGGCCCCATAGATTGCACTGAGGAGGGACCCAGGCGTCCGGGCCCCATAGATTGCACTGAGGAGGGACCCAGGCGTCTGGGCCCCATAGATTGCACTGAGGAGGGACCCAGGCGTCTGGGCCCCATAGATTGCAGTGACGAGGGACCCAGGCGTCCTGGTGTCCCACATCTTCCGCTGCCTAAAACACGGGACTCAGGCGTCCGAGTGCCCTCCCCAAACATCCCGAAAGAGGGACCCAGGCGTCCGAGTGCTCCCAATAAGGGACCCAGGTATGGGTGGTGCCATCGAAACAGGGGACCCAGGTGTGTGGGTATCTCACATCTTTCCCCCGCATAAGGGACCCAGGCATCCGAGTGCCATCTGCAGAACAGGGGACCCAGGTGTTCGGGTTCCACCCCAACTACCCCAAGAAGGGACCCAGGTGTCTGGGGAGACCACAGCTGGAATATTGTGTCCAGTTGTGGCCCCTCAGTTCCAGCAGGACAGGGAACTGCTGCAGAGAGTCCAGCGCAGCCACCAAGATGCTGGAGGGAGTGGAGCATCTCCCGTGTGAGGAAAGGCTGAGGGAGCTGGGGCTCTGGAGCTGGACAAGAGGAGACTGAGGGGGGACTCATTCCTGGGGATCAAGATGGAAAGGGGGAGTGTCAGGAGGATGGAGCCAGGCTCTTCTGGTGACAACCAGGGACAGGACAAGGGGCAATGGGTGCAAACTGGAACACAGGAGGTTCCACTTAAATCTGAGCAGAAACTTGTTCGTGGTGAGGGTGGCAGAGCCTGGCCCAGGCTGCCCAGGGGGTTGTGGAGTCTCCTTCTCTGCAGACATTCCAACCCGCCTGGTTCCTGTGTAACCTCATCTGGGTGTTCCTGCTCCATGGGGGATTGCACTGGATGAGCTTTCCAGGTCCTTCCAACCCCTGACACTCTGTCACTCTGTCCTGTGTCGTTTCTCTCCTCCAGGACACGGGCCCAGGGGGGGACCGAGTCACCCCAGACACCCCCCGCACCACGTCCCGGGGCCAAGGGCAGCGACTCAGGGTCCTGTCCCCTGGTCCTGCACACTCCTCACTGCTCCCACCAGCAGTTCCCGCCCTGCTGCGGGACCCGAGAGTCCTGGTGCCCGCTCCCGCAGTCCCAGCGGGACACTGTCACTGCCCGTCCCCGGAGCCCGGAGGACACCCCGCTCCCCGTCCCCCCCGCCGCGGGCCAAGGCGTCCCATCCCGTCCCATCCCATCCCATCCCATCCCGTCCCATCCCGTCCCATCCCATCCCGTCCCATCCCATCCCATCCCATCCCGTCCCGTCCCATCCCGTCCCATCCCATCCCATCCCGTCCCATCCCGTCCCGTCCTGTCCCATCCCGTCCCATCCCATCCCATCCCATCCCATCCCGTCCCGTCCCGTCCCATCCCATCCCATCCCATCCCGTCCCATCCCGTCCCGTCCCGTCCCGTCCCGTCCCATCCCATCCCATCCCGTCCCATCCCGTCCCATCCCGTCCCATCCCATCCCATCCCATCCCGTCCCGTCCCGTCCCGTCCCGTCCCATCCCATCCCATCCCATCCCGTCCCGTCCCGTCCCATCCCATCCCGTCCCGTCCCATCCCGTCCCATCCCGTCCCATCCCATCCCGTCCCATCCCGTCCTTTCCCATCCCATCCTGTCCCATCCCATCCCATCCCATCCTGTCCCGTCCCGTCCCATCCCATCCCATCCCATCCCGTCCCATCCCGTCCTTTCCCATCCCATCCCGTCCCGTCCCGTCCCATCCCATCCCATCCTGTCCCATCCCGTCCCGTCCCATCACGTCCCATCCCATCCTTTCCCGTCCCATCCCGTCCCGTCCCATCCCGTCCCGTCCCTTCCCATCCCATCCCGTCCCATCCCGTCCCGTCCCATCCCGTCCCGTCCCTTCCCGTCCCATCCCATCCCATCCCATCCCGTCCCATCCCGTCCCGTCCCATCCCATCCCATCCCATCCCATCCCATCCCGTCCCGTCCCATCCCATCCCGTCCCATCCCATCCCATCCCATCCCATCCCATCCCATCCCGTCCCGTCCCATCCCGTCCCGTCCCATCCCATCCCATCCCATCCCATCCCATCCCGTCCCATCCCATCCCATCCCATCCCGTCCCATCCCGTCCCATCCCATCCCATCCCATCCCATCCTGTCCCATCCCATCCCATCCCGTCCCATCCCATCCCGTCCCATCCCATCCCATCCCATCCCGTCCCATCCCATCCCGTCCTGTCCCGTCCCATCCCATCCCATCCCGTCCTGTCCCGTCCCATCCCATCCCATCCCATCCCATCCCATCCCGTCCCATCCCATCCCGTCCCATCCCATCCCATCCCGTCCCGTCCCATCCCATCCCGTCCCATCCCGTCCCATCCCGTCCCATCCCATCCCATCCCATCCCATCCCGTCCCATCCCATCCCGTCCCATCCCATCCCATCCCATCCCGTCCCATCCCGTCCCGTCCCATCCCGTCCCGTCCCTTCCCGTCCCATCCCATCCCATCCCATCCCGTCCCATCCCGTCCCGTCCCATCCCATCCCATCCCATCCCATCCCATCCCGTCCCGTCCCATCCCATCCCGTCCCATCCCATCCCATCCCATCCCATCCCATCCCGTCCCGTCCCATCCCGTCCCGTCCCATCCCATCCCATCCCATCCCATCCCATCCCGTCCCATCCCATCCCATCCCATCCCGTCCCATCCCGTCCCATCCCATCCCATCCCATCCCATCCTGTCCCATCCCATCCCATCCCGTCCCATCCCATCCCGTCCCATCCCATCCCATCCCATCCCGTCCCATCCCATCCCGTCCTGTCCCGTCCCATCCCATCCCATCCCGTCCTGTCCCGTCCCATCCCATCCCATCCCATCCCATCCCATCCCGTCCCATCCCATCCCGTCCCATCCCATCCCATCCCGTCCCGTCCCATCCCATCCCGTCCCATCCCGTCCCATCCCGTCCCATCCCATCCCATCCCATCCCATCCCGTCCCATCCCATCCCATCCCAGCCCATCCCATCCCATCCCGTCTCGTCCCGTCCCGTCCCATCCCATCCCATCCCGTCCTGTCCCGTCCCATCCCATCCCATCCCATCCCATCCCATCCCATCCCATCCCGTCCCATCCCATCCCATCCCATCCCGTCCCGTCCCATCCCATCCCGTCCCATCCCGTCCCATCCCGTCCCATCCCATCCCGTCCCATCCCATCCCATCCCATCCCATCCCATCCCGTCCCATCCCATCCCGTCCCATCCCATCCCATCCCATCCCATCCCGTCCCGTCCCATCCCATCCCGTCCCATCCCATCCCATCCCATCCCATCCCATCCCGTCCCATCCCATCCCGTCCCGTCCCTTCCCATCCCGTCCCGTCCCATCCCGTCCCATCCCGTCCCATCCCATCCCGTCCCGTCCCATCCCGTCATTTCCCATCCCATCCTGTCCCGTCCCATCCCACCCCATCCCATCCCATCCCATCCCATCCCATCCCATCCCATCCCGTCCCATCCCATCCCATCCCATCCCATCCCATCCCATCCCGTCCCATCCCATCCCGTCCCATCCCGTCCCATCCCGTCCCGTCCCATCCCGTCATTTCCCATCCCATCCTGTCCCGTCCCATCCCACCCCATCCCATCCCATCCCATCCCGTCCCATCCCGTCCCATCCCGTCCCATCCCATCCCATCCCATCCCATCCCATCCCATCCCGTCCCATCCCATCCTGTCCCATCCCGTCCCATCCCATCCCATCCCATCCCGTCCCATCCCATCCCATCCCATCCCATCCCATCCCGTCCCATCCCATCCCGTCCCATCCCGTCCCATCCCATCCCGTCCTTTCCCATCCCATCCCGTCCCGTCCCATCCCATCCCATCCCATCCCATCCCATCCCGTCCCATCCCATCCCGTCCCATCCCATCCCGTCCCGTCCCGTCCCACGCCGCGGGGAGTTGTCCCTGTTGCCGCCACAGGCGGGCCCGACCCGCCGCCCTGGCAGGACCGGGTGTGCGGGGAGCACCGGGGGTCGCGCCGGGCGTTCGCTGCCCTCGCCCGAGGATCCGCGCAGGTACGACGGGCGAGCGTCCCTCCCAGCGCCGCCGCCGTTTCGCCGACCCGCCCTCCCGGGGCCGCAGGAGCCGGTGGGGCAGAAGGAGCGCAGGGGAGCCCCGTGGGGTGTCACGAGTAGGGTGGGACGGGACCGCGCTGCGCTCCTCCCCGAGGCAATCCGATTTGCCCTCCGGGCAGTGCCGTTACCCCAACTGCCCTGTGTCCTCCCCCACCCAGACCGCACCGTGTGGGCTGAGCTGGAGGGTCCTCAGGGTCAAGCAGGGCTGTGGGCTCTGATCCCCACACCCACGGGTGCTCAGCTGGCCGCGTGCAGGCAGGACACCGAGGTTCTCCAGCTACACCCCATGGCAGCCGCCACCACCTCCGTGTCCCTGCATCAGATCCTGCGCCCTGGCCCCACAGTGGTGCTGCAGAGATGGTGAGTGCACGCAGCGGGGGGCAGGCTTGGGGGCTGTAGAGCCACGGAGCTGGGGGGCCTGCAGCTCCGGGAGCCTGAGGCTGCAGGGCAGGGGACCCGCGGATGTGGGGTGGGATGCTGGGGGGACCTTGGGGCAGGAACCGAAAGACCGGGAGTCACAGGCCTGCAGGGCGGTGGGATTGGGAGCAGGGGCTGGGAAGGGTGCGGTGCCGTGGGCTGAGGACCAGAGGCCATGGGGCCATGGACCCGAGGCCATGGGATGAGCACCAGAGGCCCCCAGCGCCACCCCCAGCCCCACGCCGTGCAGCAGAAGGAAACCGCAGCCTCGCTGCTTCCTGCTGCAGCATCCGCTGGGTTTCCTGCGCATCCCCGAGCCCCGGCTGCCTCAGCGCTCCCAGGCCCTCGGGTCCTCCTGGTCTCCCCAGTGCCCCGTATCCCGGGAGCAGGCATTGGCTGCCCCGGCACCAGGATCCGGGGCCACACGTGGTCCCTCCACTGCTTGTGGACAGGTTTGCTGTGGGGCATTGCCACGGGTTGGGGGGCATTGCCATGGCCGTGGGACACATTCTGCCTGTGGGCCACAGCCTGGGCATGGGGCACTGCCATGGCTAAAGGCCACAGGTGGCCACGGGGCACAACTTTGTCTGTTGAGTCCTGGCCCTGCAGTGAGGGTCCCCGCGGGCACCCATGGCGCCACCACGGTCATCCCAGCCACGGGGCACGTCTGCTCTGACCCCCAGTTCTGTGTCCTGCAGACGGTGCGGACCAGGCCGGAGTGTGCCCGGGCGCCCTGAGCGGGGCGAGGATGCTGGCGGGGCGGTGGCGCCGGGAGGGGCGGCAGTGGCGGCGTGCCAAGCCGGCCGTGGTTGTCTGTGCCCTGTACGACTACGCGTACCGTGCTGAGGACGGGCGGCAGGTGGCCATGGCTGCTGGCGAGCAGTTCCTGCTGCTCCACAAAGCCAACGAGGACTGGTGGCAGGTGAGACGGGCTGGCGAGCCCCACCGGGCTCGGCCCTTCTTTGTCCCCGCTGCCTACGTGGCTGAGCTGGACCCTGGTGACGCTGGGGGGTGGAGCACGCAGCCCCCCAGCCAGCCTGAGGACACAGGTGAGCGGGGCAGGGGGCACAGCGCTGGTGCTGTGGGGCAGGGCGGCGCGGGATGGCAGAGCGTTGGGAGAAAGGAGCCATGGGGAGCTGAGGCGTTGGCAAGGGGTCGGGGGCATTAGGGGCATAGGGGGACGCCCCACTGGAGGTCCTGGGGTGCGAGTGGGTGCAGAGCGGGGCTGCAGCGCTTGGGGCACGAAGGGCACGGGCTGCGGGGTCACCGAGAGTACGGGGCTGGAGGACCTATCGACAGCACGGGGCCCGGAGCCGCCTGTGGGGGTGACGGGCGCCAAGGGGCTGGGGGTGCAGAGGTGGAAAGGGCGCAAGGCTGGCGGCGCTGGAGGACACCAGAGGGGGGGCTGGGGGGCACTGGGGAAAACAGGGTAGGGGTGAAGGTCACTGCCCCCACCTGCAGCCTGGAGCATCAATTTGGGTTGTGGGTACCGTTCTCGCACCCAGGCCCGCGACAGCATTGCTGCTCACTTGAGGACCTGCGTGGCCCCCCCCTGCGCCCCCCCCAGGAGGCCGGGCCGCCCCCCACGCGCTGCAGCAGCACCGGGCGGCTGGCAGAGGGGGCTGCGCCCGCGCGCCCCCCGGCCCTGCAGGAGCTGCTGGCCAAGGGCGCCGGGGTGAGTGGGTCCAGGTGGCCCCAGGGGACCCTGCGCCCCCCGCCCTGTTCCCCTCTGAGGCCTCGCCAGCGCTCCCTGTCCCTGCACACCCGCAGCGTTCGCACCTTCCCTCACCCCACCACCTGCATCGCCAACCTGCATCCCCCCCTGCGCCCCTGCATGCCCTGTACCCTCAGCATGTACCCGCCCTTGTACCACCTGCACCCCAACCCTGCCCCCTGCGTCACCTACCTGTACCCCTCTGCACCCCAACATCACCCCTGCGTCACCTACCTGTACCCCTCTGCACCCCAACATCACCCCTGCATCACCTACCTGTACCCCTCTACACCCCAACATCACCCCTGCATCACCTACCTGTACCCCTCTACACCCCAACATCACCCCTGCATCACCTACCTGTACCCCTCTACACCCCAACACCACCCCTGCATCACCTACCTGTACCCCTCTACACCCCAACATCACCCCTGCATCACCTACCTGTACCCCTCTACACCCCAACATCACCCCTGCATCACCTACCTGTACCCCTCTACACCCCAACATCACCCCTGCATCACCTACCTGACCCCTCTACACCCCAACATCACCCCTGCATCACCCACCTGTACCCCTCTACACCCCAACATCACCCCTGCATCACCTACCTGACCCCTCTACACCCCAACATCACCCCTGCATCACCTACCTGACCCCTCTACACCCCAACATCACCCCTGCATCACCTACCTGTACCCCTCTACACCCCAACCTCACCCCTGCATCACCTACCTGTACCCCTCTACACCCCAACATCACCCCTGCATCACCTACCTGTACCCCTCTACACCCCAACATCACCCCTGCATCACCTACCTGACCCCTCTACACCCCAACATCACCCCTGCATCACCTACCTGTACCCCCGCACACCCCAACCCCACTCCCCCGCATTGCCCACCCGCACCCCCGAACCCCACCCCCCTGCATCACCACTTGCACCCGGTGCAGCTCTCAGCCCCACCCCCCCGCACTGCCCACCCGCACCCCCCGCAGCCCCAACTCCTCACCCCCGTTCCCCTCCCAGCCCCCCCCGCCCCCCGCCCCCTCCACCCCGCCCTCGCTGCCGCCGCTTCCTCGTCGCCGTGGGGCAGCGGCGGAAGCGCGGGGGGCGGTGGGGCCGCCGCCCCCAGTGGAGCGGGGTGGGGGGGCGGGGGGCCGGGCCCGGACCGGGGGGCACCGGGGGGCGCGGCCGCGGGGGGGCGGGTGGGGGCGGGGAGGGGCGGCGGGGAACCGCGGGGCTGGGGGGCAGGGCGGGGTGGCGCCGCGGGGTGGGGGTGCGCGCTGCGCACTGTCCGTGTCCCCCCACCCCCCCAGTCAGGATCTGTTTTCCCAGGTGCCCCCCCAGGGAGCCACCATGATCTACTCCAACCTTGAGGAGCTGCAGCGAGTGGGGGGCCGGGCTGAGCCCCCCTTGCCAACCAGCCCCCCCATCCAGGTTTTGGGTGCCTGGGAGCGTCACCTGGACCCCAACACTGGGCGCTGCTTCTTCTACAACCCCCGCACGGGCGTGACCTCCTGGAAACCCCCCAGGCAGCAGCGGGAGCCGGCGGGCATGGGGGCAGCAGGGGAAGGCGCCGACAGCGGGGTCTGCGCTCCCGTTCCTCCGTGCCCCCCCATGCCCCCCCCAGCATCCGCCCCGCTGACCCCACTCCTCATGTGTCCCCCCAGTGCCCGTGCGCCGTGTCCCCGTGTCCCCCGTGTCCCCTCTGTCCCACACAGCGGCCCCCGTGGCTCCTCCGTTCTTCCAGGTGGTGTCCCCAATACCTTCCCACCACCCCATGTGCCCCAGCACCGCTCCCGCCACCTCCCCCGTGCCCTCTGGGTCCTGGGGGGTCGCTGTCCTGCCCTTGGCCTTGGCACAGCCCGGGGGGGCTGCTGGTAATGTGTGCCAGCACTGATTGCTGGGTGGGTGGGGGGCTCTGGCCATGCCGCTCCTCAGGCTGCTCCGTGTCCCTTGTGTCCCCTGTGTCCCCTGCAGAGCCTGAGCTGCCGCGCTGACCCCCCCCGCACCACGGAGCCCTGGAGCTGCAGGCATTCCGGGGTCCCCAGTGGCACCGTGGGCTGGGGGACAGGGCAGTGGGGGCAGAGGCACGGGTGGGAGGAGCTGGAGAGGGATGGACGGGGCGGCGCGGGGCGGGTGGCAAGGCGTAGATGGATAACGGGGGCACTGGGGGGATCCCGGGGGGGCCCGGGGTGTGCACCCCACGCTGCCCCCCCCGCACTGCAGGTGAGCCGCGGCCGGACCCCCGCCCGCCCAGGGATGGAGGACCGGACAGCCCCCCCCCAGCCCTCACGTGAGACCCCGCACTGTGCCCCTGCGCTGCCCACCGTGAGTCACCAGAGGGGGCTGGGGGTGCTGGGGTGCTGGGGGGCTGGGGGTGCTGGGGGTGCTGGGGTGCTGGGGGGGCTGGGGGTGCTGGGGGTGCTGGGGTGCTGGGGGTGCTGGGGTGCTGGGGGGGGCTGGGGGTGCTGGGGTGCTGGGGGGCTGGGGGTGCTGGGGGCTGGGGTACGGGGGGCTGGGGTGCTGGGGTGCTGGGGGGCTGGGGGTGCTGGGGGGCTGGGGGTGCTGGGGGTGTGGGGGTGCTGGGGGTGCTGGGGGTGCTGGGGTGCTGGGGGTGCTGGGGTGCTGGGGGGCTGGGGGTGCTGGGGGTGCGGGGGGACTGGGGGTGCTGGGGTGCTGGGGGTGCTGGGGGTGCTGGGGGGCTGGGGGACTGGGGGTGCAGGGGGCTGGGGTGCTGGGGGTGCTGGGGGTGCTGGTGCTGGGGGGCTGGGGGTGCTGGGGTGCTGGGGGGACTGGGGGTGCTGGGGGTGCTGGGGTGCTGGGGGTGCTGGGGGGCTGGGGTGCTGGGGTGCTGGGGGGCTGGGGGTGCTGGGGGCTGGGGTGCTGGGGGTGCTGGGGGGCTGGGGGTGCTGGGGGTGTGGGGGTGCTGGGGGTGCTGGGGGTGCTGGGGTGCTGGGGGTGCTGGGGTGCTGGGGGGCTGGGGGTGCTGGGGGTGCGGGGGGACTGGGGGTGCTGGGGTGCTGGGGGTGCTGGGGGTGCTGGGGGGCTGGGGGACTGGGGGTGCAGGGGGCTGGGGTGCTGGGGGTGCTGGGGGTGCTGGTGCTGGGGGGCTGGGGGTGCTGGGGTGCTGGGGGGACTGGGGGTGCTGGGGGTGCTGGGGTGCTGGGGGTGCTGGGGGTGCTGGGGTGCTGGTGCTGGGGTGCTGGGGGGACTGGGGGTGCTGGGGGACTGGGGGTGTGGGGTGCTGGGGCGGCACTGATTCTGTCCTTGCAGGAGGTGCAAAGGGCCGGGCGGCTCAACAAGACCAAGATCGCTGAGGGGGGAAGGAAGCTCAGGTGGGAGCTGGGGTGGGGAGGGTGCTGTGCGGGGCTGGGGACCCCGGGGGGGTCCTGGTGCAGGGACTGTGCCGAGCTGGCGTCCTGGCCGGGGCTGTGGAGAGGTCCATGTTAAAGAAGGGGGTCTGTGCTGGTGTGGGGGCCAGGCCAGCCTGGGGGGGTCTGCACGGGGGCAGAGGGTTTCTGCCAAGCTGCGGGGCCATGACAGCTGGGGGGGAGTTTGTACCTGGGGGGCCGTGCCAGCGGGGTTGGCGCCCCAGCCCGGGCCCAGCTCTTCCCAGCCCGGGAGCTCCGGGCCAGCCACGTCTCTGGCGCACAAAGGTGCTTGTGGCCTTGCAGCCTGGGGGTGGCGGGATGTGCCCAACGGTGCCCGGGGCCGGTGTGGGGCTCTGCTGGAGCAGCTGGCACCGCAGCGTGCCCCCCAGCCCTGGCTGGGCAGAGCCTGGGGACCCCCTCACCTTCTGCCCTCAGGAAGAGCTGGGGGGTGTCCTGGGTGGTGCTGGCCGGGAACAGCCTCGTCTTCTACAAGGAGCCCAAGGGGCCAGCACCCGCTGCCTGGGTGAGCGGGGGCGTGGGGCGGGCTGGGCAGGGCGGGAGCGCTGAGCGTGGGGATGCGGTGGCACGGTGGGGACAGTGAGGGGAGGGCTGTGGGGGAGCGCGGGGTGCCGCGGGACAGGGCGGACAGGGCGCCCACGGTGCCGGGGCACCCACGGTGCCGGTGCACCCCAGTGTCCCACCAGCAGCCGCCCCGAGAGCAGCGTGGACTTGAGGGGGGCCGCCCTGGACTGGGCCCGTGAGCTCTCCAGTAAGAAGAACGTCATCCACGTGAGTGGGGGGGGACCCCGGCGGGGATGTGGCACGGGGGGGATGTGGCACGGGGGGGTGCCTGAGGTGCACGGCCCAGGGCACGTGGGGCTCGCCATCGCAGTCTGGGCATCACGGGGGTCCCTCTAAACGCAGCCCGTAGAGAGGTGCACCCCGCAGCCCAGCACATGCGGAAACCGCCCCACCAGAACAAAAGGCTGCCACGTGTGTTCTGCCCTGGGGGAGCGGGTGTGGGGACCCCACCTCGGGCTAAGCGCACCCACAGGACCCTTCAGGGAGGGGCAAGCAGGGCACCCCTGAAGTGCCTGGGTCCCCCTGGCCCCTGTGGGGGTTCCTGGGAGCCCGTGCCCCCTCCCCATCCTGCTGCCCCCCCGCCAGCTCCGCACTGTGACGGGGAACGAGTTCCTGCTGCAGTCGGACCAGGAGGCCACCATCCAGGAGTGGGCCCTGGCCGTGGCGCGGGTCATCCGGCGGCTGGTGAGTGGGGCGCAGGCGGGACTGCAGCCCCGTGGCTGCCCCCAGCCCCCCAGCACACCCAGCCCTTCCTGTGCACCCCCTGCCGCCCCCAGGACGTGGAGAACCCCGTGGACGCACCCGCGGGTTGGCTGCACCGGGGAGACCTTTGGAACCCGGCGGAGCTCAGTGGGGACGAGGATGAGGCACCACGGGCCGCTGAGGGCACCGGGGCTCCAGGTGGGGCTGGGGGGCCAGGTGGACAGGACGGGCCCCGGGGCTGCTGTGACTGTGACCGTGTCCGCCGTGCCCCCAGGTGTCCCCCACAACCCCAGCGCCTCCGAGAAGCAGCGGGTGAGGAGCAAGCTGAGGCGCTTCATCGTCAAGCGGCCCTCGCTCCAGAGCCTGCAGGAGAAGGGGCTCATCCGAGGTGGGGCTCCCCGGCTGCAGGACCGCCCCCCGTGTCCCACCACGCCCTCGGGATCGTCCCAAACGCACCCACGTCTTCCCTCTGCCCCCAAAGTGGGAGAGGAAGGAGATGCCCGAGTCCCTCATTGAACCGTAGCTGCCTGTCGCCAGTGCGTCCGCGTCCCACCCCCCCGGCATTCCTGTCTTGAATCCCGGTGTGTCCGTTGGTCCCGGTGGCCCTCCTGCTCCGTCTCCCTCCTGACCCGGTGTCTGTCCTCCCCCCACCCTCCCCAGTCCCCAAACACCCTCTCGGTCCCTCTGTAGCTCCTGGTCCCGCTGTTCCCCTCCAGTCCAGCATCCCTCCCTGGTCCCATGTCACAGTGTCACAGTGTGTTTGGGATGGGAAGGGACCTCAAAAGCTCATCCAGTCCAATCCCCCCATGGAGCAGGAACGCCCGCGTCTTCTCCCAGTCCCAGCGTCCCTGCGTTCCGCCAGCCTCGCAGCCCCCGGCGTCCCCCCCGGTCCCTGTGCCCTGCGCCCCAGTCTCGTGTGTCCCGCACTGAGTCCCATTGCTCCCCCGTCCCAGTTTGACCCGGCGCCGCCCTCTCCCAGACCAGGTGTTCGGGTGCCGCCTGGACGCCCTGTGCCAGCGGGAGGGCAGCGCCGTGCCGCGCTTCGTCCGGCTCTGCGTGGAGGCCGTTGAGGAGCGAGGTGGGTCCCCCCCGGCCAGCACGCCCGCCCGGCCGGGGCACGGACGTCCCCAACGTGATGACACCAAGCAGGAGGGGTGGCTGACACACCAGGGGCTGTGCTGCCATCAGAGACCTGGACAGGCTGGAGAGTTGGGCGGGGAATAACCTGATGAAATTTAACAAGGGCAAGTGTAGAGTCCTGCATCTGGGCAGGAACAAGCCCAGGTTCCAGTACAGGTTGGGAAATTACATGTTAGAGAGCAGTGTAGGGGAAAGGGACCTGGGGGTGCTGGGGACAGCAGGGTGACCATGAGCCAGCACTGTGCCCTTGTGGCCAGGAAGCCAATGGGACCTGGGGTGGGTTAGAAGGGGGTGGTCAGTAGGTCAGAGAGGTTCTCCTGCCCCTCTGCTCTGCCCTGGGGAGACCACACCTGGAATCTTGTGTCCAGCTGTGGCCCCTCAGTTCCAGCAGGACAGGGAACTGCTGGAGAGAGTCCAGCGCAGCCACCAAGATGCTGAAGGGAGTGGAGCATCTCCCGTGTGAGGAAAGGCTGAGGGAGCTGGGGCTCTGGAGCTGGACAAGAGGAGCCTGAGGGGGGACTCATTCCTGGGGATCAAGATGGAAAGGGGGAGTGTCAGGAGGATGGAGCCAGGCTCTTCTGGTGACAACCAGTGACAGGACAAGGGGCAATGGGTGCAAACTGGAACACAGGAGGTTCCACTTAATGAGGAGAAACTTGTTCCTGGTGAGGGTGGCAGAGCCTGGCCCAGGCTGCCCAGGGGGTTGTGGAGTCTCCTTCTCTGCAGACATTCCAACCCGCCTGGTTCCTGTGTAACCTCATCTGGGTGTTCCTGCTCCATGGGGGGATTGCACTGGATGGGCTTCCCAGGTCCCTTCCAATCCCAAACATACTGTGACACTGTGATACTGTGACACTGTGATCGTGTTCCACCCCCCTTGTTGTCCCCAGGCCTTGACGTTGATGGGATCTACCGGGTCAATGGGAACCTATCTGTGATCCAGAAGCTACGTTTTACTGTGGACCGGGGTGAGGGGACCCGGGGGGCACAGAATGGGGGTGGTGGGGCGGGGACACGGGGACTGTCCCCGGGGGTGGGGGAAGGCGGCTCTTCCCCGTGAGCGCTCTCGTTCCCACAGAGCGAGCCGTGACCTCGGACGGGCGCTACGTCTTCCCCGAGCGGCTGCTCCAAGGTCAGCGAGGGGTGGGCAGGGGGCGGCCCCGGTGGCCCCGGTGGCCCTGGTGGCCCTGGGCCTTGCAGGACCCGAGGGCAAACCGACCTGTCCCGTCGTTCCCAGAGGAGCGGGTCAGCCTGGCGGACCCCGAGTGGAGTGACGTGCACGTGGTGGCTGGTGCCCTCAAGCTCTTCCTGCGGGAGCTGCCCGAGCCCCTGGTGCCCTACAGGTTCTTTGAGCCCTTCATTGGAGCCATCAGTGAGTGCCTCCCTGCGCTGCTCGCTGGGGGGTCCCCAGGCTGTGGGTGCTGGGGGGGGCACCGTGTCTGACCTCTGTGTCTCCCCTAGAGCTGCCGGGCTGCCAGGAGCAGGTGAAGCGGGTGGCCGAGCTGGTGCAGAGCCTGCCGGCGCCCAGCTACGCCACGCTGCGCTACCTGCTGGCTCACCTCTGCCGGTGAGGGGGCAGCTGTGGGGCGGGCTTAGAGCTGCCCCAGAGCTGGCTGGGCCGTGGGGTGGCGTGGGGCAGCTGCGGGGGGCGGCTGGTTGCCCTGGTACACAAGGGGAGGGGCAGGGAGGACTAGAGCCGGCCAGAGCGATGGGACCAGACATGGACCTCCTGGGTGACGGGTGGAGGACCCGGGCGGGATGTGGTGCGTGGGACCGCCCCCAGCCCCGTGCGTGGAGGACCCGGGCGGGATGCGGTGCGTGGGACAGCCCCCAGCCCCGTGCGTGGAGGACCCGGGTGGGATGCGGTGCGTGGGACCGCCCCCAGCCCCGTGCGTGGAGGACCCGGGCGGGATGCGGTGCGTGGGACCGCCCCCAGCCCCGTGCGTGGAGGACCCGGGCGGGATGCGGTGCGTGGGACCGCCCCCAGCCCCGTGCGTGGAGGACCCGGGCGGGATGCGGTGCGTGGGACCGCCCCCAGCCCCGTGCGTGGAGGACCCGGGTGGGATGCGGTGCGTGGGACCGCCCCCAGCCCCGTGCGTGGAGGACCCGGGCGGGATGTGGTGCGTGGGACCGCCCCCAGCCCCGTGCGTGGAGGACCCGGGTGGGATGTGGTGCGTGGGACCGCCCCCAGCCCCGTGCGTGGAGGACCCGGGCGGGATGTGGTGTGTGGGACCGCCCCCAGCCCCGTGCATGCCCAGGGTGGTGGAACGGGCGGACGTTAACCGCATGACGCGCCACAACATCGGCATCGTGTTCGGGCCGACGCTGCTGCGGCCGGAGCGGGAGCCGGGCAGCCTGGCCGCGGACGTGTCGCAGCAGACCCGGGCGGTGGAGCTGCTGCTGGCGCACTTCGAGCGCATCTTCCCCGCAGCCCCCTGACGCTGGCCCGTGACCGCCAGCGATGGCACCTGGTTGCCCGCGGCCCCTCCTGCCTCCCCAGCCCCCCGGCTGCGGTGAACGGCCGCGTCCCTGGGGCGGCCGGCGGCGCCCGCTCTGCGCGGGGCTGCGGCACCGGGGGCAAACACCTCCCGCTGCCTCCGTCCGGGCACACGGCCCCCCAAAGCCCTTCCCCCACCCCCGCCGTGCCCCGCGCCTCCCCCCAAAACCATTACACTGCTGATTTATCTCTTATTAAACGTACCCATCGCCATCGGACTTTATCATGTGAGAAATGCAGTTGTGATTGGTGCTGAGATGTTTAATGTTTGCAGATATAACCAAATGAGGCACGGGCTCTGAACCTGGAAAAAGGTGGTTAAGTTCTATGTAAAAAGTTACGAAACTTGCTTATGAAGTTATATTGACAGAGGGAACTAACAGTTTAAGGGTTAACTAAACTTATAATGGGTGCCTACTAATGAACTAACGCTTTAAGGCTTAGTCACACAATAAATGCTTAGTTTGGAGCTTTATGTTAAGAAGAACAGAACCCATCGAATGCCAAGATGAGAAGTTTTACTGCAATTAGCTGTGAACTTGAGGAGACAAGATAACGAAGATTTACAGCAAAAGGGGGCGCCAGGCTGGTTTCGTTCAACTGGGCAGTTTGGTTCCAGTCAATTCAACATAACGAGCCAAAGGTACAAAGTCCACTGTGACGAAGCTGAAGGAGCTTCATCCAAAGACCCCACAGACCCCTCCTCAAATTCACCAAGTGACCCTGCGCAGGCACAACAGGGGAGGGTCAAGGAGGGGAATATGGAAATGGTTCTCTGAGACTCATTTTAATAAGAAGCAGGAAAGGTTATGAATATGTACAGGCGTTCCTGGGTCATTATGAACATGTAACACCTTACTGTATTTAAGCACACCTCTTATTGTTTCAAGGTGTGCGTGTTGGGCAGAGCGAAGCCCCCGCGCACCCAGCGCTGTTTTGCTTATGCTCTAATGAACACGTGTTACAGGAATACAATTAAGGAATTGGATTAAATGTTGTTTATCCATAGAAAAAGCCTAAGTTATTTATTTCAATCACATTATCACAGTGTCACAGTATGTTTGGGATTGGAAGGACCTGGAAAGCTCATCCAGTGCAATCCCCCCATGGAGCAGGAACACCCAGATGAGGTTACACAGGAACCAGGCGGGTTGGAATGTCTGCAGAGAAGGAGACTCCACAACCCCCTGGGCAGCCTGGGCCAGGCTCTGCCACCCTCACCACGAACAAGTTTCTGCTCATATTTAAGCGGAACCTCCTGTGTTCCAGTTTGCACCCTTTGCCCCTTGTCCTGTCACTGGTTGTCACCAGAAGAGCCTGGCTCCATCCTCCTGACACTCCCCCTTTCCATCTTGATCCCCAGGAATGAGTCCCCCCTCAGTCTCCTCTTGTCCAGCTCCAGAGCCCCAGCTCCCTCAGCCTTTCCTCACACGGGAGATGCTCCACTCCCTCCAGCATCTTGGTGGCTGCGCTGGACTCTCTGCAGCAGTTCCCTGTCCCGCTGGAACTGAGGGGCCACAGCTGGACACAAGATTCCAGGTGTGGTCTCCCCAGGGCAGAGCAGAGGGGCAGGAGAACCTCTCTGACCTACTGACCACCCCCTTCTAACCCACCCCAGGTCCCATTGGCTTCCTGGCCACAAGGGCCAGTGCTGGCTCATGGTCACCCTGCTGTCCCCAGGACCCCCAGCTCCCTTTCCCCTACACTGCTCTCTAACAGCTCATTCCCCAACTTACACTGAACCTGGGGTTGTTCTGCCCACATTCAAGACTCTACACTTGCCCTTGTCGTACACAGGGTTCGTGGGGGATCTCGCGTGACGCGGAGCGCCGCGCTGCCGGCAGCGCCCCTGGTGGCCATGGCAACCCCGGCGGGCCACCCCCGTGTCGCCATGGCGACCGCGCGGCCGGTGCTCTCGCGAGGCGCTCCCGGCGTGCCCCGCGCGGCCCAGTTGCGTCAGCGGCGGCGATGCGGCTGCGGGTGGCGCCGGGCGGCCCGGCCGCGCTGAAGGTGCTGGCGGCTGCCGGGGCCGCCGCCGCCCCGGTGCGGCTCGTCTGGGGCGACCCGTCAGGTGAGGCCGCCGCCGCCCTCGGGCAGGGAGCCCCCAGCACCCGCCTCGGCCCTGAGCGCGCCGCTTCCCCCTGCAGAGCGGCCGCTGGCCTCGCCGAGCGCCCCGTGGCTGCCCGCGCTGGAGCTGGACAGCGGCACCGTGCTCTTCTCCCCCAACGCCATCTGCCAGTGCGGACCGGGGGCGGCCCCGCCGCTCCCCTCCCGACCCCCTCCCGACCCCTCCCCGCCCCCTCCCGACCCCTCCCGACCCCCTCCCGACCCCTCCCGACCCCTTTCCCACCCCTTCCCGACCCCCTCCCAACCCCTCCGATCCCCTCCCCGACCCCCTCCCCGACCCCTCCGACCCCCTCCCAACCCCCTTCCCACCCCCTCCCAACCCCTTCCCACCCCCTTCCCAACTCCCTCCCCTCCCAACCCCTCCCAACCCCCTTCCCACCCCCCTCCCAACCCCCTCTCCACCCCTTCCCGACCCCCTCCCAACCCCCCTCCCCACCCCCTCCCGACCCCCTCCCAACCTTCCCACCCCCTTCCCAACCCCCTCCTCTCCCAACCCCCTCCAACCCCCTTCCCACCCCCTCCCCACCCCCCCCCAGCCCCCTCCCCACCCCCTCCAACCCCCTCTCAACCCCCAGGTTCTTCTTCCTGGCGCGGGGGGAGGAGCCCACCGACCTCACCAACCAGTGGCTGGAGTGGGAGGCCACGGAGCTGCAGGTGGGCCGGGCAGCTGCCCTGAAGACCCCAAACCGGGCATCCCTGGGCGGGCGGGGGTCCGGCCGCGGCTCACCTGGGGTGCACACCCCGGGCCCCCCCGGGATCCCCCCAGTGCCCCCGTTATCCATCTACGCCTTGCCACCCGCCCCGCGCCGCCCCGTCCACCCCTCTCCAGCTCCTCCCACCCGTGCCTCTGCCCCCACTGCCCTGTCCCGCAGCCCACGGTGCCACTGGGGACCCCGGAATGCCCCGCCAGCGCGCCCAGCCGACCTGAGCCCTGTGTGTGTGTGTGTGTGTGTGTGTGTGTGTGTGTGTGTGTGTGTGTGCGCCAGCCGGCCGCCTCGGCCGCCCTGTATGCTCAGCTGGTGCACGGCCAGAAGGGGCTGGAGGCGCTGGAGCCGCTGGGGCAGCTGCTGGAGCACATAGAGCAGGACCTGAGCAGCAGAGGCACTGCCTACCTCGCCGGGGTGAGTGGTACCGCGGGACGGGGAGCCCCGCCCCCTGGGGGGGCTGCTCGACCCCCCCGCAGCGGAGCCTGGGGGCTGCTCAGCTCAGCGCCCGTCTGCTCCTGTGGGCTAGGACACCCAGTCGGTGGCTGACGTGGTCGTGTGGGGTGCCCTGTTCCCCGTCCTTCAGGACGAGACCGGCCTGCCAAGTAAGAGTGAAACAGGGGTGCCAAGGGGGAGCATTCCTCGTGTTCCTGCGGCTGTGAGAATCACGCTGCCCCCCCGGGGCCGCGTGGGGAGGGGGTTGGTGCTGGGGAGCCCCGGCGTGCCTGGCGATAGGGCAATAGGGCGCTCCGGGGTTCCCTGCCTGGGAACCTGCGTTGCCCCCCCAGGCGAGCTGCCGGCACTGAGGACGTGGTTCCAGAACATGACGCTTTCGGAGGCCTGCAGGAAAGCTGCCGGCTCGGTTTTGATGCCCGAAGCGCTGCTGGAGTTCAAGTCTTACCTGCAGAAGCATCCCCCGCCCTGCCTGGCCACGGGGAGAGCCACCAGCAACGCGCCCGAGGCGCAGCCTGGCGCGGGGACGGGCCACCGTGGGGCTGGTGGCCACGGGCACGCAGACCCTCACTGGGACCAGCCCTCCCCGCAGGGAGATGGTCCTGAGCGTGCGCTGTCGGAGGAGGAAATCGCAGCTGCTGTGGCCGCGTGGGCCCGTGGTGCTGCGGCGCTGCCCGGGCCCTGGAAGCCGCAGCAACCTGTGTGAGTGCCACGGGGACGGTGGGGCCGGTCGTCCCAGAGCCGCGCGGGGCCCGGCAGGGGCGCCCCGGCTGACGCCGCGCCGTTTGCCGGTCGGGTCGCTCTCAGTGCCCGCTCTGACTGCTCTGTCCGTGCCAGGCTGCCTGTGCACGGCAGGAGGAACGTGCTCATCACCAGCGCTCTGCCCTACGTGAACAACGTGCCCCACCTCGGCAACATCATCGGCTGCGTGCTCAGTGCCGACACCTTTGCCAGGTGAGGGCTGGCTGTGGGAAAGCCGCCCCGGGGGCCGCGGGACGGTTGCGGGGGGCTGTGCTGCCCCCCAACGCCCGCGCGGGTGTCACCGGCGCTTGCCCGCAGGTACTGCCGCCTGCGGAACTGGAACACGCTGTACGTGTGCGGCACGGACGAGTACGGCACGGCCACCGAGACCAAGGCGATGGAGGAGGGTCTGACGCCCCAGGAGATCTGCGACAAGTACAACGCCATCCACGCCGACATCTACCGCTGGTTCGACATCTCCTTCGATTACTTCGGCCGCACCACCACACCGCACCAGACCAGGTGAGCGGCTGCGTCCCCCGCGGCCTCGCGGGGAGGGACCGGGACCGGGGGAGCCGCGGCGCGCCCGGCTCAGCGCGCGGTGGGGCGCTCCGGGGTCCCCTGGCTTATGGGGCCTGTTCCCCTTCCTTTTTGGCTCCTGTCTCAGGATTGCCCAGGACATCTTCCAGCGCCTGCTGGCCCGCGGTTTCCTACTGCAAGACACAGTGGAGCAGCTGCGATGCGAAGGATGCCAGCGGTTCCTGGCCGACCGCTTCGTAGAGGGCACCTGTCCCTTCTGCAATTACGAGGAAGCCCGGGGGGACCAATGTGATAAGTGTGGCAAACTCATAAATGCTGTGGAGCTGAAGGTGGGACGGGATCTCCTTGGGGCCGCCCGTCCCGCTGTGCTCAGGACTCGCCGCCGCGTCCCGGGCTCCCTCTGAACCCCGTTTTTCCTCCTTACAGAATCCACAGTGCAAGCTCTGCGGGGGCGTCCCTGTGGTGAAGACCACCCAGCACCTCTTCCTGGACCTGCCCAAGGTGAGCGTCATCCCTGGGGGCGCGGGGAGGCCATTCGCACCCTGGTAGCACTGCCCAGCCCCGCGTGTCGCCCCCAGCTGCAGGAGCGCCTGGAGCCCTGGCTGGAGCAGTCCTTGGCCACCGGGGACTGGACGGCCAACGCGCGCTACATCACTCGCTCCTGGATTCGGGACGGGCTCAAGCCGCGCTGCATCACCCGTGACCTCAAGTGGGGCACACCGGTGCCTCTCGATGGCTTCCAGGACAAGGTGGGTCCCACCTGGCCCCTGTGTTGCAGCACCTGTCCCCAGGTACCGCGACACGGGGGTGCCCGGCTCATGTATCATTCCCCCCTCAGGTTTTTTACGTGTGGTTTGATGCTCCCATTGGCTACTTGTCCATCACAGCCAACTACACGGAGCAGTGGGAGAGGTGGTGGAAGAACCCACAGCAGGTGGGAGCTGGCGCAGCGGCAGGACAGAGCTGGGGACACAGCTGGATGCCCTGATGTCCTCCCCCACCTCCTGGTACTCCCCGTCAGGTTGAGCTCTACAATTTCATGGCCAAGGACAACGTCCCGTTCCACAGCGTCATATTCCCCTGCTCGCTCCTGGGTGCTGACGACAACTACACCCTGGTGAACCACCTCATCGCCACAGGTACCGGGGGGTGCGCGGGGGCGGTGGGGCTGCACGCCTCCCGCGGTCCCACAGCGGGGGGACAGCCCGGCCCGGCCGGCACCGGCACATCAGCGCGTTTGCCCCCCGGAGCTCAGGTCCCGTGGCGCTCGGTGTGAGCCTGCGGACAGTTCACAGTGTGCTGTGCATTGCGGGGCCGCTCCCTGCCCGGGAGGGGGCTGGGCCCGCGCGCGGCGCCATGGTGGGGTCTGTTCTCCCCCCCTCAGAGTACCTGAACTACGAGGACGGGAAATTCTCCAAGAGCCGCGGTGTGGGAGTGTTTGGGGACATGGCCAAGGACACCGGCATCCCCGCGGACATCTGGCGCTTCTACCTGCTGTCCGTGCGGCCCGAGGGGCAGGACAGCGCCTTCTCCTGGGGCGACCTCATGCTCAAGAACAACTCGGAGCTGCTCAACAACCTGGGCAACTTCATCAACAGGTTGCGGGACACCCTGGCAGCGAGGGGCAGGGGCCGCCGCTGTCCCCAAGCCGCGCTCACGCCCGCTCCGCCTCTGTCCCCAGAGCCGGCATGTTTGTGTGCAAGTTCTTCGGTGGCGTCGTCCCCGACATGGTCCTGACGCCGGATGACGAGCGGCTCTTGGCCCGTGTCACCCTGGAGCTGCGCCAGTACCACCAGCTGCTGGAGAGGGTCCGGTGGGTAGCGGGGACCCCAGGAGCGGCACGGAGCCGGGTGACCGCGAGCGGGGGGGGGGGGGGCAGAGCCCGCAGCCCCACTCAGCCTCCCCACCCCCCCCCAGCATCCGCGACGCCCTGAGATGTATCCTCAGCATCTCCCGCCACGGCAACCAGTACATCCAGGTGAACGAGCCCTGGAAGCGCATCAAGGGTGACGAGAAGGACAGGTAGGGAAGGATGGGGCCACGGGGGCTGCGTGGGGCCGGCAGCGACGGACGCTTTCGTGGCCCACAGGCAGCGTGCTGGTACCGTGACCGGTGTGGCAGTGAACGTGGCTTCCGCGCTGGCCGTCATGTTACAGCCCTACATGCCCAGCGTCAGCGTGGCCATCCAGGGGCAGCTCCGCATCCCGCCCGAGCGCTTCATCCTGAGCCGCGACTTCACCTGCACCCTGCCCGCCGGCCACCGCGTGGGCACGGTGGGTGCTGGGGAGGGGGGCTGTGCCCTCCCGCAGCCAGAACATGGGGGGGGGGGAAATCGGGGTGTTTGCCCTGCAGGGGTGACCCCTTCCCCTGGCTCCAGGTAAGCCCACTGTTCCAGAAGCTGGAGAACGACCAGGTTGAAGCCCTGCGCAAGCGCTTTGGGGGAGGCCAGGTGAGCAGGGGCTGCTCTGTCCCCACAGCTCCGACTTTGGGCACCTCGTAGCCTCTCCGCTTCTGCTTTCTATCCCTCCTCACTTGCTGTCTGTCCTTCCCCAGCCTGAAGATCTTGCTGTAAAGCCCCAGGTAACCTTGGGGCGCTGCAGCAGCCGGCCCGTCCCCAGCAGGACGGGGCACGTACGGCGGAGCCGCAGCCCTGGGGGCTGGAACCTCTTTCTGTCCTTGCACAGGCCAAACAGACACATCCAGCCCCAGCGGCCCTGGTGGCTCCAGGCGACCCGCAGCTGATCCAGGAGCTGACGGAGAAGGTGGCCGAGCAGGTGAGCGGGGGGGCAACGCCGGCTCTGTCTTGGCTTTACTCCCCAAGCCCTCAACCCCCCCGCTTGCCCCAGGGCAACTACGTTCGGCAGCTGAAGGCCAACAAGGCAGAGAAGGCAGAGGTTGACACGGAGGTGGCCAAGCTACTGGAGCTGAAGAAGCAGCTGTTACAAGCTGAGGGCAAGAGCCCTGAAGTCCCTGTTCCCAAAGGGAAGCGGAAGAAGTAGCACCCGGTCCCTCCGTGCTGGGGAAGCAGCGCCGGTGCCACCCAAAGAGCAGCCCAGGCCGTGCTGGCTGTTGGTTATAGGGATGTAATAAAACACAAGAGCTATACACGTGCCTGCGGAAGCAGCGCCCGCCCCGTGGGTCAGTCTGTGCCAGCGGGGCAGCGCCCCCCCCGTCCACGGCCGCCCCCCCCCCCCCCCAGGTCCGCGGGGCCGCGCCGGCACTAAGCCCGGCGGAGGTTCACGATGCGCTGGATGAGGGCCGCGCGCGTGCGCTCCACCTCCGCGCTGAGGCGCCGGATGTCCTCGCGGAGCCGCTCGTTGCGGGCCGTCAGCTCCAGCACCCGCTGCTCGTTGGCGCGCTCCCGGCGCTTGGCCAGCTCCTTGTTGGCCAACCCGGCGCTGCACCTCTTCCTCTTGGCCGCGCGCGCCGCAGCGGCCGCCGCCTCGTCCTCGCTGCCCAGCCGGGGTGCTGAGCCCGGGGGTCCCGCTGGCGCTGCGCCCGCCGTACTCGCTGGCTCCAGCAGCTCCAGCAGCTCAGCAGCCAAGGCCGCATCCAGCCCGTCAGCAGCCCGCTCCGCGCCCCAGCGCTGAGCCAGCTCTGCCTGCGGGGCGAGAAGAGGAGCCAGCCCCGGGTGACAGGCGCCGCCTGCCCCGTTACCCCCTGCCAGGGGCACGGGGGCCCCTCACCTGCTCAGCCCCCCAGGGCGCGGCGGGTCCGCTGGGCTCCGCTGCCGCCAGCACCTCCTCTAAGTCCTGGTACCAGGCTTCCAGGTCCCAGCCCGGCAGGGCGCTGGGGGATCCCCCCGCAGACAGCCCCTCGGCTGCCATTGTCACCTCCGGGCCAACGCGGCGCTGTGGGGACGGGAGGAGAGGAGAGGAGAGGCGGCGAGTCGGGCCGGGGCGTCCAGCGCCGGGTCCGCTGCCGGTGGGGAACGGGAACGGGGGCGGGAACGGCAGCCTCAGGGTACCCCCCCCCCCCCTTACCTGCTCTCAGGTGTGGTGATCGACAAGCACGCACTTCCTCCTGAGCGCCTGCGGATGGAGACGGGCGGGGTCACGCGAGTGCCGGGTACCCGGCGCCCACCCCGCAGCCGGCTCGGGGATGGGAGGCGCCCCGGGCACAGCGGCGCCCCGCCAGCCCCGCGCCCGCGGGTGCGTGTGCACCCCGAGGTGCGTGTGCACCCCGAGGGCGGCCCGCGGGTACCGCGCTTCCCCACGGAGGTCCCGCCAGGGCCGAACGGAACGTCCCCGCCACCGCGGGCCGGCCCCCCGCGCACCTTCCCGGGCGGCCCCGGCTCCCCGCGGCTCCGGCCCCGGCGCTGCTCCCCGCTCATGCTCGTCCGCATCGTCCCGCGCCGCCCGCTCTGCCCCGCGCCACCGCCCGCGCCCCTTTTAAGGGTCCCCGCCTGACGCAATGCTCGCGAGGGCCGCAGCCAATGGGCGCCCACCGCGCCGTGACGCACAGGGCGGTGCGAGCCAATGGGAGTGGGAGGGGGCGGGTCAGGCGCGTCACCACCCACCGAGCCGGAGCGGCCCCAGAGGGTCGCGTGCCCAGCGGTGAGTCACGCGCGCGGATGATGCAACGGCTGGAAACTGGCCCCGCCCCGCCTTAAAGAGCCCGCGGCGCGGCGGCGCGTTCCGCACCCCCGGGGGGCGCTCGCCCACGCGAGGCACGTCGGGATCGGGTCCCCCCCCCCGCCGTGCGCAGGGTCGGTGCTGTCACTGTCACTGTCACTGTCACTGTCACAGTCACTATAACGGTCACGGTCACGGTCACTGTCACTGTCACGGTCACTGTCACGGTCACGGTCACGTCTGTTCCTGGCGGGAACGTGGGAGCCGGTACCGCTGCCCCCGCGCCCAGCCCCGCCCCCGCCGCCATCAGCTCCGGTGGGTGCGGGCGGCCCGGGATGCCCCGTCCCCGCACTCCCCACGCGGGGCGCACAGCCCCTTGCCCGCCCCCCTGGACACGCACCCGCGTGGGCTCCCCGGCCGTGCAGCGCCCCAGCCCCCGCCCTCCTGTCTATAACAAGGGCAAGTGTAGAGTCTTGAATGTGGGCAGAACAACCCCAGGTTCAGTGTAAGTTGGGGAATGAGCTGTTAGAGAGCAGCGTAGGGGAAAGGGACCTGGGGGTCCTGGGGACAGCAGGGTGACCATGAGCCAGCACTGGCCCTTGTGGCCAGGAAGCCAATGGTACCTGGGGTGGGTTAGAAGGGGGTGGTCAGTAGGTCAGAGAGGTTCTCCTGCCCCTCTGCTCTGCCCTGGGGAGACCACACCTGGAATATTGTGTCCAGCTGTGGCCCCTCAGTTCCAGCAGGACAGGGAACTGCTGGAGAGAGTCCAGCGCAGCCACCAAGATGCTGGAGGGAGTGGAGCATCTCCCGTGTGAGGAAAGGCTGAGGGAGCTGGGGCTCTGGAGCTGGACAAGAGGACACTGAGGGGGGACTCATTCCTGGGGATCAAGATGGAAAGGGGGAGTGTCAGGAGGATGGAGCCAGGCTCTTCTGGTGACAACCAGGGACAGGACAAGGGGCAATGGGTTCAAACTGGAACACAGGAGGTTCCACTTAAATATGAGAAGAAACGTGTTCGTGGTGAGGGTGGCAGAGCCTGGCCCAGGCTGCCCAGGGGGTTGTGGAGTCTCCTTCTCTGCAGACATTCCAACCCGCCTGGTTCCTGTGTAACCTCATCTGGGTGTTCCTGCTCCATGGGGGGATTGCGCTGGATGAGCTTTTGAGGTCAAACATACTGTGATACTTAAAGGATCCATTCTGGGCTCGTCCTCTGCATGAAAATAGTAGAAATCACTTTGCATTTGAGGAGAACCCCGACATGGGAAAAGGCGACAGACAAGGTGCTCGGTGCTCCCCGCGGATTCGCTGGATCCCCCAGCCTGTTCGGACCAGCGCTGGAAAAACTGTTGTTGGAATTTGAAGCACATTTGGGGGTAAAACTCATCGGGTATGTAGATGAGTTATTAGTTGCTGGAAAGGCAGAAGAAGCCGTGCGAACCGGGACCATTCGATCGGCCGGTTTCTTTTTGAGGAAAAAGGGCTGAAGGTTTCAAAAAGTAAATCGCCATTTGTAGAGCTGGAGGTGAAGTATTTAGGACAGCGATCAATGAAAAGGCGGAAGAGATGGGACGCGGAGCGAGCGTCGGGATCGCAGCCTCGCCCGCGGCGAAGAGCGAGCGGGAAGTCAGGCAGCGCTGGGACGGCGGGGACGCTGCGGAGCAGCCGGGGTGGCCCGCGCGCCCGCGAGCCGCGGGGGCTTCGTCAGCGCAGGAAGCAAAGGAGGGAACGTTTAGGGGGGGTTAATAGCGTGAGAAATGCAGTTGTGGTTCGTGCTGAGCTGTTTGATGGTTACAGGTGTAACCAAATGAGGCTCGGGCTCCGAACCTGGAAAAGGGAAAGGTGGGTAAGTTCTATGTAACAAGTTATGAAGCTTGTTTGGGAAGTTAGTTTGATATTGGGAACTAACATTTTAAGGGTTAAGCAACTATGTAATAAGGGCCTACTAACAAGCTAACATTTTAAACCACATTATTAATATCTAGTTTAGAGCTGTATGTAACTAATTGTGCTAAAAAAAGCAGGACTTCATTAAATGCCGAGATAACAAGTTTTCCA